>NC_074666.1:46607537-46923424 GCF_029448725.1 Salvelinus fontinalis
GACACTACCATCGGAGCAGGTCATTAGTGTGCCAACTTCTCCCACTACTATAAAACACGTTGACAACTAAAGCAAGCACACATTTTCTTCAGGAAATATTTTCTAGTTCTGTGTGTGAATTAGAGGTCTAGTCACCTTAACAAATCTATTTTAATCCCCAATACATTTGTATTCACTCTTTAAATGAGACAAACAAGATGCAAGTTGGGTTAGATCCTGCTATTATGAATCCTTAGATCTTTCTTTCTTCTTCTGATCCTATAGAGACTTGTCCCACTCTCCACACCTGCCTGTCTGTGTTGTGTGACCTCGTCACCTGAAGCATTTACATCAATGAAATGGTTAGTTTACCTTGTCGTTGCATAAAAATAATATATTCATCAAATCATTTACTTAATCATTAATTAATCAACACGTTTTATGGAAATGTCATCATTGGAAATGTCCAGGTGGATAATAGAAAAGCAAGTTATTTTTCTGAAATGAATTACTCATTTTCAATTTATTACATTTTCTAAAGGTCGCCAACGCTCCTCTTCGTGACAATTTGATTATACTTTCATTATGTCATCATGACATTTGCTGTAAAATACAGTGCTCTCAGAAAGTATTCAGACCCCTTGACTTTTCCCACATTTTGTTACATTACAGCCTTATTCTAAAATGGATTAATCTACACACAGCACCCCATAATGACAAAGCAAAAACAGTTTTTATTTAAAAAATAATAATAATAAAAAATTGAAATTTCACATAACTATTCATGACCCTTTACTAAGTACTTTATTGAAGCACCTTTGGCAGCGATTACAGCCTCGATTCTTTTTGGGTATGACGCTACAAGCTTGGCACACCTATATTTGGGGAGTTTCTCCAATTCGCGTCGCTGCACAGCTATTTTCAGGTCTCAGGTTCAAGTCCGGGCTCTGGAAGGGCCACTCAAGGACATTCACAGACTTGTCCGGAAGCTACTCCTGTGCTGTCTTGGCAGCATGCTTAAGGTCATTGTCCTGTTGAAACTTCGCCCAAGTCTGAGGTCCTGAGCACTCTGGAGCAGGTTTTCATCAAGCATCTCTCTGTACTTTGCTCCATTCATCTTTGCCTCGATCCTGACTAGTCTCCTATTCCCTGCCGTTGAAGAACATCCCCACAGCATGATGCTGCCACCACCACGCTTCACCATAGGGATGGTGCCAGGTTTTCTTCCAGACGTGAAGCTTTGCATTCAGGCCAAAGCGTTCAATCTTGGTTTCATCAGAACAGAGAATCTTGTTTCTCATGGTCTGAGAGTCTTTATGTGCCTTTTGGCAAACTCCAAGTGGACTGTCATGTGCCTTTTACTGAGGAGTGGCTTCCGTCTGGCCCCTATACCATAAAGGCCTGATTGGTGGAGAGCTGCAGAGATGGTTGTCCTTCTGGAAGGTTCTCCCATCTCCACAGAGGAACTCTGGAGCTCTGTCAGAGTGACCATCGGGTTCTTGGTCACCTCCCTGACCAAGGCCCTTCTCCCCCGATTGCTCAGTTTGGCCGGGCGGCCAGCACTAGGAAGAGTTCTTGGTGGTTCCAAACTTCTTCCATTTAAGAATGATGGAGGCCACTGTGTTCTTGGGGACCTTCAACACTGCAGACATTTTATGGTACTCTTCCCAGATCTGTGCCTCGACACAATCCTGTCTCGGAGCTCTACAGACAATTCCTTCGACATGGCTTGGTTTTTTTCTGCGACATGCCTGGTCAACTGTGGGACCGTTTGTCTAATCAATTGAATTTACCACAGGTGGACTCCAATCAAATTGTAGAAACATATCAATGATGATTAATGGAAACAGGATGCACCTGAGCTCAATCTTGTAGTTCATGTACAATTATAAATCTACACTGAACAAAAATATAAAACGCAACATGCAAGAATTTAAAAGAATATAAGGAACTCAGTCAATTGAAATAAATAAATTAGGCCCTTAATCTATGGACATCACATGACTGGGAATACCGATATGCATCTGTTTGTCACACACACAAAAAGTAGGGGCGTGGATGAGTCAGTATCTGGTGTGACCACCATTTGCCTCATGCAGTGCGACAAATCTCCTTGGCATAGAGTTGATCAGGATGTTGATTGTGGCTTGTGGAATGTTGTCCCACTCCCTTTCAACAGCTGTGCAAAGTTGCTGGAAATTGGCGGAAACTGGAACACGTTGTTGTACAAGTCTATGACGAGCATCCCAAACATGCTCAATGGTTGACATGTCTGGTGAGTATGCAGGCCAGATCTGGGACATTTTCAGCTTCCAGGAATTGTGGACAGATCCTTGCGACATGGGGCCGCACATTATCATGCTGAAACATGAGGTGATGGCGGCGGATGAATACCACGACAATGGGCCTCGGGATCTTGTCACGGTACCTCTGTGCATTCAAATTGCCATCGTTAAAATGCAATTGTGTTCATTGTCCGTAGCTTATGCATGCTCATACCATAACCCCACCATGGGGCACTCTGTTCACAACATTGACATCAGCAAACCGCTGTCTGCAATCTGCCCGGTACAGTTGAAACCAGGATACATCTGTGAAGAGCACACTTCTCCAGCGTGCCAGTGGCCATCGAAGGTTACGACACTCAGCTGCAGTCAGGTCAATGATAGATGGATGATCTTAGCAAAGCAGAAATGCTAACTAACAGGGATATAAACAAATCTGTGCACGTTATTTTGGAGAACTAAGCTTTATGTGCACATGGAACATTTCTGGGATGTTTTATTTCAGCTCTTGAAACATTGGACCAACATTTTACATTTGCGTTCCTATTTTTGTTCAGTGTAGTTCCAATCCATCTCACTCAGAACAAGCCACATGACAATGACATAATGAATCAGTTCACAAAGGTGATGATCAACAATTGACGCCATATTTGTTGTCTCAAATCAAATGCATACCAGCAGTACTGAAGAACTGGTCACCATCTCTAAGTCAGACAGTACCATCCTCTCACCTCTGTGATGACGAGACCTGCTTGGCGAGACTACTATGAATGTCTTTATAACATATACAGTCAGGTCCATAATTACTGGCACCCTTGATAAAGATGAGCAAAAAAGACTGTATAAAATAAATACAAATATTATATATTGTATGCTAAAAGAAAAAAGAAAAAGAAAAATAAATCGGGAAATTATATTATTTTATACTAATACAAATGCTCAGAGAAAGACATTTTGTTTAACAAGTAAGAAAAAAAAGTGGGGGGGAGAGGTCAAACTTATTAGCATCACTGTATTCAATAATGTATTACCCTCCCCTTGCGAGGATTACGACACTGAGCCTTTTAATAACATGTTTTATGTGACTGGAAATCACAATGGGAGGGCTCAGACCATTCCTCCATACAGAAGCCTTCGAGATCCTTGATATCATTTGTCTGCTCTTATGAACTGCCTTCCCCAATTCAGGGTCCAGGGTCTTGGTAAAGTTCATTATGCCATTGAACTTAACAAGGGCCCCAGGAGCAGTGGAAGCAAAATAACCCAATAACATCTAAGATCCACCACCATAATTTACCATAGGTATGAGATACTTTGTATATGTATCTGTTTTTTTAATGCCAAACCCACCACTGGCATGTGTGGCTAAAGAGCTTTATTTTCATATCATCTGACCACAGCATCGGTTCCAAGTGCCATTGCTGTTTTATCTAACTCCAGGTAAGCGATGGTCAGATTACATTAAAATAGATCTCTTAAACCACGCACAAAAGTGGTGGGTTTTTGCATATTTTTGCATATTCAGAAAAGTAGCTCATACCTACGTTAAAATATGCTTTAAGGGCATCCCAGGTGGTGCAGAGGTCTAAGGCTCTGCATCACAGTCCTGAGGCACCACTACAGCCTCGGGTTCGTTCCCAGGCTATGTCACAGCCGGCAGTGACCGGGAGCCCCATAGGGCAGCACAAAATTGGCCCAGCGTCGTGGGGGATTTGGCTGGGGATATTTTATTAGGATCCCCATTAGCTGTTGCAACTCTTCCTGGGGTCCACACAAAACATGAAACATGACATAATACAGACCATTAATAGACAGGAACAGCTTAAGGACACATTTTCTTAACAGGGTCGCTGTTCTTGTAATAATGTCTCTATATAATACGTATGCTTTCTTGAATTTGTTCTGGATTTGGGGACTGTGAAAAGACCCCGGGTGGCATGTCTGGTGGGGTGTGTGTGTGTGTAAGTGATGTGTGTGTACTATGCAAACAATTTGGGATTTTCAACTCATTAATGGTTCTTTTAAAAATAAGTGATGCAGTCATTCTCTCCTCAACTCTCAGCCAAGAGAGACTGGCATGCATAGTATTTATATCAGCCCTCTGATTACAATAAAGAGCATGACATGGCACTCTGTTCTGGTCCAGCTTAACTAGGTCTTTCCTTGCAGCACTCGACCACAAGACTGGACAATAATAAAGACAAAATTAGCTTTTTGGAGTGTGGTGTCAAAAAAGCAGAGAATCTCTTTATTACGGACAGACCTCTCCCCATCTTTACAAGCATTGAATCAATATGTTTTGACCATGACAGTTTAAAATCTAAGGTAGCACCAAGTAGTTTAGTCTCTTGAACTTTTCAACAGCCACTCCATTCATTACCAGATTCAGCTGAGATCTAGAATTTAGGGAATGATTTGTACCAAATACAATGCTCTTAGTTTTAGAGGAGTTCAGGACCAGTTTATTACTGACCACCTATTCCAAAAGACTGCAACTCTTTGTTAACCTGTCTAGGATCAGCGTGCCGCTAGCGGCACACCCCCCCCCCCCCCCCCACTGAAAAACCAGTGCCGCGAAATTCAAAAAAAATATTTTTTTAAAATATTTAACTTTCACACATTAAAGTCCAATACAGCTAATGAAAGACACAGATCTTGTGAATCCAGTCAACATGTCCGATTTTTTAAATGTTTTACAGGGAAGACACAATATGTAAAGATGTACATCTATTACCTAAAAACACATTAGCATAATCCACCATCTTTTATTTGTCCACCAACACCAGTAGCCATCACCAATTCGGCTAAACTAAGATATTTATAGCCCCTAACCAACAAAAAAACTCATCAGATGACAGTCTGATAACATATTTATGGTATGGGATAGGTTTTGTTAGAAAAAAGTGCATATTTCAGGTAGATGGCATAGGTTACAATTGCACCCACCGTCACAAATGGAATAGAAAAACTACTTAGAGCAACGTGTTTACCTACTTACTAATCATCAAACATTTCGTAAAAATACACAGCATACACGAATCGAAAGACACAGATCCTGTGAATACAGACAATATTTCAGATTTTCTAAGTGTCTTACAGCGAAAACACAATAAATCGTTATATTAGCATAGCACATAGCAGCCCAGCATTGATTCTAGCCAAAGTGAGCGATAACGTCAACATCGCCAAAAATATATTAATTTTTTCACTAACCTTCTCAGAATTCTTCAGATGACACTCCTGTAACATCATATTACACATTCCATATAGAGTTTGATCGAAAACGTTTATATTTAGCCACCAAAATCATGGTTAGACAATGTGAAATGTAGCTCAGCTGGTCAGAAAATGTCCTTGCGCCACTTAGACAGTGATCTACTCTTATACATAAATACTCATAAACGTGACTAAAAAATATAGGGTGGACAGGGATTGATAGACAATTTAATTCTTAATACAATTGCGGAATTACATTTTTTAATTTATCCTTACTTTTCAATACAGTTTGCGCCAAGCGAAGCTACGTCAAAAAACATGGCGTCCTAAGCCACTAACATTTTTCGACAGAAACACGATTTATCATAATAAAAATGTCCTACTTTGAGCTGTTCTTCCATCAGTATCTTGGGCAAAGGATCCTTTCTTGGGAGTAATCGTCTTTTGGTGGAAAGCTGTCCTCTTGCCATGTGGAAATGCCAACTGCGTTCGGGATGAACTGAAAAGCGTGCCCAGCTATTCACATCGTTTCAAAAATAAATGTCCCAAAATCGCACTAAACGGATATAAATTGCTATAAAACGCTTTAAATTAACTACCTTATGATGTTTTTAACTCCTATAACGAGTGAAAAGATGACCGGAGAAATATAACAGGCTAAACTAACGCTTGGAACAGGAGCGGTCGGTGTCCTCCACGCGCGTTACGCACCAAGAAAAGACTTGCTAGCTACAGGGTTTTTTAATTTGTAGGGCCTGTGAACGCGCAATCGACCCCATTGGAATCGTCATCACGTAAAGGCATCCAGGGGAAGACGTAAGAAGTGTCCGTATAGTCATAGCAATAACAGTGCCCTTTTAACTGACTTCAGAACAGTGGCCAACATTTCTGAAATCTGACTCCATGTCAGGGAAATTGCTGTAGAATGGGCTCTGTTCCACTTAGAGACAAAATTTCAACTCCTATAGAAACTATAGACTGTTTTCTATCCAATAATAATAATAATATGCATATTGTACGATCAAGGATTTTGTGGGAAGCCGTTTCAAAAATTACCCAATTAGCATAAATAGTCTCAACAGCGCCCCCATCCTCAACAGGTTAAGGGTTTCAGTGACTTCATTAGTTGTGGTTGCTGATGCATATATGGTTAAATCATCAGCATACATGGACACAAATGCTTTGTTTAATGCCAGTGGCAGGTCATTGGTAAAAATAGAAAAGCGTAGAGGGCCTAGAGAGCTGCCCTGCAGTACACCACATTTTATATGTTTGACATTAGAGAAGTTTCCATTAAAGAAAACACTTTGAGTTCTATTAGATAAATAGCTCTGAGTCCATGAGGTTGAAAAGCCATAACACATACGTTTTTTCAACAACAGGATATGGTCAATAATATCAAAGGCTGCACTGAAACAGCTCCCACAATATTCTTATTATCTATTTCTTTTAACTGTTAGGCTCTAAATATCCGAGTAAGAAATTGACGGACACTATGAAAGCTCCAACCAAGTTTATTCACCCATTGGGTCAATACAGCTGCATAAGACAAAGACATGGTTCCACCAGTGGTAGTACATATACACCACAATTTGGGTTGGAATCTCCTCCTCTCTAAACCTTACATCTTTGTTGCTAGGCAGGAAATTAAGTGACTCGGGCAATAAACTGTTCCTTCTCCCTTAACGTGACCTGACCTGGGCCCCCTTCCTCACTAAACCACATCTCTCCACCCTTATCTGTGCCTGCCAAGATGTGATCGTCTTTCCTTCACTTAGAACATTCCATGGATTATTGCCTCTACCATATACATTCCTCCTACTTACACCCATCAACTTCTGGTGTATAAACCAGACTATGACACTCCTCATGTCTAGTATAACTAATGATTAATAATATAAGTTTAGAAATCCGAACCCATCACAACCAATCATCAGTCGTTTGTGTCAGTGCAGTACATGTTGAATGCACTTTCAATTCCTCATCAATCCACGAAGCCCTTCAAGTTCAAACAGTCAGTTTCTTAACAGGTGCATGTTTATCAATAATTGTTAGAAGCAATTTCATAAATTCATCAAGTGCATCGTCTGGATGCTCCTTATTAATCACATCAGACCAATAAATATTTTTATTTGGGGGATTTCTTAAGCTCATTGTGCTCTAGCGACTCCTTGTGGCGGGCCGGGCGCCTGCAAGCTGACCCCAGTCGTGAGTTGAATGGTGATTCCTCCGACACATTTGTGCGGCTGGCTTCCGGGTTTAGCAAGCATTGTGTTAAGAAGCAGCGCAGCTTGGTGAGTCATGTTTCGGAGGACGCCTCTCTCTTTCTCGAGCCCGTTGGGGAGTTGCAGCGATGAGACAAGATTGTTACTACCAATTGGATATCACGAAAATTGGGGAGAAAAGGGGCAAAAAATAATTACAAAATGCTTCAAAACTGCAACATTTTCTCTACACCCAATGGCAAAATCTCACTCAGGGTCTCCAAAAGGCTAATTAGCTAATACTCTTCATACAGAAAAACATTGCTTTTCAAAGTACCATTTAAGCCTTGCAACAGAGAAGCATATACTGTAGGCCTGTCTCAGTTTTGGATATGTTGGTGATACACTATACTGTATATAAAAATGTATGTCTATTTCCTTCAAATTAGTGGATTCTGCTATTTCAGCCACACTCGTTTCTGACAGCTGTATAAAATGGAGCACACAGCCATGCAATCTCCATAGACAAACAATGGCAGTAGAATGGCCCATACTGAAGAGCTCAAAGACTTTCAACGTGGCACCGTCATAGGATGCCACCCTTCAAACAAGTCAGTTCGTCAAATTTCTGCCCTGCTAGAATTGCCGCGGTCAACAGTAAGTGCTGTTATTGTGAAGTGGAAATGTCTAGGAGCAACAACGGCTCAGCCGCAAAGTGGTAGGACACACAAGCTCACAGAATGGGACCACCGAGTGCTGAAGCGCGTAGCACGTAAAAATAATCTACAAAACTCATTATCGAGATCCAAACGTGCCTCTGGAAGCAACGTCAGCACAAGAACTGTTCGTCGGTAGCTTCATGAAATTGGCTTCCATGGCCAAGCAGTCGCACACAAGCCTAAGATCACCATGTGCAATGCCAAGTGTCAGCTGGAGTGGTTTAGAGCTCACCACCATTGGACTCTGGAGCAGTGGAAACGCGTTCTCTGGAGTGATGAATCACGCTTCACCATCTGGTAGTCCGACAGACAAATCTGGGCTTGGCGGATGCCAGGAGAACGCTACCTGCCCTGCTACCTGTACCAACTGTAAAGTTTGGTGGAGGAGTAATAATGGTCTGGAGCTGTTTTTCATGGTTCAGGCTAGCCCCTTAGTTCCAGTGAAGGGAAATTTTAATGCTACAGTATACATTGATACATAGTAGACGATTCTGTGTTTACAACTTCTTGGCAACAGTTTGGGGAAGGCTCTTTCCTTTTTCAGCATGACAATGCCCCTGTGCACAAAGCGAGGTCCATACAGAAATGGTTTGTCGAGATCGGTGTGGAAGAACTTGACTGAACTGCAGAGCCCTGACCTCAACCCCATCGAACAACTTTGGGATGAATTGGAACGCAGAATGCGAGCAAGGCGTAATCGCCAAACATCAGTGCCCGACCTCACTAATGCCGTTGTTGCTGACCGGAAGCAAGTTCCCACAGCAATGTTCCAACATCTAGTGACCCTTCCCAGAAGAGTGGAGGCTGTTATTTCAGCAAAGGGCAGACCAACTCCTTATTAATGGCCATGATTTTGGAATGATATGTTTGACGAGCAGGTGTCCACATACTTTTGGTCATGTAGTGTATGCCATTTCTAGTTCTGTAGTCAATATGAATCATCCAGAATTTTGATATTACACTACAGACAACACGTACAACACATTTCCATGTCAGTTTGGAAATCAGTAATCATCTGAAAATAAAAAATTGACAGTCAGTATATGGTTCGTCATTGCAAGGGTTCATTTAATGAGACTACAAGAGTATCAAATAATATAATAATGCAATTCAGACATTTTGACCAGGGCCCATAGTAGTACAATATATAGGGAGCCATTTGGGACACATGTCTGGTCTTCTGATAGGACACAGACAAAGTGATTGTCTCTAGGATGAGGACTGATTAAGTCTGCTCTGCCAACATCCTGATTACACCCATGGATCTGGAGGAACAGTACTGTACACACACACACACACACACACACACACACAAAGACAGAGACAGAGAGATTTCCCTCTTTCTCTTTGGTGGTGTAGTAGTGCAGAGAAAGACAAAGAAGTGAGCGTGAGAGAAAGAGATCCTCTTTTTCTTTGTTGGTGTGGTAGTTTAGAGAAAGAAAGTGCAAAAGAGAGAGATACGCCTCTCTCCATCTCCCTGTGTGGTAGTGCAGATAAAAAACTGAAAGAGGGGATACCTGCACTGGTTGGCTGGTGGAGGGGTGCACCACAGGCAGGCAGGGCCTTCCCCCTCCCCCTCACCCCCTCATGAATGTGTTAAGAGGAAGGCTATCCCAGCCAGCAGCATTATGCCATACTTTCTTCCTCTCTGCAGTCTCCTCTAGCAAGCTAGAAGCTGGCCGATCCATGCATCTGACATCAGAGGTGTATTCAGGAACCTGAAACGTTCAGGCCCCGGTTTCCCGATAGCGAAGGAACTAAGGCTTACGAGTGTTTTAACAATACATCTGTCCTGCAACGCGAAGATTTAAACTGTGTTTCCCAAAACACAACACAGAGAGAACATTTGCTAAGTGTGTGTGTTGAGGAATGCATCGATACTGATAAGATCGATACCGCTAGGATCGAAAGAAAGCTGATTGCAGCGCTACCTTTCTCCATTCAAATCTTACCTTAACATTAGAACTATTCCACAATAATGACAACGGATCAGCTCCGACAGAGATATTATCACCTATGGCAGCAAATATTGAGACCCTATAATAATGCATAAAATGAAGATCTGGCACATCATTGCGCACCTGTCAGGCTACACAAAAGTTAGACAGTAGCCAACTAGAAAAATAAAAATTCATTGAATGAACATGAAATTGATTTAATATTAATATGAAGCCTATACTGTAGGTAAGCTATTTATCTTTTAATGCAGTCATATCGTTTTTTATTTGGAGCATATTTATGTCCTTTGCTTGTTTGTAACAATTGCAAAGACATTTGCAACTTTGTATTTGTAGTCAACTTCGTTGTGAAGTTATCGGTGCTCACAGAGACAGATTAACACATTGATTCTATGTTTAGTGGTAATACATATAAAGTGAAGCAGTAGGGAAAAAACTAATCTAACGACGAATTTAGCTGTTCTACGAGTGGTCTGAGGAAGTCGGTAAATAACAAGGGTTTTCATGTGCAACTTTAGTAAGAATGATTTTGGGAAAGAGCTCGGAGATTTAGCAATGCTCCTATGAAGGTTCTAACGATGAACTTAGCCTTAAACCTAGGAGGGATCCAGCTTTTGTCAAATTAACGTCAGGAAGGATAATTTACGCAGCAGGATAATAACGTAGCATGTTAGGAGAATTAAGTTAAAGTTCGAAAAGGGATACGGTTAGCAAAACAATATACACTGCTCAAAAAAATAAAGGGAACACTTAACTTCTTGAGAATACAGGGGGTGCTGTTTTTGCATTAGCATCATTTCCTCTACAGATTAAACTGCCTCTTATTCAATTATTGCTCTTACTATATGCATATAATTAATACCATTGGATAGAAAACAATCTATAGTTTCTAAAACCGTTTCAATTTTGTCTCTAAGTGAAACAGAAGTCATTTGACAGCACTTTCCCTGACCAAGAAGAAGAATGCAAGATGTGTATGCTCGCTTCAACGCTCTGCCTATATATGGTCACGCCACCTATGACCCGAAACACACTTCATTCGTCTTCCTCTGGGTGTCAAGAGGACGTCAGATGAGAAATTTTTTGTTTATCTTGTACTGACGTGAAATAAGACCTATTTCTTTGGCGTGACCGACAACTTCCGGTTCTCTGAATCGCGCGATTTGTAGGTGTGATTGTCTTCTGTTTTGCTGCCGTTACGGATGAAAACTATCTCCGTCTCGAGGTTTGTTTGATACATGTGACCATATCATCTTAATGTATGTTTTTTCAATATAGTTTAATCAGATTATTTGAATTTTTTCGGGAGTTTTGCCGTGTTCCGTTCTGTGACTTTTTTTCTTTGGCCAGTCGACCAGTACATATGCTAAATGAAGAGGGAAAGTTGCCATTATGAATGGATTGAACGACTCATCAGGACTAAGGACACCTTGATCAACATTCTGATGAAAGATCAGCAATAGTAAGACCCAATTTACGATGTTATTTCATATATCTGTCGTGCATGTGAACTGGTCGGGGCCGCCCAGCTGGTTCTGGCTGGCGTGGCTATGCTAATTTAGCGCTACATTTTGTTTTCGCTATAAAACATTTAATAAATCAGAAATATTGTTTGGATTCACCAGATGTTGGGCTTTCAATATCTGTACGCTGTGTATTTTTTCTGAAATGTTTTAAGACAAGTAATTAGTTATATGACGTTGGTCTCTGTAATTGTTCTGGCTGCGTCAGCACTATTTCAGATTGCAGCTGCAATGTAGAACTGTGATTTATACCTGAAAAATTCACATTTTTCAAAGAAAAACTATGCTATACCATAAATATGTTATCAGACTGTCATCTTATGAACTTGTTTCTTGGTTAGTGGCTATATATATTTTTATTTAGTCGAATTAGTGATAGCTACTGACGCAGGAAAAAACTGTTGGAGTAAAATAATTGTGTCTTTTGCTAACGTGTTTAGCTAATAGATTTACATATTGTGTCTTCCCTGTAAAACATTAAAAAAATCTGAAATGGTGGCTTTATTCACAGGATCTGTATCTTTCATTAGGTGTCTTGGACTTGTGATTTAATGATATTTAGATGCTACTATTTAATTGTGACGCTATGCTAGCGATGCTAATCAGTGGGGGGGGGGGGGGTGCTCCCGGACCCGGGGTAGGTGCTCGGTAGAGGTTAAACAACACAATGTAACTCCAAGTCAATCACACTTCTGTGAAATCAAACGGTCCACTTAGGAAGCAACACTGATTGACAATAAATTTCACATGCTGTTGTGCAAATGGAATAGACAAAAGGTGGAAATTATAGGCAATTAGCAAGACACCCCCAAAAAAGGAGTGATTCTGCAGGTGGTGACCACAGACCACTTCTCAGTTCCTATGCTTCCTGGCTGATGTTTTGGTCACTTTTGAATGCTGGCGGTGCTCTCACTCTAGTGGTAGCATGAGACGGCGTCTACAACCCACACAAGTGGCTCAGGTAGTGCAGTTCATCCAGGATGGCACATCAATGCGAGCTGTGGCAAAAAGGTTTGCTGTGTCTGTCAGCGTAGTGTCCAGAGCATGGAGGCGCTACCAGGAGACAGGCCAGTACATTAGGAGACGTGGAGGAGGCCGTAGGAGGGCAACAACCCAGCAGCAGGACCGCTACCTCCGCCTTTGTGCAAGGAGGTACACTGCCAGCGCCCTGCAAAATGACCTCCAGCAGGCCACAAAAGCATAGGAACTGAGAAGTGGTCTGTGATCCCCACCTGCAGAATCACTCCTTTTTTGGGGGTGTCTTGCTAATTGCCTATAATTTCCACCTTTTGTCTATTCCATTTGCACAACAGCATGTGCAATTTATTGTCAATCAGTGTTGCTTCCTAAGTGGACAGTTTGATTTCACAGAAGTGTGATTGACTTGGAGTTACATTGTGTTGTTTAAGTGTTCCCTTTATTTTTTTGAGCAGTGTATAATAATTATGACATACAATTGGCAAAAGCTGGATCCGTCTAGTCATGACCTTAAGATGCTTTTGGGAAACCGGGCCCTGAATGTTGCATATGGAAATAGAATGAATAGAGACGACAGGATTCCCTATTTCTATCTGACAGACAATCATTTGCGCTCTACACAATTCATTTCCATATGAACGTTCCGTTTCGTCATCCTCCGTCATTCTCCTAACCCATCAGCCTACATGCATCATAATTGGCGATAACTAATAGGCTGGCCTTTATAGGCCAGATGCATTAGTCATAACAAAAGAAGAGTGCATTATGGCAGTGTTTCCCAACCTCGGTGCCTGAGTACCCCCAAGAGCACAATTGTAACCCCAGACAAAAACACCTGATTCAACTTGTCAAGGTATGCTTGTTCAGGGCCACAACAAAAATATTTTGCCTACTGTTGGGTGTACTCGATGACTGAAGTTGGGAAACTGCATTGGGGGACAGATAGACAAGGCTTCTTACAGGAGAGAGAGAGAGAGCGTTAGCATCCAGTAGGCTATATTAGTTGTGTCACATGGACCTACATTTAAGAATCAGCAAGGGAGTTTGTTGTTATTCAACATCGGTCAGATTACATATAGTTTTACAAATTGCATATGACATAATTTAAGGCAGTCAGGCCTATAGTAGACATTTCTTATTTCGCAATGGACTGTTAGTGTTCTGCCCTAGATCTATCTGACCATTTGTCTGCCTATAACAGTAGGCTATTTACTCAAGTCTGTGTAACTGTTTAGGTGAAAGATTGAAGGTTTAGACGGTCGTAATGGTAATAATAAGAGCCTATAATTTGAACACAGCTGCGCCTGGTAGCTATGGGAGACAACTTGTCTAGCTACCTATCCATCCACATCGCTCCGGCCAACTAGCAGTCGATAGAGCAACGGAATTAAATTTAGGGTCGTCGGGCAAGGAGAGGACAGTATTCGTGTGGGTGTTGGTCTTAAAACCAGACAATTCTCAACTTGGTCCTCACATATCAGAAGGAGCAAGTTAGCAATGCATTCTCCTGAAATATCAAAATTATTAAATAAGCACCACTCTACTGCAAGCCCTTCTGGAAGGCATAAATAAGAAAATAGGGTTATAGCAGTGGTGGCAAATTGTAGCTAGAAATCAAGGTTGCAGCGGTAGTCTATTGTTTTGTGGGATAATATGTTGTTATTCTGTTGCCAATTGTGGAAAGAGCAGATCCTAGCTAATAACCACATCTTGAAAGACTTCCTTCCCGCGTGGTATCCACAGCAGTGCACGCGACGGGTCAAACAATGCTCCCAACGGACGGCGAGGCATAGGCTAACTCCGTTGGTAATGGATCATGTCTCGTATATGCACCCTGCTTTGAACACAACACAAGCCGCGGCAGCAGCTCCCATGACTAGCCTACTGTATTTTCCTTCCAACTACGGTTCCCGCCTCCCATCACCTCCTCAACCACGGTCACTCGTATTGCATGGATTACAAAAGCGGCATCTGCAGCGAGGTCCCTAATGCAAATGAGGCGGTGTTGTTTTACTGTTACCTGAACAGAGCTCCTCTCCCTTGGGCGACGTGTTCTCTCTGTTCCTCCGGGGATCCAGCGGGTCGGGTATGGCAGTCCCAGCCGGGGCTGCTGTGATTCCTCCTCGGTCCTGCTTGAGCGACGCACCCCCCTCTGATCTGCTTGCAATGTCGCTCTCCCCCTATGGAAAGCCAAAAGGTTCAAATCGTTTTACCCGGAACAAGTCAACACTTGTCATTATCATGTTTCACTTGCTTTTTTCAAGTGTCAAATGTAGATTTTCTTAACATGTGTTTTTTTCACTTTTGCGTTTACAGGTGATTTGAACGCTCATAATGATCATATTTCAGATGCTTTTTTCAAGTGTCAAATGTCATTTTTACACATGTTCTTAACACATGTCCAGTGCACATTTACAAGTGGCATTTAGGCATTTTTTTGTATTATTCATGGGTGACTAATAAGCCCAAGCAGTAGGCTAGGCCATTATATATGTTATAAAATATTGAAAATGTATAAATAAACTCAGCAAAAAAAGAAACGTCCCTTTTTCAGGACCCTGTCTTTCAAAGATAACTCATAAAAATCAAAATAACTTCCCAGATCTTCATTGTAAAGGGTTTAAACACTGTTTCCCATGCTTGTCAATGAACCATAAACAATTAATGAACATGCACCTGTGAAACTGTCGTTAAGACACTAACAGCTTACAGACGGTAGGCAATTAAGGTCACAGTTATGAAAACTTAGGGCACTAAAGAGGCCTTTCTACTGGCTTGGAAAAGCACCAAAAGATAGATGCCCAGGGTCCCTGCTCATCTGTGTGAACGTGCCTTAGGCACGCTGCAAGGAGGCATGAGGACTGCAGATGTGGCCAGGGCAATAAATTGCAATGTCCGTACTGTGAAACGCCTAAGACAGCTCGACAGGAAGACAGGACGGGCAGCAGTGGCAGACCATGTGTAACAACACCTGCACAGGATCGGTACACCTGAAATTCACACCTGCGGGACAGGTACAGGGTGGCAACAACAACTGCCAGAGCTACACCAGGAACGCACAATTCCTCCATCAGTGCTCAGACTGTCCGCAATAGGTTGAGAGAGGCTGGACTGAGGGCTTGTAGGCCTGTTGTAAGGCAGGTCCTCACCAGACATCACTGGCAACAAAGTCGCCTATGGGTGCAAACCCACCATCGCTGGACCAGACAGGACTGGCACAAAGTGCTCTTCACTGACGAGTCGCAGTATTGTCTCACATGGGGTGATGGTCAGATTCGCGTTTATTGTCAAAGGAATGAGCGTTACACCGAGGCCTGTACTCTGGAGCGGGATCAATTTGGAGGTGGAGGGTCTGTCACGGTCTGGGGCGGTGTGTCACAGTATCATTGGACTGAGCTTGTTGTCATTGCAGGCAATCTCAATGCTGTGCGTTACAGTGAAGACATCCTCCTCCCTCATGTGGTACCCTTCCTGCAGGCTCATCCTGACATGACCCTCCAGCATGACAATGCCACCAGCCATACTGCTCAATCTGTGCGTGATTTCCTGCAAGGCAGGAATGTCAGTGTTCCACCATGGCCAACGAAGAGCCCGGATCTCAATCCCATTGAGCACTTCTGGGACCTGTAGGATCGGAGGGTGAGTGCTAGGGCCATTCCCCCCAGAAATGTCCAGGACCTTGCAGGTGCCTTGGTGGAAGAATGGGGTAACATCTCACAGCAAGAACTTGCAAATCTGGTGGAGTCCATGGGGAGGAGATGCACTGCAGTACTTAATGCAGCTGGTGGTCACACCATACTGACTGTTTGATTTTGACCCCCCCTTTGTTCAGGGACACATTATTCAATATCTGTTAGTCACATGTCTGTGGAACTTGTTCAGTTTATGTCTCAGTTGTTGAACCTTGTTATGTTCATACAAATATTTACACATGTTAAGTTTTCTGAAAATAAACACAGTGTTGACAGTGAGAGGATGTTTCTTTTTTTGCTGAGTAAAACAAACAAAAATCACTACATTGGGGAAAATAGTAGTGTACACTTTGTCACTGGTGTAAAATTCCAAATACTCTTTGACGTACAAAACTGTGTACGCGACCAATACACTTTTATTTTATTTGATCACTATTTGAATCCCTCATTGCCACAACAATTGAAGTGTAATTTAAATTTAGAACTGACATAAAATTGCTTTTTTATATACAGTCAGCCACTTTGCATACGTCATTCACAAATGTAAAAAAAAGTCATAGCAATTTAAAATATCCCAATCCAAATAGTGGTGAACATATCAATACAGTAGATATTAATATAAAAAACACTAATGGCTAAGCAAAGGGATTTAGGAAAGGTAGAGGAGCTAGAATAGAAAAGGAGGAAAGGAACGCTAGATGGCAAAGAAAAGAAAGAAAGGGAGCTAGGATATGAGGAAAATAAATGATGAAAGGGAACCGAGAAAGAAGAAAAGGAAAGGAAACATAGAAACAATAGGAAAGGAAACGAGGAAAGGAAGCTAGGAAAAGTAGTAGTAGAGGAAAGGGAGTTAAGAACAAAATGGAACTGAACAGCATAGGCAGTAAACTGTTTCTGTTACAAAACGTTTTGTGACAGACTAAACGTTTTGCAACAGAATTTGTGTAATGAATGCACCCCTGATTGTACCTCTCTATTTCCTGGGGCACTTTCAGTAGGCAAATGTTGCCAATAGAAATGTTATAAATAGAGCTGACATGATTTGTTATTCTACAGTCAGAAAGACTTATTTGTTCCACACAATACATTTCTATCTAAAGGTTCAAAAAAAAGTGTCAGGATAAAGTAAGGAAAATGGATTTCAAGACAAAGCATTTCATAATGACAGACTATTGCTGAATCTGATACAGAATATGGTCGTTACTGGATACCACAGTTTCACTCTAAAAGTGTTGGCTTGGGTGAACAGCCCATTTGTGTTTCCCAGTTGAGGCTGCTTCCCAACTTCAGACAAACCCCAGGTCAGGACATACTGCATGGTGACTATTCGTGCATTTCCCTGTGAAGAAAGCAACACAGAAAACACAGGAAAGTTTAGAATAATTCCAGTTTTTCAGTAGTAGTTGATGTTAATTACGTAATGTAAAACAAATCATTCTTCATACACGACATTCATACTTGTATGTCCCTGCAGATTGTTCTAAACACTGGACCCTGGCCAGTATTTATCTTAATTTTATATTACTGAATGGCATGTTAGTGGGAAGACAGATAAGCCATATTGAACAACTGTGTGTGTGGCACCACTGGTCAAGCCTAACGCTGCAGGGAAAACTCACTGCTGGACTATGCTGACCACTGTCTCGCCTTCCCATTTACCAGAAATGTGCTATTGTGCTTAAAAGAAATCTAAAAAACACGTTGTAGCACTCTGGTGCACTGCAAAACATTACCTATTCTGTATCTTACACACTGTCAAATGCAATGGAGTGTGTTGAATGGTCGGTGTTCATACAAGGACATGTATACAACTAGACATGACCATCTAAATGACCAGATAGCCATTGAGGTGAGAAATGTAGCCTCACCAACAGCAAACACACCCCCATAAACATTATTATGTAAGCGGAAGCTGGTTTGATGATGATGATGATGATGAGGAGGAGGTTTCCTATGTACCAAATACAACAAATATTGTTAGTGGGGGGTGGGGGTGTTTATGTCTATGTGTTTATGCATATACATGAAAGGCTTGTCGTGGTATTCATATAATTACATGAAACTTGTCTGTCCAACAAGATCCCACACCTGGAACTTCAGGTTCTTGCAAGTCACAGTCTCCACGTTGAAGCCGATTGCTGTACAACACAATGACAGAGATTAAATACCTTGAGCTATAAGCACATGTCAAGAAAGAAGAAAGGAATGCCCTTTAACCATCCACTGTATTTATGACATGTGAAAAGACCATATATTATAGTGGAGCACACAACAACATAACAATCTATTCTCCCTGTATGCACCTGGAACTTTCCAAGTAGAAATAAATGAAAAACAAAAGCGTAATGTACTGGGAATTAAATAGATAACAAAGTCAGTTTCAGTAACATAACGATGACGCCATACATTTCTATCACAAGTTGCTGGGCTGACAGTTGGCATGAAATGGCAAATAACTTGTCAGAAAAGGGCGAAATCTTTACTATGAAATTAGTAAACAAACTAGGTACAACATCCTCTTGGCTAGTCAGTACAAAAGAAAGATAACCAGCTAGTTAGCTAACATACAATAGAATGGTAAGAGAAGCAAGTTAGCACAACATGCTAGCAGACTTTTAGAAGAGAAAAACACATTCATCAATGCTATACAGTACTAGTTGTAAACCGCAATGGAATGTATAAAATCATATCTAAAATATGGAAATAAAATAGCACACTTACAGATAGGTAACATTAGCGAAGAAGCTCCTCCATCAATGTTTTTCGATCTTAAGCTTGCTTGAAGGAATCAATCAGTGGGCTTCTATATTTATATATACTGTATATAAAAACAATTATATTTTTCTAAATATAAAGGCTTTACGAAAAGCTTTATGGCTTTTGGAAAAGAGAAAATCAACCATATAATTGTCCTTTAACATTTCAACAGGGAAATTCCTACTTTGAAAAGCAACTTCACAGAAGACACGCATTTCCTACACTTGGAAATGCAAACACAACAGGTGAAAAAAATCTAGGGTAAAAATGCTCACAACGTGTGAAATTAAGAAGACATGTGCTTTATTCACCTGTTCATGCAAAAAGGACATGCGGAAGAATTATGTTTAAAAATGTACACCAATCGGTTAGAAAGCTTGAATGTTGTACTTTCAGACGCATTAAATTGTGCTACGTTTTGAACGTCTGTGTAATAACTGGCACAATTTTAGTAAAATTATTAAATTACATTTACAGAATGTAAACAATAAAACAAGGCAAAATTAAAACGAGTGTTTCCACGTATTACAACTACAAAGCTGACGCTCATTAGATATCTTATTTTCATTGAAATAGCATGGCTGGTTAGCTAGCTAGCAATAGTCTTCTGTCTTGCGTGTAACTAATTGTTGTTACTTTGTGGAATGTAGCAATAGGTCTTTGTACTTGTCATTTGGTTGAGACTAACATTAGTTTGGAAAGTAATTGTTTACTTTGTGTATATTTGTTGTGTAATTGGTTGGCTTTGCTAGTTAGCAAGCTGAGATGTATTTGCTCAAGTTGGCTAGCTAGTAGCTCATGTTTTAGGAGAACAGGCTAGCTCCCTGTAGAATCTAGACAATAGAGAATGGGGAATAAGATCTGATGTGCAGCTGCTTCTATCTGGCTGTTGCAGTGCCCAGACGAGGTGAGAGCAAACCGCTACAGAGACAAAAAGGTAAGATCTCTATCTTGAGTAGCTAGATTTAAAGGTTGAACCAATGCAATACATTATTTTATTGGCTTGCTAAATGAGCTGCTTTTCCTGAAAATTTACATCTGATAAAGTTGTTAGTTCTAGTTGTTGTTGTTCTTATGCAATGTCCAGGAAATGTTACAGCCACAACATCATAATCAAGTACTTAAGCACCTGCAGACTAGCAAGGAGGAAAGCCTATAGAACAATAACTACTAGCTATTTATATCCGATAGGCATTTTATGCGCTTGCTAAATGAGCAGCTTTTCCTAAAAATGTCTCTGATAAAACTACACTCTTAGAAAAAAAGGTGCTGTCTAGACCCTAAAAGGGTTATTCGGCTGTCCCCATAGGATAACTTTTTTAAGAACCCTTGTTGGTTCCAGGTAGAACCTTTTTTTGTTCCAAGTAGAACCATTTTGGGTTCCATGTAGAACCCCTTCCACAGATGGTTCTACATGGAACCCAAAATGGTTATACTATGGGGACAGCCGAAGAACGCTTTTGGAACCTTTTTTTCTAAGAGTGTATCTAGTGGTTATTCTAATGCAATGTCTGCTAAAATTATGTATGTTTTGTACTGTTACTTTTTACATTCTGAAACATTGTCATTAGTTTTGGACTAGACTATGATATGGAAATGTCTACTGTAAATACTACACTTTTTAAAAGGTTGAATGAAATTAGCACTGTTTATAATAGTTTGTTGCTACTGTCTGGTGAGGAAGTGGGCAATATGGAATACATCAGAGGAGAAAGGGAGAATTAATGAGAAATCATAACTTGGACAATGTCAGGGAATAAGCAGGTAAATGTACAGCCTATCAATGACAAAATAAACAGTGCAGAGGTAGCTTTAAGATAACATTAGATATTTTCATTTTGTGTATTGGACAGAGGGCTAGCCAGCTATTCTCGAAACATTGGATTACCAACTTGTGTGATGACGTCTCACTTTGCTGCACATTTTCATATGGATTTATATACACTGAACATAAATATCAATGCAACATGTAAAGTGTTGGTCTCATGTTTCATTAGCTGAAAGAAAAGATCCCAGATGTTTTCCATTCACACAAAGAGCTTATTTCTCTCAAATGTTGTGCACTTTAGTCCTTCCTCCGCTTCCTCCTTAACAGTTTATAAATTCCTTTTTAGAAAACATATTTTAATCCAGCCTTTGTGGTTTGGAAAGTATAGTGAGTATTATTGCTTTAATTTATTTATCAAACAGATGTTTTTTGGGGAAAAAGTAGGTACTTTTTTTAATGATATCAATGACAAAAGACTTTCATTGTATTGCTCACCGAATACAGAAATTGAATGGATTCGGAATTAACAGAAGAAAAATGCATATTAAATATATTTTTCAATGCCATAAAGGAATAGATATTGGTATAATAAGACCAACAAAGGCTGAAAATGTGTGATACTGTGAGGAAAATGCTAAAAGATGGTCCAGCAATGTGAGTTATATGTATTTAGCAACAAAACATTTTTTTTGCGTCTGCTAAATTACTAAAATGTAAATGTACAGTAATAAAGGTAGAAATATGACAAAACTAATACGGTTAAGATGGGGTAAGGAGATCTTTTACGTATTTTTCTATGAGATAATATCAGTCATTTAACATGACCTTTATGAATCAGGAAGCCTTTGTGATTTTTTAATACATAAATGCTCAAAAAAAAAATATATATTACAAACTATGACGTGAGCCGTTGAACATTGTCTCATAGAACAAAATCTAAGTCTGAATTGACTAAATAAGTTTTCAGCGATTATCAAAAAACCCTACAAAAACGCCATTCATTACCCCATAGGCTGTCGAACGAACCATGGCCGAGTTAGTGCCTACAAAAATATGCTATTACTATATATCTCTATAGCTGGGTCAGGAAGCTGGCTAGATGTAGTGGTGCTCCCTGGTGGCCTAAGGCGGGGGGGTTAGGACCCGCCTCACTTGGCCCTCTCCCCTTGGGGCAGGGAGCTGGGTGGATCTAGTGGCGACCCCGGTGGCCGCGGGCAGGGGTTGGCCCCCCCTCCCTGAGTCGGCCCCAGCCCTCTCCGGCCTTCTCCACCAATATCCCTAGTGCAGGGAGCTAGGTGGATGTAGTGTCGCCCCCGGTGGCCCTGGGCAGGGGTCGGCTCCCCCTCCCTGGGATGGCCTCAGCTTTCTCTGGCCCTCACCCCTGCTATCCCTGGGGCAGGGAGCTGTCTGGATATATTGGCGCCCTCTGTTTGCCGTTGGCGGGGGTTGGCCCCACTCTCTGGGGGATGGCCCCCTCTCCCTCGGTCGACCTCAGCCCTCTCCCCTCATGTCCCTGGCCTGGTGCAGGGGGCTGGCTGGATATACAGGTGCCTCCTGGTGGCCATGGGAGGGGGTAAGCACCCCTCTACGGGGGTCTGGGCCCCCTCCCTGGGAAAGCCTCAGTGCTCTCTGGCCCTCTCCCCATATCACTGGGGAAGGGAGCGGGCTGTATTTGCGCCCTCTGGTGGCCTTCAGCCCACCCACTAACTAGAGCGAGTCTCTAGACAGAGTTAGAGCATTAACATCACCTGTAAATGCACATGGGACAGGTGTAAAAAAACACGTGCGAAAATTGACCAAAACAAGCGTTCTCATCACCTGCAAATGCACACTGGACAGGTGTAATGAACATGAGTAAAATTTGACCATAACGATCGTTCAAATCACCTGTAAATGCACACAGGACAGGTGAAAAAAATCACATGTACAAATTACATTTGACACTTGAAAAAAGCAAGTGAAAATGATCATTACAAGCGTTCAAATCACCTATAAACGCACACTGGACAAGTGGAAAATGCACATGTAAAGAAAATTACATTTGACACTTGAAAAAAAATCCTAATCACAAGTGTTGCATGTTTCTGTGTAAGACGATTTGAACCTTTTGGCTTTCCATATGTCCCTCTCCAAGTGCACGCCAGGGAGGAGCTGCGGACTGAGCATGTGCGGTGTCGGTGTTGACACCAAACTCACACTTAAAAATGCTCGAAGTGCAAATCTTATTAAGCGGGCTATTTTTGTGATGGTCGCGCTCAGACTTTAAAAACATTATGCGCGAAATGTCTTCAATAGGCTATTAATGTTGTCTGATAAATGCAATGCATGAGTATTGGTAAGAAATCATCACATCGCTGAATTGAAAAATTGTTGGCTGCACTCTGCCCCACTCGTGTGGTCAAGATGTGCAACAGATAAGAATACTGTGTAAGAAGATTAACACATGGACTGGAATAAACCTATAGCGCAAGGGACCAGGAATGCGTCCCAATTAGCACTACTGTCTCCCGAAGAGTATACTTGTTCTCTTTCCTTTATGGACTTGGAAGGAAATTACTGCTATATGGAAACTCTCTGTCTAGCCCATGCCAACACCAATTAAATGCTTCTACATTTTGTGGGGAGTAGTGAATGAGAGCAAACTTCTGGAGGAAAGAGAGATTATAAAGGACGCACCCCGACCATAGGCTTCTTGTCTAGAGTTAGGCTATTAACCATATTGCACACACGGGATTCGAAGTGGGTATTGCAGCAGGCAGTTTTTCAGTTCACAAGGCATGGTTCATGAGTTAAAAATAACTTTCTAAAATCTTTTCAAAAGGACTCCATTTGCCAAATTCCTAAATAAATAAACTTGAAATGAGCATGCCACAATTTATTTGATTCGTTCACCCACCAGGCCATACTCAACATCGGCATTCTTTACAAACCAGCTGTAACCGCGACAGAGATTCAGCACCACTTAAGATGACAGCGACGGAGTCAGAATTCCTGAAGTTTAGTGCCACCTAGCAATGGACATATGCAAAAAAATGTAGTTACTTGCACCTTTTTCCTGCTTTGGGAAGTAGCCCAGGGCCGAATGACAACGTTGATTTTGACGTTCTTATCTTTTTAAATAAGGTGCTGTTTATTTCATCATCTCATTACATATTTCTGTACACTCCTTTAGCTCTGTACTGTGGTAGTTACCATCAGAACCATGTATAGAGAAGGTTATATACAGTATTTGGACATTGACATGTTTTGGATCTGTACTCCAGCATTTGAAATGATACAATGACTATGAGGTTAAAGTGCAGACTATCAGCTTTAATTTGAGGGTAATTCAATCCATATTGGGTAAACCGCTCAGAAATTACAGCACTTTTTATACATAGTCACCACATTACAGAGAACCAAAAGTATTTGGACAAATACTTGTGCCTTTTTCTCAATTATTATTTACGATTCATTCATGATTATCCGCATCCACGTTAAAATGTACAAATGTTAAGAAACATTCACAAAAAAAGTGACTCCAAAATGACACAATGCATGGTAAATAATATATTTCTATTGGGCACAATACAATCTAAAACACAACCAAAACAAACTGCAATTGCATCCAACAAGTTTGTAGTCACGGCGTGCTAAAAATATGGGACCAAATACTGTACTTTTGACTACTTTAATGTATTTTCTAAATGGTTCACCCGATATGGATGAACATACCCTCAAATTACAGCAAACAGTCTGCACTTTAAACTCAGTCAAAACAGAAAATGTGTGTCAGTCTGTTTCTTGGGAAAACAGTGAACAACTTGTGAACATTTCTGAATTATAATATATACTGTGGAGCCAGTTTCCCCACCCCAGATTAACCCAAGTTCTGGAATAAAGTGCACTTTCAATGAAGATTCTCCATTGAGAATATATATATTTTAAAATCTAGGACTAATGTTAGTCTGGGTCCGGGAAAGTCCAGGAACGACGTCACATCTTAATGCAGTGTTCACATGCTAGTCGGAACTAAGAAACTCTGAAATTTCCAACTTGCTGATTTGTTGAACGCAGCACATGTATAACTACAACCAGTTAGTCGAATGATTCAGGGTTTCCTAGTTCCGACTAGTACATGAATGCAGCATTAATTCTTTGTTCGTCACCACAAACAAAAACATGGCCAACAGCTTGGCTCAGACAGTTGCTCGAGGACACAGCTTGTTCTGTTGAAGAGGTCCGACGACTTGTGTTGGCCAGGCACAAAACTTGGGACTGTAGATATGGAGGGAAACGGACCTCCTACCGTTCTTCCTTCCATGTCGTTAGAGAGACCTAACAACCATCGTCACTCCAATAGTGGTGGGGTGTCCATGGATGGTGTCGGGGTGGTAGTGCAGTCTGTGTGGTGGTTGTTTGACAGTAAGGCGAACGCCACATTGACAGAGACAAACCTTCACAACCACCATCCACGTCCCATCTACAGACAAGGAAATGCCTCCTAGACAAAAACGATGACTGACACTCGGTGGGTGTGGACTCCTGCTGAGAAGCTGAAACTCATTTCTTTCTTACCCTTTCATTTTCACCACACAAACTCCTCCCTTTATACATTTCTGTAACTCTGTCCTAAATCAAGTCTTTATTTCCCCACAGGAATAGATAAACAAATTATCAAAGGTCAGCTTGAAAATATTCTTATTGTCCGTCAGGGTTGAACCCCCACGATACAAAGATGTTATTTTTTTCTAAGACGGTCAGGCCTGGAAATATTTTATTGTCCATCAGGCCTGAAGAACCACCGTTATACGTCATCACCACCGTTACGCCATGTAGATGAAGGTGTTGAGATCCGTCTCGTCCCGCTTGATGTACTTGTGCTCAATGAGCCACTCCATCTGCTCCTTGATCATCTTCTTCTGAGGTAGGAACATGTTTTTGAGGATCTCGACCAGCTCTGTCTGCAGCTGGGCGTTGGTGATCCGCTTGCGCATCTTCATGATCTGGATGATGGCCTCCTGGAAGGGGAGAGACCAAGAGAAGAGAGAGAGGGTGAATCTCAATTGTACTGTATTTCCTTGATACCTTGCATCCTCCATCCTTGCCGCTTTCTCAAAATGCATTGGGGAAGAGCCAAGGGGAGAAACCGCAGATCTTCTGCCTCAATGTACCTTGAGAAAGAGATGAGGATGTGAGAAATAAAAAAATCTTATTTGCAATGACCTTTCAATGGGAAGCCCTTATATAGTACCTGTGTTCTCAATATCCTGAGCTGGACGATTCCCTCGTTCTCCTCCTCCCTCATTCGCTCTGTGGTGAGCTGAAGCCGGCCAATTAGGTTAATCTTCCCCCTCTTCTGTACCTTGGAGTTTTTTCTGGACACACACAAAATTTAGAGGCGCTACTAGTGGGTATTTTTTGTGCCACATACTAAACTCAGCAAAAAAAGAAACGTCCTCTCACTGTCAACTGTTTATTTTCAGCAAACTTAGTATATGTAAATATTTGTATGAACATAACAAGGTTCAACAACTGAGACATGAACTGAACAAGTTCCACAGACATGTGACTAACAGATATTGAATAATGTGTCCCTGAACAAAGGGGGGGGACCAGCTGCATTAAGTACTGCAGTGCATCTCCTCCCCATGGACAGATTTGCCAGTTCTTGCTGTGAGATGTTACCCCATTCTTCCACCAAGGCACCTGCAAGTTCCCGGACATTTCTGGGGGGAATGGCCCTAGCCCTCACCCTCCGATCCAACAGATCCCAGACGTGCACAATGGGATTGAGATCCGGGCTCTTCGCTGGCCATGGCAGAACACTTACATTCCTGTCTTGCAGAAAATCACATACAGAACGAGCAGTATGGCTGGTGGCATTGTCATGCTGGAGGGTCATGTCAGGATGAGCCTGCAGGAAGGGTACCACATGAGGGAGGAGAATGTCTTCTCTAACGCACAGCATTGAGATTGCCTGCAATGACAACAAGCTCAGTCCAATGATGCTGTGACACACCGCCCCAGACCATGACGGACTCCCCACCTCCAAATCGATCCCACGCCAGAGTACATGCCTCGGTGTAACGCTCATTCCTTCGACGATAAACGCGAATCCGACCATCACTCCATGTGAGACAATACTGCGACTCGTCAGTGAAGAGCACTTTGTGCCAGTCCTGTCTGGTCCAGCGATGGTGGGTTTCCGCCCATAGGCGACGTTGTTGCCGGTGATGTCTGGTGAGGACCTGCCTTACAACAGGCCTACAAGCACTCAGTCCAGCCTATCTCAACCTATTGCGGACAGTCTGAGCACTGATGGAGGGATTGTGCGTTCCTGGTGTAAGTTGCAGTTGTTGTTGCCATCTTGTACCTGTCCCGCAGGTGTGATGTTCGGATGTACCGATCCTGTGCAGGTGTTGTTACACGTGGTCTGCCACTGCGAGGACGATCAGCTGTCCGTCCTGTCTCCCTGTAGTGCTGTCTTAGGCGTCTCACAGTACGGACATCGCAATTTATTGCACTGGTCACATCTGCAGTCCTCATGCCTCCTTGCAGCATGCCTAAGGCACGTTCACGCAGATGAGCAGGGACCCTGGGCATATTTCTTTTGGTGTTTTTCCAAGTTAGTAGAAAGTCCTCTTTAGTGTCCGAAGTTTTCATAACTGTGACATTAATTGCCTGCCATCTGTAAGTGTCTTAACGACCGTTTTACAGATGCATGTTCATGAATTGTTTATGGTTCATTGAACAAGCATGGGAAACAGTGTTTAAACCCTTTACAATTAAGATCTGTGAAGTTATTTGGATTTTTGCAAATTATCTTTGAAAGACGGTCCTGAAAAAGGGACATTTCTTTTTTTGCGGAGTTCAGCTACAGGACAACCTCCAAGTTTAGAAATTCAACCTGTAAGATACAGTGCATTCAGGAAGTATTCACACCCCTCGACTTTTCCACATTGTTGTGTAACAGAATTTCAAAATGATTAAAATTTGATTGTGTGTCACTGGTCTACACATAATACCCAATAATGTCAAAGTGGAATTATATGTTTTTAGAAAAATGTCTCGAGTCAATTAGTATTCATATTGTTATGGCAAGCCTAAACTTCAGGAGTAAAAATGTGCTTAACAAGTCACATAATAAGTTGCATGGACTCACTGTATGATTTTTCAATGACTACTTCATCTCTGTACCACACACATACAATTATCTGTTGTTAAGTCCCTCAGTCGAGCAGTGAATTTCAAACACAGATTCAACCACAAAGACCAGGGAGGTTTTGGCATAAGAAACGCTTAAAAGGCCTTATAAATAATTTGTTAGATACTACTGCACTGTTGGAGCTAAGAAAACAAGCGTTCCCCTACACCCGCAATAACATATGCTAAATATGTGACCAATAAAATTTGATGAGGCCAATGGTGACTTTAATGAGTGTGATAGAAAACTGAGGATGGATCAACGACATTGTAGTTACTGCACAATACTAACCTAAATCAAGAGTGAAAAGGAAGACTATAGAATACAAATATTCAAAAACATGCATCCTGTTTCCAATAATTCACTGAAGTAAAACTGTAAAGAATATTCATATTTTCAAGCATGGTGGTGGCTGCATCATGTTATGGGCAGGCTTGTCATCGGCAAGGCCTAAGGAGTTTTTTAGGATTAAAAGAAACGGAATAGAGCTAACCACAGGCAAAATCCTAGAAGAAAACCTGGTTGTCGGCTTTCCAAAAGACAGTTGCCTAGTTACAGTTCTGATTTAAAATCGTCTGGAAAGTCTATGGCAAGTATTGAAAATGGCTGTCTAGCAATGATCTACAACCAAATTGACAAGAGGTTGAAGCACTTACAAAAACAATAATGTGCAAATATTGTACAATAAAAGGTGTGCAAAGCTCTTAGACTTACCCAAAAAGACTCACAGCTGTAGTCGCTGCCAAAGATGATTCTAACATTTGACTCAGGGGTGTGAATACTTATGCAAATTAGATATCTGTATTGTATTAACATTTCTAAAATTTTGTTTTAATTTAGTAATTATTGAGTATATTTAATCCATTTTGAATTCAGGATGTAACAAAACGTACAATAAGTCAACGGGTATGAATACTTACATTGCCTTCAGGAAGTAAAGCTAGCCCAGAGAGCCAACTCTGTGGCGGTAGAGAGCCGGGTTGCAAACCCCATCTGGTCACACATTAGGGAACACTTACATTAGTGAAAACTCCTGATTGACATAGAAGAGGGTGCCCTCTGCAAAGTCTTTGGGCGAACCCACCACTGGGTCGTAGGACAACACCTGCCGCTTTAGCTTGGGGAACGCTACCAGGGACTGAAGGACAAGGAGAGAGGGAGAAGAAAAAGGGTGAAAAAAGAAGAGTGATAGAAGGAATGAGAAAGAGGAGAGAAGGAAAGGAGTCTAAACTTAAATGAGTGGATATTGTTTTGTAGCTGTGAGGAGCATAAAAGGTTGAGAGTTAACAGGATCCCGCTTTAAATGAAGTGCACATTTATGTCAGGCTTTAAAAAGGATTCATAAATGTGGCATAACTACCGATTTCAAATGTGACATAACCCACTGTCAAATATGACAAACCTGTGCTTTATAAAAGGATGGCATAAGAACCGATTAAAGGCCTTATAAATCATATCAAATTGAGGCTTCACAAAGCATTTATAACCCTGCCATGTATCTTGGTAGAGCATCGCAATGCCAGGAGTGGGTTCGATTCCCAGGACCACCCATCCGTAGAAATGTATTCACACATTACTGTAAGTTGCTTTGGATAAGTGTCTACTAAATTGTATATATTATATTACTCTAAAACATTTCTACACTGAACAAAAATAAACAACATGAAACAAGATTTTACTGAGTTATAATTCATGACGAAATCAGTCAATTGTAATAAATTCATTTGGCCCTAATCTATGGATTTCACATGTCTGGGAATACAGATATGCATCTGTTACTTAGAGATACCTTAAAAAAAAAAAAAGGAAAAAAAAGTAGTGGATCAGAAAACCATTCAGTATCTGGTGTGACCATTTGCCTCATGCAGTGAAACATCTGCTTTGCATGGAGTCGGTCAGGCTGTTGATTGTGACCTGTGGAATGTTGTCCCACTCCTCTTTAATGACTGTGTGAAGTTGCTGGCTATTGGCGGGAACACGCCGCACATGTTGATCCAGAGCATCCCAAACAATCTCAAATGGTGACATGTCTGGTGAGCAATGTTCCTTCTAAGCTGCGCGCAGTAGCCGAGCAGCTCCTCGGGACTGCTGCGCAGAAATATCAGCCCCTCAGAGAGAAGCACGAGATTGAAGCAATATTTGTCTCGGCCTGTTGGCGGTAGGTGCACACAATTCAGCTGGGTAGGCAAACTGTTGCCATTTTGAACAATTTCATGTGTCTGAAGATACAGTATCAAAGAGATACTGTTTTATGAGTTCATGTTTAAGTTCAGCACTGTCAACACTTTGTATTCAACACTTTTATAAGACATAAAATCAGTGTTCTTCCTATTTCCACTCAGCGCTACAACAAGAACTGCAGCAGTAACGAATGTGTATCTATAGGCGTGTGTTATCATTAGTGGCTTGGGTCCTTAGAGGAATTTTTCATTTGATCTGTTCATAGGAACAACATGAATTTGTGCATGAGGCAGAAATAATGCGGTGCGACTCGAGTTGCCCCATCAGCTGGAAGACAGTGTCCTTTTTTGGTCAGTGTCAGTGGAGATAAGGGAGAGCAGAGGGATGCTGAGAGGCGGACCCTCAGTCTGCTGCTCTCTCCCTCCGCAGAGACTGACCATCAGATGCAGATACCATCAGTCCAGTAAAATAAAAAGCAAACTATTTAAAATGTACGCTCACTCAGCTGTGCATCACAAGTAATATAACAACGGATCTATTACTGGTGTGATCATATAGCCTACCTGAAATGCTGAAAGATACTTTTTAAAAAGTGTCGTCTCGAACAACAATGCATTAGTAGCAAAGCCAATATGCGGTGATAATGTATTGAGCACATCGCTTACTGCACAAACCTCATTGCTACTGTAATATAACTCGTTATTGCTATTTTACTTCTGCTCATTAATTAATAATTTGTTACTTTGATTTCTTTTTAGGCATTTCTCTTAACTGCATTGTTGGTTAGGGGCTTATAAGTATTCGGCGCATGTGACCAATTTAAAAACAAATAATTTTGTTAGTTAATGTTGCATAGGCTTTTTTTTTTAAAGTCGTGGTAAAAAAAAAAATCTGAGAGGTATCTCAGCTTGCATTTTGACTCAGTGATCTTGACTCAGAAAAGGTTGGTGACCACTGTTCTAGAGTTTTCCCTGCTAAAACTATCTTTCATTTCCATTTACTATAGCAATTGTGATCGAATCAACACAATATTAGCCACTTTCAATGTAACATATCGAAACAAAAAACAATGTAAGAGATTTTGTTGTAGCCAGAACGCATCAGAGTAGGATTCTATTGCATTGACATACACTACTCAGCCCGTACTCTATACGGACCAGTGCGGCCTAAACAATCAGAGCTGCAGTAGGCCTATATCCAAATAGACCATTGCCATATATGGATATGTGCCATTTACTTTTAACTGGACTGTGTTTACAGCATGAGCGGTTGTGAGTAGATGCGCTTGTTTTGAGATCAAAGCAAGAGCTCCATGTAGCCACGGGTGCACATTTTGTTCATGTCCTTTGCTAGTTATTGAGCTACTAGCCCAATTATAGATACTTTGTAGTCAGCAATAGGTAAGTGATTTCTTCTTACAAGAGCACAAAATATGTACATTTTATTGAAAAGAGAATCAGGTAAAGAGCATTTTGTGTCTTAAAAGGGGCAGTGTTGTATTTTGAGACAGACTTCAATAAGCTAAGCAGCCAATAGGCAGAGGGTAGCATAATTTGTCTGATTCTCTGTAATAATGGTATGAATAATAATAATGCATTTTATTTTGTAAAGTGTTTTCTTGCATCAAACACCACAACATTGTCGGTCACCTCCTTGTCTGAAGGACAAGAAGATGAATCTGTTTATGTCAAGCCCTCCATGTTTTATTTTTTTCTCCCAAAAGCCTCACGGAATGTAGGCCTACATTAAACACTACACATTGGCTGCAACTGTAGCCTGAATGATAGAACAGCTATTTCCATGTGAAAATGTTACAGGATTCATTTTATGGTAGGCCTATAATATGATCAAATGGCCGCTTAAAACTAACTTAAATCAAGTACAGCCTCAGAGTTCATAGCAAAAGTGCGCTGGAAGTTGCACAGAATTTTCACAACGTTCAATTTAGCGCTCAGCAGACCTGAAATTTGCTCAGTGCTCAAAATAGAGGGAACATTGCTGCTGAGTATGCAGGCCATGGAAGAACTAGGACATTTTCAGCTGTGCATTATCATGCTTAAAACACGAGGTAATGACGGCGGATGAATGGCACGACAATGGGCCTCAGGATCTCGTCACTATCTTTGTGCATTCAAATTGCCATCGATAAAATGCAATGGTGTTTGATGTCCATAGCTTATGCCTTCCCATACCATAACCTTACTGCCACCATGGGGCACTCCGTTCATATCAGTAAACCGCTCGCCCACATTGCCATACACGCAGTCTGCCCGGTACAGTTGAAACCACAATTAATCCACGAAAAACACATTTCTCCAGCGTGCCAGTGGCCAATGAAGGTGGGAATTTGCCAACTGAAGTCGGTTACAACACCGAACTGCAGTCAGGTCAAGACCCTGGTGAGGACGACGGGCAATCAGATGAGCTTCCCTGAGAAGGTTTGTTACAGTTTGTGAAGAAATTCTTAGTTTGTGCAAAACCACAATTTCGTCAGCTGTCCAGGTGGCTGGTCTCAGACCATCCCGCAGGTGAAGAAGCCAGATGTGGAGGTCCTGGGCTGATGTGGTTACACGTGGTCTGCGGTTGAGGCCAGTTAGACATACTGTCAAATTCTTGAAAACGTTGGAGGTGGCTTATGGTAGAGAATTAACTTCTTGACACTAGGGGGGCGCCATTTCGACTTTGTAAAAATTCATTCCCAAATTAAACTGCCTCGTACTCAAGTCTTGCTCGTACAATATGCATATTATTATTACTATTGGATAGAAAACACTTTCTAGTTTCTAAAACCGTTAATTAGTAGTTAATTTAAACCGACTTATAGCAGTTTATATCAGTTTATTGCGATTTTCCTGGATTTCTTTGTGATGCGCTTTCACGAGTTGGACACCTCTCCAGTGGGTGGCTATCGTTAGCTGCTTTTTCCACATGAGAAGAGGACATCTTTCAACCAAAAGACGATTGTTCTGGAGAAAGGACACCTTGCCCAAGATTCTGATGGAAGCTCGGCAAATAGTAAGCAATCTTTATGTTGTTAATTCGTATTTATGTTGACAAATGTCAAATAATAATTCCGCCATGAATTTCGGTGCGGTCTCGCTTTAGCGCACGCTGTATGCTGAAGTAACGTTAATTTTAAAAATGTAACACAGCGATTGCATTAAGAACTAATTTGTCTGTCATTTGCTGTCCAACTTCTATTTTTTAGTCAAGTTTATGAATAGTTTTCGATTAGAATAGGTGCCTCTCCAAGATGGCGCCGGACAGATTGCTTGAAGTTTTGGCCACTAATCACATTGTATAACCACGATTTGTGCCGCTAAATATGCACATTTTCGAACAAATGCTATATGCATTGTGTAATATGATGTTATAGGACTGTCATCTGAAGAATTCTGAGAAGGTTAGTGAAAAAATTAATATATTTTGGTGGTTTATACGTTATCGCTATTTTTTGGCTTGAATCAATGCTGTTGTGATGTTTGCTATTGTGGTAAGCTAATATAACGCTATATTGTGTTTTCGCTGTAAAACACTTAGAAAATCTGAAATATTGGCTGGATTCACAAGATCTGTGTCTTTCATTTGCTGTACGCTGTGTATTTTTAAGAAATGTTTTATGATGAGTAATTAGGTAATACACGATGGTCTCTGTAGTTATTCTAGTCGCGTTGGTGAGAGTTGTGATGGTGGCTGCAATGGTAAACTATGATTTATACCTGAAATATGCACATTTTTCTAACAAAACATATGCTATACAATAAATATGTTATCAGACTGTCATCTGATGAAGTTGTTTCTTGGTTAGTGGCTATTTATATCTTTATTTGGTCGAATTTGTGATAGCTACTGATGGAGTAAAAAAATGGTGGAGTAAAAAAGTGGTTTCTTTTGCTAACGTGGTTAGCTAATAGATTTACATAGTGTCTTCCCTGTAAAACATTTTAAAAATCAGAAATGATGTCTGGATTCACAAGATGTGCATCTTTCATTTGGTGTCTTGGACTTGTGATTTCATGAACATTTTATTATACACTGCTCAAAAAAAATAAAGGGAACACTTAAACAACACAATGTAACTCCAAGTCAATCACACTTCTGTGAAATCAAACTGTCCACTTAGGAAGCAACACTGATTGACAATAAATTTCACATGCTGTTGTGCAAATGGAATAGACAAAAGGTGGAAATTATAGGCAATTAGCAAGACACCCCCCAAAACAGGAGTGATTCTGCAGGTGGTGACCACAGACCACTTCTCAGTTCCTATGCTTCCTGGCTGATGTTTTGGTCACTTTTGAATGCTGGCGGTGCTCTCACTCTAGTGGTAGCATGAGACGGAGTCTACAACCCACACAAGTGGCTCAGGTAGTGCAGTTCATCCAGGATGGCACATCAATGCGAACTGTGGCAAAAAGGTTTGCTGTGTCTGTCAGCGTAGTGTCTAGAGCATGCAGGCGCTACCAGGAGACAGGCCAGTACATCAGGAGACGTGGAGGAGGCCGTAGGAGGGCAACAACCCAGCAGCAGGACCGGTACCTCCGCCTTAGTGCAAGGAGGTGCACTGCCAGAGCCCTACAAAATGACCTCCAGCAGGCCACAAATGTGCATGTGTCTGCTCAAACGGTCAGAAACAGACTCCATGAGGGTGGTATGAAGGCCCGACGTCCACAGGTGGGGGTTGTGCTTACAGCACAACACCGTGCAGGACGTTTGGCATTTGCCAGAGAACACCAAGATTGGCAAATTCGCCACTGGCGCCCTGTGCTCTTCACAGATGAAAGCAGGTTCACACTGAGCACATGAGCACATGTGACAGACGTGACAGAGTCTGGAGACGCCGTGGAGAACGTTCTGCTGCTTGCAACATCCTCCAGCATGACCGGTTTGGCGATGGGTCAGTCATGGTGTGGGGTGGCATTTCTTTGTGGGGCCGCACAGCCCTCCATGTGCTCGCCAGAGGTAGCCTGACTGCCATTAGGTACCGAGATGAGATCCTCAGACCCCTTGTGAGACCATATGCTGACACATGCACATTTGTGGCCTGCTGGAGGTCATTTTGCAGGGCTCTGGCAGTGCATCTCCTTGCACTAAGGCGGAGGTACCGGTCCTGCTGCTGGGTTGTGGCCCTCCTACGGCCTCCTCCACGTCTCCTGATGTACTGGCCTGTCTCCTGGTAGCGCCTGCATGCTCTGGACACTACGCTGACAGACACAGCAAACCTTTTTGCCACAGTTCGCATTGATGTGCCATCCTGGATGAACTACACTACCTGAGCCACTTGTGTGGGTTGTAGACTCCGTCTCATGCTACCACTAGAGTGAGAGCACCGCCAGCATTCAAAAGTGACCAAAACATCAGCAAGGAAGCATAGGAACTGAGAAGTGGTCTGTGGTCACCACCTGCAGAATCACTCCTGTTTTGGGGGGTGTCTTGCTAATTGCCTATAATTTCCACCTTTTGTCTATTCCATTTGCACAACAGCATGTGAAATTTATTGTCAATCAGTGTTGCTTCCTAAGTGGACAGTTTGATTTCACAGAAGTGTGATTGACTTGGAGTTACATTGTGTTGTTTAAGTGTTCCCTTTATTTTTTTGAGCAGTGTATGATATCCCTGTGGCTTTAGGCTAGGCTAGTCAGCTTTTTTGATGGGGGGGATCCCGGAGGCGTTAGAGGTTAAACATGCTGGCAACAGCTCTGGTGGACATTCCTGCAGTCAGCATGCCAATTGCACACTCCCTCAAGACATCTGTGACATTGTGTTGGGTGACAAAACCACACATTTTACAGCGGCCTTTTATTGTCCCCAGCACAAGGTGCACCTGTGTAATGATCATGCTGTTAAATCAGCTTCTTGATATGCTACACCTGTCAGGCGGATGGATTATCTTGGCAAAAAACAGGAATGTAAACAAATTTGTGCACAACATTTTTGATTAGAAAGCTTTTTGTGCATAGGGGACATTTCTGGAATCTTTTATTTCAGCTCATGAAACATGGGACCAACACATTACATGTTGCGTTCTTCCATTTTCTAATAATTGCGCCAACAGTTGTTGCCTTCTCACCAAGCTGCTTGCCTATTGTCCTGTAGCCCATCCCAGCCTTGTGCAGGTCTACAATTTTATACCTGATGTCCTTACACAGCTCTCTGGTCTTGGCCATTGTGGAGAGGATGGAGTCTATTTGATTGAGTGTGTGGACAGGTGTCTTTTATACAGGTGCAGTTAATACAGGTAATGAGTGGAGAACAGGAGGGCTTCTTAAAGAAAAACTAACAGGTCTGTGAGAGCCAGAATTCTTACTGGTTGGTAGGTGATCAAATACTTATGTCATGCAATAAAATGCAAATGAATTACTTAATCATACAATGTGATTTTCTGGATTTTTGTTTTAGATTCCCGTCTCTCACAGTTGAAGTGTACCTATGATAAAAATGACAGACCTCTACATGCTTTGTAAGTAGGAACACCTGCAAAATAGGCAGTGTATCAAATACTTGTTCTCCCCACTGTATGTGTTATGACTTACCAAAGGTGACTCACTTCAAACAAAGTATTGCAGGATACTACATCAAATGTTCTGCTGAGTTATGAAGGTTATCATGATCCACAGGTTACTGTAGGTATTTAAATGGGTTAATGGACCTGCAAAGCTTGCGTTTGTGTCAGAACCAAAATATTTGGAGTCATCCGACCTGAGACTACCGCACCAGGTATTCCTCTTCTGTTCCCATGCTGGAGACCAGGGCTTGATGACAACCTGATACAAATGGTGGCAACATTTTGCGGCTGATCTTCCAGCAAGGGAGTGGGTGAATGTGTCAAAGACATGGCTGGGCCCAAAACCTCACGGTATGGCTCGTTTTTGTTGTGTGCGCACTGAGGAACATCTAACTTAGTTCCAGAAGAACTAAGTTCCAGAAGTGTTGGTCCACCAGACCTCTGCACATTTGAGCTGAAGTGTAATGTGACTAACATGACTTCACTTTAGAGCGTATGCCATCCATCAGCACAACATGCCCCCCCCCTTTATAAAGCACATATATATCATATTTGACATATTGGGTTATGTCACATTTGACATGGGTGATTATGTAAGTTATGCCACATTTATGAAGCATGACATACAGCTATAGCTTTGTAACACATGTAGTGCTTATGAAGACCTCATAAGCTGAACGTCACTTAAAGCAGGACCGATAAGTTCAATCCATCACAGCTAGACGTCAATCAAAAAACATTTTAGAAAGTACTAATGGTTATGGTCGCATGGAAACTGCAGGGAAGTTTCAGGGTTTGTTTGTTGCATATCAAATTAATAAAAAACACGTTTTCCAGAAAGCCCGGTTGGAAGACTCCCGGAATAAAGCAAGGATGTGCCACCAATCCAGAAACCCTCCAACTTGGATTTCGGGAAAACATGGTAATTTTGAAAATGTTACAGGAATCTTGTAACCCTAGTCCTTACGATAGATAACCCTTTGACCTCCATCTACCCTTTGACACCGTGCATTACCCAGAGGGTGCGTCGGAGCTCGGCATCAGGCAGCTCCGTGGCCAGCTTAAGATTCTCAAAGCTGATCCTCTCCCGAGGCCTCTGGTTCCAGGCAAACAGCACAGCCAGTTGGAATGTGGTCACCTCCAGATCATACTGGCCCACCTCATTCTTAAATGTGATCTGGATAGAATTACATAGAATCTCTATCAGAGGTCGACCGACTAGGATTTTTCAACACCGATACCGATTATTGGAGGGTCAAAAAAGCCGATACCGATTATTCGGCCGAATTTATATATATGTAATAATGACAATTACAACAATACTGAATGAACACTTATTTTAACTTAATACATCAATAAAATCAATTTAGTCTCAAATAAATAATGAAACATGTTCAATTTGGTTTAAATAATGCAAAACCAAAGTGTTAGAGAAGAAAGTAAAAGTGCAATATTTGCCATGTAAAAAAGCTAACGTTTAAGTTCCTTGCTCAGAACATGAGAAAGCTGGTGGTTCCTTTTAACATGACTCTTCAATATTCCCAGGTAAGACGTTTTAGGTTGTAATTATAAGAATTATAGGACTATTTCTCTCTATACCATTTATATCTCATATACCTTTGACTATTGGATGTTCTTATAGGCACTATAGTATGCCAGCCTAATCTCAGGAGTTGATAGGCTTGAAGTCATAAACAGCGCAATGCTTGAAGCACAGCGAAGAGCTGCTGGCAAATGCAGTAAAGTGCTGTTTGAATGAATGCTTACGAGCCTGCTGCCGTCTACCACCGCTCAGTCAGACTGCTCTATCAAATCATAGACTTAATTATAATAAACACAGAAATATGAGCCGTTGGTCATTAATATGGTCAAATCCGGAAACTATCATTTCGAAAACAAAACATTTATTCTTTCTGTGAAATATGGAACCGTTCTGTATTTTATCTAACGGGTGGCATCCTTAAGTCTAAATATTTCTGTTACATTGCACAAGCTTCAATGTTATGTCATAATTATGTACAATTCAATTATGGTCTTTGTTAGGAAGAAATGGTCTTCACACAGTTCGCAACGAGCCAGGCAGCCCAAACTGCTGCATATTTCCTGACTCTGCTTGCACAGAACGCAAGAAAAGTGACAATTTCCCTCGTTAAAAGAAATTCATGTTAGCAGGCAATATTAACTAAACATGCAGGTTTAAAAATATATACTTGTGTATTGATTTTAAGAAAGGCATTAATGTTTATGGTTAGGTACACATTGGTGCAACAACAGTGCTTTATTGGCAAATGCGCTTGTTAAATCATCACCCGTTTGGCGAAGTAGGCTGTGATTCGATGATAAATTAACAGGCACCGCATCGATTATATGCAACGCAGGACAAGCTAGTTAACTACACATAGTTGATGATATTACTAGGTTATCCAGTGATTATGTGAAGATAGTTTTTTTATAAGATAAGTTTAATGCTAGCTAGCAACTTACCTTGGCTCCTTGCTGCACTCACGTAACAGGTAGTCAAACTGCCACGCAGTCTCCTCGTGTAGTGCAATCGGCCATAATCGGTGTCCAAAAATGACGATTACCGATTGTTATGAAAACTTGAAATCGGCCCTAATTAAAAATCAGCCATTCCGATTAAACGGTCAACCTCTAATCTCTATGGTCTGGACAGAGAGGAGGCTGGAGGGGGGAAGGTGCAAGAGGCTGACCCACCCCCTAGGCACTCCTCTGTGTGTGTGTGTGTGTGTGTGTGTGTGTGTGTGTGAGGGGGTGGTGTTTTATACTCACAATGCCATTGGACATGAGGTGATGCCAGTGCAGTTTTCTGCCACTGTGGTTCTTCTTGTAAAAGTCCTCCACCTCGGGGATCAGGTCCTCCAGCTCGGTGGGCAGTGACACAAACACCTTCTCTGAGCTCCGCGACCACGCCCCCGCATTCAGGATCTTGATGTTGACAGAGTCCGCTGCACAAGAGGGCGAAGGTGATTACATGTCACACACACACACTAGTATAACTACTAATTCATTGTTTTATACAATACATTTGCCACATTTGATCAGTTTCTAGAACGAAAGATTCCCTGATCAAGATGTCATTTTTCGGCATTTTGATGAAAAGCCCATGTCCATTCCAGTGTTCCATTTAATTATATAATATACACTTTCAAGTACTTGAGCTGTGCTTTTTTTGGGGGTACTGGTAGTGGAGCCAGTGGAATAGTGCAAACTCCAAGCGAAATTCCCAAAACATTAAGGACTGTATCAATAGTAAATTTATTGCTTTTCACTAGGTCTCATCCAGCCACATACATCAAACATTATACCCACAAAATGTACAGGTACACAGGTTTGATTCCAGCTTGAACCAGAAATACAAGACCTGCCAACCTCACCAGATGGATGGTCTGACATTCTTCTGTAGAATTCTCTATTATAGAGCAGAATTCATGGTTCCTATTAAGGCAAGTCATCCAGGTCCTGAGACAGCAAAGCATCCCAAAACCATCCCCATGCTTGACTGTTGGTATGAGGTTCTTACTGGACATGAATTTTGCTTTGTATCAGAGAACTCTAAAGGACAATGTCAGGCCATCGGTCTGTGAGCTGTAGCTGAAGTGAAGCATGCATGATCCAAAACACACAATCAAGTCTACATGAAAATTGATAAAAAGCATGGCCAAGTCAAAGTCCAGACCTAATCTCAATTGAGATGTGGCAGGACTTGAAACGAGTACAACAGTTCTGCATGGAAGAGCGGGCCAAATTCCTCCACAGCAACATGAGTGTTCAACAACTACAGGAAATGTTTGGTTGGAGTCATTGCACCTAAAGGTAGCACAACCAGTTATTGACTAAGGGGGCAAGTACTTTTTTTACATATGGGCATTGGGTGTTGCATAACTTAATGAAACAAATAATTGTGTTATTTAGACACTCAGGTTCCCTTTATCTAAAATTAGGTTTGCAGATCTGACAACATTCAGTATAAAAAAATATGCAAACGTAAGGAAAGTTGAAAGGGGTGTAATGGGAATTTTAATGTTTGTGCTTTTCTTATAAGACATTTCTGTGTTCTATAAACCAATTTCTGTGTTCACGCAAGTGGCTGACTGTACAAATCCTCACTATCAGTAGCTGCAACTTGACAGTACACCCAGACCTTGTTTTGAGAACAAACGAAAGATCTGTTTCAAGGTCTCAGCTTAGAGAGAAGAAGCCTCGTGAGATATTGGTCTGTCACATGTTATGAAACAGTATTGGTCTGTCACATGGATGAAGAAAACAGTAATGATGAATTACGGAAATATAACTACTTGTCTGTGTATTGTCATATACAAGACAACTGCACGGCCCAGGCAGAGCTCTTGATTGACATGTGTAATACGGTGTATTGAATTGGAACCTCTCCAACAAACTATGATTTATTTAATATTGACTTAAGAATTTACACAAAATATTCAATATGCCTTGTCAATGGTGAACTGACTGTCACATCATTAGCAGACTACTGTTGACATCCAGCTACAGTGCTTTCAGAAAGTATTCAGACCCCACATTTTGTCATGTCACATCCCTATTCCAAAAAGGATGAAATAATTGTTTCCTTAACCTACACACAATACCACATAATGACAAAGGGAAAACAGGTTTATAGAATATTTTGCAAATGTATAAAAAAAAGAAACTGAAATACTTTTACATAAGTATTCAGACCGTTTGTTATGATTTATTAATTGAGCTCAGGTGCATCCTGTTTCCATTGATCATTGAGATGTTTCTCCAACTTGGGAGTCCACCTGTGGTAAATTCAATTGATTGGACATGATTTGGAAAAAGAACACGCTTGTCTATTAAAAGGTCCCACAGTTGACAGTGAATGTCAGACAAAAACCAAGCCATGATGTTCGAAGGAATTGGCCATAGAGCTTCGAGACAGTATTGTGTCGAGGCACAGATCTGGGGAAGGGTAGCAAAACAATATGTGCAGCATTGAAGGTCCACAAGAACAGCGGCATCCATCATTCTAAAATGGAAGAAGTTTGGAACCACCAAGAATCTTCCAAGAGCTGGCCGCCCCGGCCAAACTGAGCAATCGGGGGAGAAGGGCCTTGGTCAGGGTTGGAGGTGACCAAGAACCTGATGGTCACTGACAGAGCTCCTCTGTGGAGATGGGAGAACATACCATAAGGACAACCATCGATGCAGCACTCCACCAAATCAGGCCTTTATGGTAGAGTGGCCAGATGGAAGGCACTCTTCAGTAAAAAGCACAACAGCCCACTTGGAGTTTACCAAAAGGCACTTATAAACTCAGACCAAGAGAAACAAGATCCTTTGGTCTGATGAAACCAAGACTGAACTGTTTGGCCTGAATGCCAAGCGTCACGTCTGGAGGAAACCTGAAACCATCCCTACGGTGAAGCATGGTTTCCATAATGCTGTGGGGATGTTTTTCAGAAGCAGGGACTGGCAGACTAGTCAGAATCGAGGGAAAGATGAACAGAGCAAAGCCCAGAGTGATCCTTGATGAAATCCTGAGAGCTCCGGAGCAGGTTATCAGACTGTAGCGAAGGTTCACTTTCCTACAGGACAACGACCCTAAGCACACAGCCAACAACACAGGAGTGGCTTCAGGACAAGTCTCTGAATGTCCTTGAGTGGCCCTTCCAGAGCCCGGACTTGAACCCGATCTAACATCTCTGAAGAGACCTGCTCCCCATCCAACCTGACAGAGCTAGAGAGGATCTGCAGAGAAGAACAGGAAAAAGTCTACAAATACAGGTGTGCCAAGTGGAGTGGTGGGGCGAAAAAATTATGCTGATTCTGTTGCAAACATTTTCTAAAAACGGTTGCAAACGGAATGGGGAGGAACCTACCTGAATTTGACCAAGAGAAACCCTTGTTTAACTCGGTTTGCTTCCGTAATAAATAAGCTCCTGCCATGCAGCTGGAGGGAGGAAAATAGTACGAGGGCCAGAGTGGAGAGCTAAGGATTGTCTCCTCTCCTAAGTCGTCTGATTGGCTCAGCTCCAAATTCAGACGGTTGAGTCAAACACAATTTTCCAAGTAGAAACCTATTTGAGTATTTTAAATGGTTGTTTTCGTACCAGCTTACTTTGACCTCAAATTGCGTGCATGGTACGCAAACCGTGTGCAGGTTGGCAGGTCTGCAATACGAAAACGTATGCCAGGGATCATCAACTAGATTCAGCCGCGGGACAATTTTTTCTTGAGCACATGGTCGGGGGCCAGAACATAATTACAAATCATTTTACCGCAAGAATCCCAAACAGATTAAATACTTGACTCAAACAATCATTTTAAACCTTGCTTACATTTTTTCTCAGAAAACTTGGGGGGGGGGGGCAAATAAAACCACCCGCGGGCCAAATTCGGTACGCGGGGCGCCAGTTGGGGAACCCTGATGTATGCACTCACTGTTATAAGTCGGTTTGGATAAAAGCATTTGCTAAATGGCATAATAACTATAGATCTCATATTAGTTACATACAGCTACCTGGTTTACCTGTTAGGGCCAGCTTGTTGTGTTTGTGACACTCTTTGAAGTTCTGGTTGAGGTCCTCGGACACCTTGATGTCCTGGAACATCCGAGCCAGCTTATTCACGTAGTCAGCGGGCATGCCTACTTCCTGCAATCAAGGGTTGGGGACATTGGCAACGTGGTATAATTTTAAGTATGTGAGGTGGATCAAACGCACAAATAGGCAGCATGTAGTATCTCCCATCTTCCTTCTCATAAGACACCGGCACACATGCAAGTACCCATCTAGGGCTGTGGTAGGCTATGGCATATGGATGTGAGCTACACTAATTTAGCAGACAAGATTTTCTTAGAATTCTGTGGCATAGTATGAAGAATACAATTGAACATAGCAGAATAAAATAGAAAGGACATCTTCTCCCCAAAATTTGCGAGGGGGTGCGCACATGCGGCTATTCAGTATTGAGCGGTTAACAAAGAAACAGGTCCTCCTATATGCTTAATTTAGAGTTATTTATGTAACTTCAAAAGTTAGAATGTATTAAAGAGCAGACTAGCCTAAGGCATCGTGGGACAAATTATGATTTGAAAAAAGTTGCATGAAAGGCATGAGCTCTACTCAGTTTCCTGTGCAAGGTGCACAAATGTGTGGAATTAGTTGATTAGTGGCCCACAAAAAAAAACTTGAATAGCGAATGCAGTGACATTTTTAATATGCAAGCATAGGCGGCGTGACCATAAGGCAAGGGGAAGCTTTCCCTAAAGTAAACTGCCAAAATTATAATTGCCCAATTAGCCTATGCTTGTCTACACAGGAATAAATAAAATCTTTTTATTTTATTTATTTTTTACAGTCACTACTAAAGCATGATTTGGTTACAGAGAACTTAGCTTTTTTTAAATTTTGTTTTGGCTATGGGTCGGAAGGAAAGGCAATTTGAGCAGACTATTGTCGAGTTGCGACTGTCCGAAAAGTAGAGGCCAAGCCAGGCATATTGCAATATTTCAAAAAACAATTGTGGGAAAACAGTTTGGAAAACAAATGGTTTATTTATAATTGTTGGGTCAGTGCTACTTAAGTTTGTTTTTGGACAATCATTTCCAAAAAATGGAATCATTTCCAGTTTGGATGGAGGTCATATTCTATTTGTGTCTCCCCTTCTCATAGGCCTATTATATGGACAAAGCTTTTTGTTAGTCGGCAGAGTAGCATACCCTTTAATTTGTCCTATTAAAAAAAACATTCCGCTAAAGTGTAGTAGAATTGCATGAAACGCGTTTATAAAAAAGGCAATTCTTTTCCCCTATGCAAAGAAAAAAACGTGTCTGATAAAGCCTAGGCCTAACTCAACGTAATACGCGCTCAGCCAGGCATTGAACAGTTTGAGAATGGAGTTAGATTATTAGCCCAAATTATAACTATCCAATCTACTCATCACCTTATGAATAGTAGGACATTTTACATAAAATCGGCAAAGATTCTGCATGTGATGCTTTATTGTAAAGGTTAATTTATGGTGAAAATTATCTCCCCCAAACTTTAAACTTACGCGCCACCTATGTATATCAGTTAGGCTACACCGGTTGTAAAGAAGATGAATGTGTTTCCTTTTAAGAATTGAGCAATAAATATAGCAGCATGAGAAAGCTGGGATCCTATTTTAAAGTGGTCAGTCAAAGCTCTTTTCACACGGAATTGCGCAATGACTGGGTTAATAAGAACACGTTTCACTAGGCTCTGTGCTCTCTAACCGTGTTCCAGGGGTCCTAGGCCTATAGGCTACGTTTGCAGTTATTTGGCCACTTTAGTTGATTCAAACATTATCAAAACATATAGGCCTATGGGCAAGGCTACATGACTTGTGCGACTATAATTTAGGAACAGGAATGCACTGTTTCTTGCCTTGATGCCCAGCATGTGCACTATTCACAAGAGATATTATCACCCCATCAGACTATTCTTAGCTTAATCTGGTCTTTAGATAAAACAAATTTAACACATTTAGTGTATCGGAAGAGGGGCATAGGGGGGGAAAAAACACATCATTTATGGACTTAAAAGAGCGAATGGAGGACACTTTTCCCGTGGTTCATTTTCATGCCAGCCAGGTAGGCTATACTCCTGTTGTAAAGCGAAGCAATGTGCTTAATATTAGGAAAGTTTAGAAATAGATAGTAGGCCTAGCCTATAGAAAGCTGATGGTAAACTCTCTAGGAGGCCATCAATTCTGTTCGCACGCAATTGCACAGCCTATAGAAATGTTGTGCAACACGAGCTCTCATTAAGTATTTGTTTTGAATACATTTGCATTGATATCAGTGATTAGAGGGACAATAGTGTGCTGAGTACCAGGCCATTAGCGACTGGCAATTAGCAAGTTTGGTAGGCTAATAATGACCATCAGCAGCATCAGAGCAGCCTAGTTACAATGACTAAACGGTCACGTGGAATTTGACTACGGTCATGACTGGTAACCGCCGGTAATATGGTCACCGTAACAGCCCTAAAACACACCCACAGGTCGTACCCGGAGCCACTCCACCATGTTCTCCTCGATTTCGCTGTCAGCGGAGATGTCCAGGATTAGGCGTCGGGTCAGATGGGCTTTGTGGTAGCGCATGAACACGTCTTTGTTCTGCACGTACTTCAACACCAGCAACTGCAGGAGAACACAGAACACCACTGTGCAATCAGGGTCATATTACAATAATATATGACATTTAGCAGACGCCTTTATCCATAGTCATGCATGCACACATATGGATGGTCCCGGGAATTGAACCCACTACCCTGGCGTTACAAGCGCCATGTTCTACCAACTGAGCTACAAAGGACCACATTCATTAGTGCATACAGTAGCACAAAATGTTTTGCTAAAACAAGAGTTTATTGGACAAGTTCCGGTAGTCCCTCCCGGTTTGTCTGTTTTCCTCTATTTGGTGTCTAATGAACATGACCCAGTAAGATCGTCCCATCCAAACAAGAAACAAGTGTCTGCAGATCTGAAAAGAATACATAGAGGTATAATACAGCATCCCTCTGTATTTATCACTTAGTTTTAGCAGGTACTGAGTATAAAGCAACGACTACACTAAACTTAAAGATGAAGGGGGGGGGGGGGTGAGCGACACATAGTATGTGAACGGATGTCATTGCTCATGTCCTTTTCAACTGCTCCGCTATAAACTGCTCCACGCTCACAAATGTTTTTAAAGTATTGAATACGAAGCATGGATTTGAATGAAAAGTATTTGAATAAACATGGATGTAAGAAGCGAACATAGGCTACATGTCATATTAAACATCATATAAACACTAAATAGGTCAGGAGCCAGACAGGGAGCCTAAGAAGGAACAAAAAGGAATGATTACAGCTATATTATTTCAATTATTTCCAGGCTATAGCCTACAAAGAAACGCATTGTGAAGCTGTTGCGAGTGCGACACAATAGTCTGGTAGGGACATAAAGCGTGCAGCATTTAGAGTTCATTCGGAACGTATTCAGACCCCTTCACTTTTCCCACATTGTTACAGCCTTATTCATTTTTTCCACCTCAATCTACACACAATACCCCATAAATGATAAACAAAACGTTTTAGAAATGTGTTATGGGATTTTTGTGTTTAATGACTAAAATATGTATACATTTGACTTAGAATTATAACTAAACAGAATACTACTATAATACTGTAAGAATGAATCTTATTATAATCATAATGTTGAATGTTATGTGTTCCTTGTTAGAAAGAATGGGTTTATCTTCAGACAGGCTAGAATGATGTCTCTACCCAGGGAGGGGAAAGACCTTGGGATGGTTGCAGATAGTTGAACAGGTGGCAGACAGTAATGAGAACGCTAACTGTACTGCCATTGTATCCGAGAGGAGGAAGGACATTAAAACCTATGACATCATCTTTATTATATAACCTGATGTAAAATGTATTATGATCAGTACTCTCGAGAATAAACGCTATTGATTGATTGATTTTGAGACTGGTTTCTGTCCATTTAATGCTGATAATTATCTTACAAATTCTTATCTATGGGCAGTGTTTTGATTGAATTGGTTGATAAACATAGGAATAAAATTCCTTTAACAAAATGATCGCTAAATCATTTTAAAAGAAACTGAAATACCACATTTACATAAGTATTCAGACCCTTTACGCAGTACTTTATTGAAGCACCTTTGCCACGATTACAGCTTCGAGTCATCTTGGGTATGATGCAACAAGCTTGGCACACCTGTATTTGGGGAGTTTCTCCCATTCTTCTCTGCAGATCCTCTCAAGCTCTGGCAGGTTGGACGGGGAGCGTCTCTCCAGAGATGTTTGATTGGGTTCAAGTCCGGGATCCGGCTGGGCTACTCATTCAGAAACTTGTCCCAAAGCCACTCCAGCGTTGCCTTAGCTGTGAAGGCCATTGTCCTGTTGGAAGGTGAACCTTCGCCCCAGTCTGAGGTCCTGTGCAGGGTTTTCATCAAGGATCTCTATACTTTGCTCCATTCATCTTTCCCTCGATCCTGACTAGTCTCCCAGTCCCTGCTGCTGAAAAACATCCCCACAGCATGATGCTGCCACCACCATAGGGATGGTGCCAGGTTTCCTCCAAACGTGACGCTTAGCATTCAGGCCAAAGAGCTCAATCTTGGTTTCATCAGACCAGAGAATCTTGTTTCTCATGGTCAGAGTCTATAGGTGCCTTTTGGCAACGTCCAAGCGGGCTGTCATGTGCCTTTTACTGAAGAGTGGCTTCCGTCTGGCCATGCTACCATAAAGGCCTGATTGGTGCAGTGCTGCAGAGATTGCTGTCCTTCTGGAAGGTTCCCCATCTCCACAGAGGAGCTGAGCTCTGTCAGAGTGACCATCGGGGTTCTTGGTCACCTCCCTGACCAAGGCCCTTCTCCCCCAATTGCTCAGTTTGGCTGGGCAGCCAGCTCTAGGAAGAGTGTGTGGTTACAAACTTCTTCCATTTAAGAATGATGGAGGCCACTGTTCTTGGGGACCTTCAATGCTGCATACATTTTTTGGTACCCTTCCCCAGATCTGTGCCTCGGTACAATCCTGTCTCGGCGCTCTACGGACAATTCATTCGACCTCATGGCTTGGTTTTGGCTCTGACATGCACTGTCAACTGAGGGACCTTACATAGACAGGTGTGCCTTCCCAATTAATTTAAATTTGCCACCAATCAAGTTGTACAAACATCAAGGATGCTCAATGGAAACAGGGTTTCACCTGAGCTCAATTTCATGTCTCATAGCAAAGGGTCTGAAGACTAATGTAAATAAGGCATGTCTTTTTTTTTTACATCTGCACTTTGCATTTACATTTACATTTAAGTCATTTGGCAGACGCTCTTATCCAGAGCGACTTACAAATTGGAAAGTTCATACATATTCATCCTGGTCCCCCCATGGGAATTGAACCCTGGTCCCCCCGTGGGAATTGAACCCACAACCCTGGCGTTGCAAGCGCCATGCTCTACCAACTGAGCCACACGGGACCACGTCATTATGGGGTATTGTGTAGATTGATGAGGGGAAACAATTATTTAATCAATTTTAGAATAAGGCTGTAACGTAACATGCGGAAAAAAAGGGTCTGAATAATTTCCGAATGCACTGTAAACATTGTATTAAAATAATTATAGTTTATAAATTGCACAAATAGGCAGTGACTTTCAATTAAACACAAACTAAATGAAAAATGACATGAAATTCATTTTTTGAACTCATTTTTAGAAACAAGATTTAGAAACAAGTCTGGGGCTTCAGGCTCATGCGATGGTGCCTGGAGAGCCGGCCAGCAGCGGAGAATATCCTCTCCACACTTGCAGAACCATGGGGGATGCTAAACACTCCTTTGGCCACTCTTGCCAGGTTGGGAAGAGAGGCAGAGTTGCTTTTTTATATAGGCAGACAAAGGTTTTTAGGCAAAATAACCTAATCAAAACGGAAAGCTCCTTGAAAGTGGGAATATGGCCTATTGTATTGATTATAAACTTTTTGTTCTATTAACACTTTGCTACAATGACAGTTATTTTAGCATGAGCACATAGTAAGTACACATCATACTTTTGGGAGAAGTGTCTTTTCAGATTCCACAATGAGTCTTTAGCTGTTTCAGGTAGCCAGCGTGTAACAACTGCCATATCCTGCACGTAGAACAATGCCATCCAGTCTATAACCTAACAGTTTAGCACCATGCCATCAGGCAAACACACTACATCACCGCACTCCCTCTCTTGGTTCTCAACTTTGTAAGCCACGTTGATTTAGCACCTGTGTGTTTTATCAGTTTCTTTGTGAAAATATTTAGCAAACTCCATGACAAACTCCATGACAGTAGCTAAAGCAAGGGTCTATTAGCAGCACACAAGTAGACTACAAATGCATGCTGGGCCAGGCATGCCCTGAGCTCCTGAAGTGAGCGCAACTGGAGAGAAATTGGAGCGGGTGAGAAGGCGGACGCTCCAGCCTTTGGGAATCTCGCTCCAGTCAAATTGGGCTCGCTTCGCTCACATACTCTTGAGCGATGTAAAGGTGAAAGCAACACACTGTCCTCAGCCCAAGGCCGCTTGCACACTGATTGGGTCAATGCTTTTTTTAACGGGAGTCATCTGCTGCTGGACGACTGACAAGAGATGATGATTGTCTGACAAAAAACACAAACTGAAACTTGTTGACTTGAGATATACTTCTGAAGGACAATAACCAATGATGTACATCACATACGATTTCATCCGAGTACGCACGTGTGGCCGAAGCCTTAAGGAAAGCTTGCTGGAGTCATCAAATCATTATGCGCGTGCACACACACGTACGTACCACTTCCTTGAGCTTGGCCTCGATCTCCTCAGATGCAAGTTTCTTGCTCAGCGGGGTTTTCCTCAGCAGCATATCACAGTAGTTGGCCAGCAACTCTGGACACTTGGACTCTGGCTGAGTCTTCAGCCCCACCCTGACAGACAGTACAGAGAAAGTAGAGCAGTGTCGTAAACTCACACGTTCAGTCATTCACTAATTAAGCAATTAACAGTTCAGAAGTGTAACATTTTTCCCATGAAAAAATGAAGGATCCACCCCGCACCTTGTTGAATGCTCCCACAGCTTTATCAAGTGCAACATCAATAAATACTGTAGCAGCCTTCAACAGTATGCCGGTATCAATTTTGAATTCAGTGAAAAAATTAAAGCATACAGTAGAACTCTTACCCTTTCTGCTTCAGCGGAATTTCCAATTTAAAAATAGTAGCGTCATTCACAACTGCTTTGTAAGCCTAAGAAAAAAAAACATTTGTTACATATATAGTGACAACTACAAATACTGCACATAAATTCATTGACAACGTTGTGTCAATGTTGGACAAACGTTGAAAAACGTTGCGCTTACATTCATTGGCAATGTTGAATCAATGCTGGAAAAACGTTGTGCTGACCTTGTCTCGGGCTGTGAGGAAGCGAGGGTCGTCCTGAAAGGCATCTTTAACCAGCTTACTGAAGCGGTTGAAAAGGGTGAGGAGCTGTTCCACGTACTTCTCAGAGTCCTGCGCGTGCACACAGAGAAAAATACAAAGACTAGTGGATTGTTCCTGTCACCTTTCAGTAAATACAACACAAATGTATTTAATATCTCTGTTAGTGTAACATATCTGTGCGCGTGTGTGTGTGTAAGCAGCTTATGTATGTGTGGCACTCACCGAGGTGATGGTCTCGGCGGAGGCCACCATGTCGGCCAGCCCAGCAGACATGATGTGTTCCTCTAAGTCCTTCAGCATGGGCTCGATGCCACTAGGCACCTTGTCCATCAGAGAGAACATGAGATGGAGCTCTATAAGGTGGAGGAAAGCTACAGTCAAACACTCTCCATGGTAAGATACTGCGGCTAGTCTATAGATTCTAGTTTTCTACTTCTAGATTATAGTATCGAACAAGGGGTACGCAGCAGCGCTTGATGGCCAGATTTGAATAACCCGTATTTAGAGGTTGGTTTCCGTTGACTGATTCTCCAGTCAACATGCTTTTTAGTTCAGGACTCTGTACAGTAAACCAGCCCTTGAAGTTATAAACATCACAGTGGTGGTATAATATTGTCAGTTAGACTTTACAGTCAAAAGGTCAAGTTCTATATCTTACTGCTATACACCAAACAAACAGATGCTCCACAAAGGCACACATTGGTTAGTGACACGTAAGTAGGTAGACTCCTGGTTAAAACTATCAGGACATACACAATACAAGGTGGGTTTATGGTCAGACACTGATGTTTGGGGGGTGATGACAATGTGTTGAATAACACACACGGAATGGGCAAAGGCAGCCTTTGGTTGGTTGACGAGGACAAATTGAAACAGGAAGTGGAGGACGGCGAGGTAATTTCCTGGTTTGCAAACCTGAGCTGGCCGAGCCTTTGGTGCCGGGAGCGCTCCGGCCGTACTCACTCTCTGTCTCGTTTCGCCTGATCATGCCAGGACACTCGGCCAAGATGGTCTCCTTGAAGGATGTCACCAGGGCGTTCACGCAACACTCCATCAGCTGAGGGGGAATAGAAAAACCATGGGTCGCTCATCTCTTCATCACATATTTCAAAATCGAATTGATTTATGAGGCCTTTTTTATATCAGCAGTTGTCAAAGTGGTTTTACAGTAACCCGGCCTAGAACCCAAAGAGCAAGCAGAAGGAGAATGGCAAGAAAAACCTAGAGAAGAAGAAACCTAGAGGGGAATCAGGCTCAATCATATCAATAGCAGCAGGGTCATTCCAGGAAGAGAGTACATGTTGCACCTCTGATATTTTAAGTAGAAATTGTGCACCAATATTGAATTTTAACCCCTAGTCGATGGACGTACCTTTGTCAATCTTATTAAGACAATTTAAAAGATCAAATTTAATCCATTTAAGTTAGAGATGTTTTGCATGGGCTGTGTCTCAATCCACTACAGCCGCCGACGTCAGCCTTCAACTCCTGCTGTGGAAGGCGGCAGAGCTACAACAGTGTTTGTAAATTTTATATACACTACCGTTCAAAAGTTTGGGGTCACTTAGAAATGTCCTTGTTGTTGAGAGAAAAGCTAATTTTTTGTCCATTAAAATATCAAATTGATCAGAAATACAGTGTAGACATTGTTAATGTTGTCAATGACTATTGTAGATGGAAACGGCTGATTTTATGGAATATCTACATAGGCATACAGGGGCCCATTATCAGCAACCATCACTCCCGTGTCCCAAAGGCACGTTGTGTTAGCTAATCCAAGATTATAATTTTAAAAAGCTAATTGATCATTAGAAAACCCTTTTGCAATTATGTTAGCACAGCTGAAAACTGTTGTTCTGATTAAAGAAGCAATAAAACTGTCCTTTAGACTAGTTGAGTATCTGGAGCATCAGCATTTGTGGGTTCGATTACAGGCTCAAAATGACAGAAACAGAACATTCTTCTAAAACCCATCAGTCTATTCTTGTTCTGAGAAATGAAGGCTATTCCATGGGAGAAATTGCCCAGAAACTGAAGATCTCGTACAACGCTGTGTACTACCTTCACAGAACAGTGCAAACTGGCTCTAACCAGAATAGAAAGAGTGGGAGGCCCCGGTGCACAACTGAGCAAGAGGACAAGTACATTAGAGTGTCTAGTTTGAGAAACAGACGCCTCACAAGTCCTCAACTGGCAGCTTCATTAAATAATACCCTCAAAACACCAGTCTCTACGTCAACAGTGAAGATGAGACTCCGGGATGCTGGCCTTCTAGGAAGAGTTGCAAAGAAAAAGCCATATCTCAGACTGGCCAATAAAAATAAGAAAGATTAAGATGGGCAAAATAACACAGACACTGGACAGAGGAACTCTGCCTAGAAGGCCAGCATCCCGGAGTCACCTCTTCTTCTGCGAGGACAATCAGCTGTCCGTCCTGTAGCGCTGTCTTAGGCGTCTCACAGTACGGACATCGCAATTTATTGCCCTGGCCACATCGGCAGTCCTCATGCCTCCTTGCAGCACGCCAAAGGCACGTTCACGCAGATGAGCAGGGACCCTGGGCATCTTTCTTTGTGTTTTTCCAAGTCAGTAGAAAGGCCTCTTCAGTGTCCTAAGTTTTCACAACTCTGACCTTAATTGCCTACCGTCTGTAAGCTGTAAGTGTCTTAACAACCGTTTTACAGGTGCATGTTCATTAATTGTTTATGGTTCATTGAACAAGCATGGGAAACAGTGTTTAAACCCTTTACAATGAAGAGCTATTTGGATTTTTACGAATTATCTTTGAAAGACAGGGTCCTGAAAAAGGGACGTTTCTTTCTTTTTTGTTGCAGAGTTTAGTTTACTCACTGCTTGTACAGAGTTACATTCACGTCTCGTCTCCAAATAGCGCAACGCCCGTTTCTCCTCCTCTCTCAACTTGACGTCTGCCTGTTAGAACACACAGAGATACACATGTTGGTTCCCCCTCAGATGGATAGCCTAGAATACAGACAGAGTTGCTGAGAAATAGATTTGCAAAATTCCAGTAACTTTCTCAATTCTCAGCTTTAAGAAATCCCAGTTGGAAGAGTATTGAATTTCCTGTTTATTCTATCCTGAGGCCAAATATTATTTTGTAACCCTACTGAGATATCACAAAGGAACTGCAGAAACCGTACTTGTCTCAGACCGATAGTTTTCGAGCGCTGTAATCACTGAAATCCAAAACAACCCCTAGCCACTCATGTAGTCCTGAAAGGATCGGATATGTTTAAGCAGTGTGGTCATTGCTTCACCTTGCCATCTGATAGGCAGCAAAGGATTTGCGCCATATGGCTTACACCTATTCAAATGTTTCAAATCTACATGAGCATCTGAGGGGTTTGGACTTGGCATGTCCATTTGGAATTCAGCTTATAACTTGACATGTGGGTGTATGATCGAGGGGCCTTTTTAGGGTTGCAAAATTAGAGTAAGTTTACAACAATTCCCAGGTTTTCCAGAAATCCCAGTTGGAAAATTCCTGGAAAAGGGAGAGAATAAGCAGGAAGTCCAGGAGTCCTTTAACTATAGAGTTTCCAGAAAACCATCTGGGAATTTTGGAAAAGTTACAGGATCCTAGTACTACTCACGTATTTCATGTAGTTCTGTACTCCGTTCTGCTGCAGGGAGGAGGGGGCCTGTGTTCTGTAGAATCTCTCGGTGGAGTCCATGTAGGCCTTCTCAAAGTTATCTCTGTAGATCTGCAACTTGTTGTCTGGGTTTGAGCACAGGTTCACTGCAGAGGGAAAACAGGGATGGAGGTGCCCAGGGGCCAAGTTCATTAGCATGCAACATTTTAGAAATGACCATTTCTTAAAAGATGAGTCCAATCAGTCCCTTCCGGTTTCAGTAGGTTTTCTTCCGTTTGGTGAGTTATGAACAAAACCCAGGAGAATTACAGGCATCTTTGTGGAGTGGGGTAAAGAGCACATTTTTGTCATTCACACTACATAGCTAAATTCAAAAATTTGACTACCTCACATTTTCACGTACAGCCTGCATTTGTCATTGGGGGCTTCACACCAAAATTCACATTACAGAGAAATCCAATTTGGCAGAGAGATTTGGTGAATCAATCCATTGGTATGGTCTACATACACCAAAGATCTGGCTCGTGTTCATTACACACCATTCTCTCACAGCTAAAGGCGACAGTGATGTTTTGCTCACCGTAGGACTCCCTGACGCCGATGACCAGCTGAGAGTCGAAGGCCTCCCCAAGGCGTTCGGCGTGCACCAGCTTCATAGCACTGTCCTGCAGCCTGTTCTTGATGTTGGAGAAGATGGACTCGTTCCACGTGTCCAGCATGAGCTGAGGGTATAGAAAATTAAGTTTAGAAGAACATTACTTTGCCCATATATCTCAAAAATGTCCTTTTGTCTTTTTGCTTAATCTAATGCCTTGCTCAAGGGTACAACTGCAGGTGATGGCATGATTTGACAACAGTATCCCTCCTGTTGCTGGTTCAGACACCGAAATTTTGTCCCTGTCAATCTCGGGATTTGAACCGACAATCCTCCGGATGTTACCTAATCTCACTACATCCTACTCCCCTTTCCACCCCATAAGCTACAAGGTAATAGAAGATACAGTACATGTACACATGAGCAGGGATAGAGGGAATCTATAGGCAGCAACATTTCCTCTTATATCATTACAAATACAACCAAATACTACTGCTGCTGCCCTGTTTACAATGTGATGTCTTTCCCACTCTCCTCCCCTCTTCCTCAAGTTCTTGTTGCTACCCAGTTGGCAAGTGATCATCTCTCGCATTTCCCATCCCATTTCTTCCTCCCCATTTCCTCACCTTCCGTACGATGCTGTCTTCTACGTTAGACTTCTTGTTGCTGCCCTGTTTGCCCATGAGCGTGATCTCCAGCTGGCAGAAGGGTTTGGGCAGGATGTCGCACTGTGTGAAGAACTTCCTCCACTCCACGATGTAGGCCTTCAACAGTGCCGTGTCATCCTGGTGACTCAACACCCGCTGTGGGGGAGAGCGCAGGGCCCTGTTATGGACTTTATGGCGTTGAAAAACTGGGGGTAATAGACAGTCTGCTTGGTTACTCAACACATGTGAGAGCATTTGAGGGCATTGTTATGGATTACATAGCATTGAAAATGTTGGTTCTCAGGGGTAGGCTAGTAGACTGCGTGGTTACTCGGTAGCCTACTGTCACAGCTAGCTTGATAGCTAGCTAGCATTAGTGGTACTCAGCGAGGGAATAAATTGCACAGTCCATTCAATGGTAGCAAGACCTAGCAGGCCTACCTACCGCTTGTGCTTGCTTGATGAAGTCTAAGATGTCCGCCTTCAGGGCCTGGTGGATCTTGGCCGGTCCCTTGTCATCCCATAGGCATACTGCATGGACGTCTCTATGGAAACAAAGAGATCGGATGAGGGGATTGGAGGAGAGGGACATGTAGTTCAATCCATCTGTCAATCTAACAGTTGAGACAGGCGTTAATGGAAACGCCTGGAGTTAACAGAATGACAGGATTTTCTCTTGGGGTATAGTCTATTAAGTGACGCGAAACGTTCCGAATGTTGAAGATAGAAAAATAACGGATAGAGTCGACACCACAATTCCTTAATATAGTAAGGCAATCTGTTCTACATTTTAAATTTTTATTTGAACCTTTGCAAAAGGCTCTTGGGTCATATTCACTAGGAACCAAACAGAAGCGAACTGCCTGGACTTGTCTAATAAGAAACACTTGTTTACAATATCCATTGCAAAACTTGGTGTGCACTAATGAATACAACTTCTTTATGACAGAGCACATGAACACGGACTGCGTGGCCATACTCACGAGAAGAGGTCAAACCACTGCTGCTTGGTGACTGACTCCTGACGGAGCAGCTTCAGAACGATGGGACGCATCAAATCCCACTTGTCTTCGAACTGGAGGGAGCCTTTGTTCTGGGTGAGAAGGGTAGAAGTGTCACCTCTGGCTATAGGCTGCCTAGCAGTTATGACAACACCAGAGTGAATCGCAATTGTATTTACTTGATCCTCCTTCTCAAAACAGAATATCATATGTCAAGAACCTCCGATTTTCTGCTCCAATGTGCTTTGAGAAGCACATGAGAAGGGAAGATGTGAGAAATTAAGGACATACAATTGATATCATTGACATCCCAGTGGTTGCTTTATGTTTAGGCACTAGGCAAGTTGGCCTACTTTAACATTAGCAACAACACAAGTGCTGTTAGACAAGCCATGACAACAGTTATCAACCCACTATCTGAAAGGTGCTTCATTCCTGATTTACTAGCATCTGTTTTTCCAGGATGTGTAACTACATCCAGTCTACAGTAGGCTCTTATGTGAGGGAGTGTTGTATAGTAGTGTAGTAGATATGACTAGTTATAGGTCCTCATCAAATAGGTCTACATTGTATCACATATCAGTACGCTAGCCCCCCCAAAAAATATATAGAATAGATTTTGCGCCAGTGTGTCCTGATAAATAACGTTGTCGTAGCTATCGGGATGTGGCTGGCAAGTAGCTTTAGCCTACCTTCGGTGGCTTGAAAATCAAATCCAGGCAGTGATTCAGTGTTTTATCAGACACAACTACAGTACTGTAACTAGCTAGTTACACTGATACAGTAGAGTTAACGCTAGCAGACACTAACTTAGCTAGTTACTGTGCCATCCATGCCAGATGTCTAGCTGGCTAGTAGCTAACTAATGTGTTTTCATGAAAAAGACGACAATTTGTGATTAACGTTAACGTTAGCTAATGAGTTAATTAGTAAACGATAGTCATGTAAAATTAAATGCTAGTGTTAGCGAACTGTTACGAAGCTAGCTATGTACGTGTGTACTACTGGTGCAGCAAAATAGCACCAGGCTAACGAACGTCAATAAGAGGAGTAAAGCAGTCTTTTCATTGCTAGCAAGGCAAACAACAGAACATCATATCACCTATATTGCAAGGCCATCTTCAGGTATGTGCCCTTAGCAATGTAGAGTAAGATATTCTCAACTATGCAACAGACAATGATTCATGTAACGTTAATCAAATGTATTGAATCAAATGTATTGAAAAGGCAGGTTCCTACCTTTAACAAATTAGACGTCGCCATGTTCAGGACAGTGAACATGAACTTATTCCCTCGAACAATCTCGCGATATTTAGGGGTTGTAGTTGCTAAAAGGATTTGAACAAAATCTGGAGAAAAACATACATGCTTCCTGATGGTTTATCATTATATTCCGTTTTTTTTTTATAGCTAGATTAAACAAAATCCATACTTGCAATTAAAATGAATGTTGAAATAGTCTAATAATATATACTTATCAAAAAATAATGTCACCCACTAAAAACTAGGAAAACTATGAAACACTGGAAAATAACTAATAATATATTGTGTGCAGTGAAATGTGTCTAAACATTCATTAAAACGTTTAATTTAAAATAGCACGAAAAATCAACTGGTGGTGTCTCCCCGTGCGCTGCGACTGAGGAAATGTGATTATTTTGGAGTCCTAGCCTCGCTCGCACTGACGCATTCGAAATAGCATAACAAGTTTACTTTTGGACAAACAGGAAAAATACAACAGGAAAAATACAACAGGCTAACTCAGGTAAGTATCTTTACTATGCAATGCGAGAGTTACGCTATCATACCTAAAAGGGCATGAACGTTTATAAATATTTTTTTTTACATTGAGAAATATGATCAGTTCAAAAGTATGACAAAGTGTCTTAGTTCTACAGGCCTATGCCAATAACTCATATATAAACTTGCCATTTGGTTTCCTAATGTTATAGGCTAATGGAAAAGCAGTGATACAATTCATATATAGGTCTACACTACAGTATATTGCATGACAATTCAACTTCCATCAATTCTTAATTATCAAATATTAACTTTCTGGAGCATTCACTAATGTCGAAAATAGTAAAATAAAGAAAAACCCTGCCTATAGCCTATAGTCATTTTTTAAAAATACATATACAGTACCAGTCAAAAGTTTGGACACATCTACTCATTCCAGGGTTTTTCTTTATTTTACTATTTTCTACATTGTAGAAAAGTAGTGAAGACGTCAAAACTATGAAATAACACGTATGGAATCATGTAGTAACCAAAGAAAGTGTTAAACAAATATATTTTATATTTGAGATTCTTCAAAGTAGCCCCCCTTTGCCTTGATGACAGCATTGCACACTCTTGTCATTCTCTCAACCAGCTTCATGAGGTAGTCACCTGGAATGCATTTCAATTAACAGGTGTGCCTTGTTAAAGGTAATTTGTGTAATTTCTTTCCTTCTTAATGTGTTTGAGCCAATAAGTTGTCTTATGACAAGGTAGGGTTGGTATACAGAAGATAGCCCTATTTGGTAAAAGACCAAGTTCATATTATGGCAAGAACAGCTCAAATAAGCAAAGAGAAACGACACTCCATCATTACTTTAAGACATGAAGTTCAGTCAATCTGGAAAATGTCAAGAACTTTGAAAGTTTCTTCAAGTGCAGTCGCAAAAACCATCAAGCGCTATGATGGTACTGGCTCTCATGAGGACCGCCACAGGAAAGGAAGACCCAGAGTTACCTTTGCTGCAGAAGATAAGTTCATTAGTTACCAGCCTCAGAAATTGCATCCCAAGTAAATGCTTCACAGAGTTCAAGTAACAGACACATCTCAACATCAACTGTTCAGAGGAGACTAGTAGTGGTGTCTTTGCAGCAATTTGACCATGAAGGCCAGATTCACGCAAAGGACACCAATAAGAAGACTTGCTTGGGCCAAGAAACATGGCCATTGGACATTAGACCGGTGGAAATATGTCCTTTGGTCTGATGAGTCCAAATTTGAGATTTTTGGTTCCAACCGATGTGTCTTTGTGAGATGCAGAGTATGTGAATGGATAATATCTGCATGTGTAGTTCCCACCGTGAAGCATGGAGGAGGAGGTGTGATGTTGTGTGGGTGCTTTGCTGGTGACACTGTCGTGATTTATTTAGAATTCAAGGCACACTTAACCAGCATGGCTACCACAGCATTATGCAGCGATACGCCATCCCATCTGGTTTGCACGTAGTGGGACTATCATTTGACCAAGAAAGAGAGTGATGTAGTGCTACATCAGATGACCTGGCCTCCACAATCACCAGACCTCAACCCAATTGAGATGGTTTGGGATGAGTTGGACCGCAGAGTGAAGGAAAAGCAGCCAACAAGTGCTCAGCAAATGTGGGAACTCCTTCAAGACTGTTGGAAAATGCCAGGTGAAGCTGGTTGAGAGAATGCCAAGAGTGTGCAAAGCTGTTAGCAAGGCAAAGGGTGGTTACTTACTGAAGAATCTAAAATCTAAAATCTATTTTGATTTGTTTAACACTTTTTTGGTTACTACATGATTCCATGTGTTATTTCATAGTTTTTTCCCCCTACAATGTAGAAAATAGTAAAAAATTAAGAAAAACCTTTGAATGAGTAAGTGTGGCCAAAGTTTTGACTGGTACTGTATATATAATACAGTATAAGAGGAAATGATCTTATTAAACCCTAGGTCTAGCCTACTGCTCACATAGTGTGCTAACTGGCAACAGTGGGTTAAAAATGATGCAACAGGCGCACAGAACTGCAGGAGAGTGAAATCGACACAAGACAAAGTTTTGAATGCTTCAAGGACGGCAAGATATCAGTTTCTACACAATAACATAGGCGTTCTTATTATTCCACCATGGAATATTATTTTGTTTATATATATATGTCTCTCTCAGGCAAGGGCATGTGCCCGAACACCCCACAGTCTGCTTAATGAGATCCTCAAACTACTTTTTTCCTCAAGTTAAAACGTTATTTGTTAACATTTTGTATTAGTTTTTATATCTCACGAAGTTGATGGATGTTGCGGTCTAGCTGTCATGGGTGTTGTCTAAACTCTAAATATTGCAACATTCTGGTCAAGTCAAAATAAAATTGTATTTGTCACGTTAGCCGAATACAACAGGCACAACCATACAGTGAAATGCTTACTTACAAGCCCTTAACCAGCAATGCCATTTTAAGAAAAATACCTACAAAAATAAGAATATTATATAATCTGGTGGTGATGAGGTGCTGAAGTGCCTTATCAAATATCAAAACTGTCTGCATCATTACACTGTCGCCCGAAAGGAGTCCCTTCAGCACCACATCATAGTTTGGTTGCAAGCTCATGGGCTTGATCAAGAGATTGACGTGACACACCAGCGTCTTGGCCAATCTCAGAAGAGGAGGCGGTCCTTTGGGCCTGACGTAAAAAACAGTGGGTTAGATTTACCCATTGTGGTGCTGTAGCCTGCTGATGTATTTAGCCACGAGAGTTATGGTATGTCTTTTGAGCGCTCGATTTAACCGTAGCTTCAAATGAACGCCGAGGAGAGTTTAACCTATGCAGGTAGATGAACCACCATATTCTATTTAATGTTTAGATATTTAGTCTGTGGCGCGCGTGACGATGCCTCGCAAGATTTGCTCGTGAGTGTATGGTGTTATATGATTGTAATGTTGTATCATTGTAGTCACGTTACATATGTAGTCTAAAATGTTGTAGTGGCTGAAAGCCTTAGTAGATTGTGTGTTCAGTACTTGTTACTTTATTTGGCCACGTGTTTTAATAGGAAGGTGTGACCGTAACTAGGTTTCCATCCAATTTGCGACAGACATTCATAGGAATATTTTAAAGTCTGTATTAAAAAATATGCACATTTTCCCACCAGATATGTTTCCATCAAAAAGCCATTTGCGGATAAAAGGCTGCGCGCGATGCTGTAGTACACACATAAATAGCTTATGCAGGTCTAGGTACAGTGCGGGTAGTCTATTTACATAGAGTTTTTTATGGATAAGGGGGATATTATTTGTATTTGTCAAACGGCATTGATCATCATGTCACCAGAATAAGACCCTCGAAATGTATTGCAAAGGAGTATGAAGCTCATCACCTTACACATTCATCACCCTGTGAAGTTAATCAATAATTTCATCTGTAGCCTAACAAACGGCAAGCTTTTCCGTGTCGTAGTGGGAGGACCACACAACATATCGCGTGACTCTAAATTTACTTCGATATGATGGTTATCAGTATCCCTTTCCGCTTAAATCTAAGTAGTAAGTCAACGTGCCTAAGGTGCTCTGTTCTTCTCTTGAAGTATTTACTCATAAAGGCGTTTCCACCGCCATTTCTAGAATATTACATTTTAGACACAAACAGATCCCACCACGTTGAACGAACAAATTGTATGTTGGCAATTTATACAATTTTTACCGGCATTTCATGTTTCCATCAGCCTGATCATGACTTTTTTTCATGCATTAGGTAAATCATCATTCGCATGAAATGGTTGGATGGAAACGTGGTCAAAACATTGTGACAGTTTGTTGATGAATGTTTCAGATTTTGACAGCTCGTTGAGTAAAAATCCTATGTTTGCTGTTTTTAGTTTAATTAAATGTTTATCATCTACAAAGGAGCAATTGCACACCATGCACAATAGTATTTGTGTTGTTGCCATACACAAATCTAAATGTTTTCCATTAATAAAAACATTCAAATCAGATTTAAATATCTGATTTGGGATATTGAAACAAGCGAGACCCACTCACTTTATCACACCACCAGGGCTACTGTATGCAATGTCTTCCTTGATTAAAAACCTTTCTTATTAAAGGGCTGGGAATAGTTGAGAGCTGTAGGCTATAAAAACGTAGGCCTAATCTCCTTTTCAAAAAGTACTAATCTGGCATGAAAAAGATTGACATATAAAAACATAATTAGTAGTGTTACCTTCCTTGGAGTGCAGAGTGCCTAGTTGAGCACAATATAATGAGGCCTAAATTCCAGGGGAGATTACTGCACACTGCTTGTCTGGGTCTTTGATGCAGACATTGTTAATAAAACTGTTCAGTTTCATCTCTCTCTCATTCCCTAATCTGCCCCCCCCCCCTTCTGTTTTGGTGGGGTTCTCAGGGATACCTCAGAAGGAAATGGATGGTTCTGAGCCTGCAGAGAGCTCTGACTGTGGACATGGAAGGAGCTGTTGGACAGCCTGTGCCAGGCTGCGCAGCTACAAGCTGAAGGGCGTCTTCACATGGTGAGCACAACAAGACAAACAATGCACAGATGCAACAGACAATGCACAGACGCAACAGGCCATGCACAGACACAAAATGGGCATATTATTCTACAGTACATACATTTAAGTGATTTATTGATTGATGTTAACATGACCTTGGCAGGCGTCTGCTGAAGACCATCGCCATGGGTCAGGCCCTGTCCATGCTGATTTGCGGTACGGCGGTCAGCTGCCAGTACCTAGCGGAAGCGGGTGTGGAGACGCCCATGTTCCAGAGCTTCCTCAACTACGTCCTGCTGCTGCTCACCTACACTGCCTCGCTCAGCCTCAGAAAAGGTCAGAAACCGCCCCCCTGAATTCTACACATGCTAATGCTAAACTGAGTACATTGACTTACATTCTTTTTTGGTATGAAAATGCTAATATTAGTGAGAATCATCACCTTCGTCTTTATTTGCAGGGGCCAGTTAGAATATTTTAGAAATGCATCCTTCCTACAGTTGATTCCTTGAGGATATCATATTTTTATACATACTTTGAAAGATGAAAGCAAGGTTACGCAACCTTATTACTTTCACCAATTCAACCAATTAAGATCAGTGATTACTTCAAGGAAGAGAGGATGGAATGAAGGATGCAGGATGGAGGTATTCAAACAGGCCCTGGTCTTCCTGACCATACACTAGCAGTAGAGTTTGAAGCCACATAGTTCCGAATCTAATTGGTGATATTTGGGAATCCTACCTACTGGGATAAAAAATAGTAATTAATATATGGGTTGTGTTTATTACGGCATGCAAGGGAAACGAAAATGAGTGTTTTTAAGTCCTTGTAGTCTTTTCATGTTTTAGACTGTTTTCATCCGTTTGGTGCCTAATGAACACAACCGTGGCCTACACAGATAGACTAAAACTACAGTCCTGCTAACTCATAAAATAAAAATTGTCTCACTCTGGATTCTCGCTTTGCTGTTTTAACAGGTGATGGGAATATATTACAGATTTTAAAAACAAAATGGTGGCGGTATTTACTTATGGGACTGACGGACGTGGAGGCAAACTACACAGTGGTGAAGGCATACCAGTTTACAACGTTGACCAGCATACAGGTAAGACATTTCTAATACCGTTGCATACTGTGTTTTTTGGGTGAAGAATGACTCACTAATTTGATGTATCTAGGACCTAGGTGATACATTGAGTCACCTGGCCGGTTTTTCCATGTGTGCCACAAATGAATATTCAAGTGCCTTTAGGGCTTGGAGGTATACCATATTTCACAATGTACCCTGGTGGAGGGGAGGTATAGGAGGACAGGCTCATTGTAATGGCTGGAATGGAATCAATGGAACGGTATCAAACATGGACACCACTCGTTTGACTCCGTTCCATTAATTCCATTCCAGCCATTACAATAAGCCTGTCTTCCTATAGCTCCTCCCACCAGCCTCCACTGATGTACCAGTGTTGATGCACAGACCGGTTTGGGTTTTTACTTTACCTTCTATAACGGTATTTTAATGTTTTGTTAAATGGGATATGCTGTGTATAACCTCCATTTTTATAGTTTACACGCTGCTTGAGTCATTCCTCTCCGCTCTCTGTCTCTCTCCATGCCACTATCCACACAGACCTAGCCCTGTCCCCTGTCACTTATGGAGTGCATTTGTTGTTGCTTGACTATGGGACACTTGCATTCAGTCAACGATATTGTTTCCACTTAGCATCTTAATATAAACCCTCAAGTGTTCTATAATTACTCTTAGTTTGTTTCTTACGTCTGCAAACAGCTAGTGTATTTTCTTAGTAACTTTTAGCTAAATCGTTTTAGCCACTAATGCTAATTGCTAGTTAGTTAGCTAGCTAGCTAATAAATGTACTGAGTCAGAGCAAACGTAGCTAGCTAATACAACCTGATACCACTGATGGTGTAAGCCTAAATCAGCATGTTTGTGCAACTTCTAAATCAGTGGAATAGGCTTAGCATGACTATATTGGCTACATGAAGAAACATTTTAATGTAGCCAAAGATTATAGGGTCCCCTAGGAAACACTGACCAATGCTTTGGTTCCAACCCTGTCACAATAACTCCTCCCTGGCATTTTCAATTGTTGATATGTCAAACAACACTGTATTCAATGTGTTATTTATTCTAACTATAGAATTAGAACAAACATTCTATTTCCAAGATTCCAACAGTTCACCCAAGTGTTTTGATCTAATTCGCAAGTCAAATCGCAGATACAACATTTGGTTAAAAATAAGGGCAAGATTTTTTGCCCATATTGTGTAGCCCTAGTGTGGAAATTATCTAAAATGTGTGCAGGAAATTTAGAAATATTATGAGGAAATTATTTTGGGTTGAATTGAACAGTATAAAACAATCAGAATGGAAAAAGACCCATTTAAAATCACTTAGAATGTATGTGTTGCCACTCTAGGGTCATGCATTACTCATAAAGCAAATTTATAACTTTTTTTATTCACAATAATAAAATACTGTTAAATGTTTTTAAAAATACAGTGATATCATATTTTGCCCATATCACCCAGCCCTAAGTGTCTTTCAGTTGCCTTGTATGTAATCAGCATTTTATACCTGAAAAATACTATATGTGGTTCTGGTTGCAGCTTCTGGACTGCTTTGTGATCCCGGTGCTGATGGTGCTCTCCTGGTTCTTCCTGAAGACGCGCTATCGCCTGGTGCACTTTGTGGCTGTGGCCGTTTGTCTGCTGGGGGTGGGTGCCATGGTTGGGGCTGACCTACTGGCTGGGAGAGACCAGGGATCCAGTAAGAACAGTACTCATGATATTTAAGCAATAAGGCCTGAGGAGGTGTGCAATATAACCAATATACATGTACTACGGCTAAGGGCTGTTCTTAAACACGATGCAACGCAGAGGTGCCTTATTGCTATTATAAACTGGTTACCAACATAGTTAGAACAGTAAACACGTAATTTAGCTTCATTTAAAAAAATGTTTTATGTAACACTTTTTTGTTGTTGTAGTTTTGCTTCATACCTGTGTTTATATTTAAGCAATAAGGCCCGAGGGTGTGGTATATGGCCAATATACCACGGCTAAGGGTTGTTCTTATGCACAACGCAATGCCTTAGCCGTGGTATATTGGCCATGTATCACAAACCCCAGAGGTGCCTTATTGCCATTATAAACTGTTTACCAACGTAATTAGAGCAGTAAACATATGTGTTTTGTAATACCTGTGGTATACAGTCTGATACACCGTGGCTGTCAGCCAATCAGCATTCAGTGCTCGAACCGCCCAGTTTATAATGTCTGTTATAAACTGGATGGTTCAAGCCCTGAATGCTAATTGGCTGACAGCTGTGATAAATCAGGGTATGACAAAACACACATTTTTACTGCTCTAATTACATTGGTAAACAGTTTATAATGGCAATAAGGCACCTCGGGGGTTTGTGATATATGGCCAATGTACCACGGCTAAGGGCTGTATCCAGGCACTCCGCGTTGTGTTGTGCATAAGAACAGCCCTTAGCCATGGTATATTGGCCATAAACCAAACCCCCTCTGGCTTTTATTGCTTCAATATACCACAGCTTTCAGCCAATCAATCTCCAGGACCCAAACTACCCGGTTTATAAGTAAGGGATAAACACTGACGTTCTGTATATTACCTTGGAAATAATGGAGGACGAGGCGGAGCCGAGATCATTTTTCCAAGGTAATGTACTGAACTGAGGCGTTTATACCACAGTTGCCAAATAAAACAATACTAAAATACACATTTACTGCTAGAAATCCAAAATACTAATCTTTTGGTTGCTAGAGACGTGACCCAGTCATTCGTTTGATTAGTTCAGCCTTGTCGTCCATTATTTCCAAGTTACGCCATGGCATTGTTGAACACTAGTTTCTTATTGGCTTGAAAGGTATTCTAGAGCATGTATATCAGCAAGGTAGAATTCAATGCCTATAATTCATTCTTATATGTTCCATGTTTGATCTGCTTTTGAAAGCAAAAGTCAAATTGAAAACATTGTCATTGTTGAATTCGATTTTCATGCTAGGACTGATGGTTTTGTTCGCTAGCTAGCAAATCTTTGTTTGGTTACCAAGCAAATTACTGTAGCTATCTAGTAAACTTGCTAGCTACTTCAAAGGATGTTGAACACATTTCTACCTGCAAATGAACACATTTCTGGCATCAAAAGTGTTTAATTATAGCCAAGGTATAAAAGGAATTATAAACTCTGGAAAATAATGCAACTCCGTGGAAGGTTAGTTCCACTAGCGTGTCGTGGAACACACCTTCCACGTCCGTTCATCATTTTACATAGAACGCATAGACCCTCATTGATTATCCCTTATGTAATGTACAGAACGTTGGCGTTTATCGGTCGTCACTAGTTACCACACCCACACAGTCATAAACCCAGCCTATTTCTACTATTTCTCTTCTTAAAATCTGATTTTAAACCTAACCTTAACCACACTGCTAACCTTATGCCTAACTCTAACCTTACATTAAGACATAGACAATTTTGACATTGTGGCCTTGGTAACTAGGGACAACTGCGTTTATCAATTATATGTTATTATTGTCAGGGTCTACACAGGAATATATATATATATACCCTGAGGGGGGAGTCTCCTGGGTGTGGGGGTCAACCTACTGGCTGGGAGACCCGTGATCCGATCCAGTGAGAACACTACCTATTGTAATTTATTGTTATATCACTTTGGGCCTGTTTTCCAGACAGGTTAATCTCCAATAAATATGCTTTATAGTCTAGGACAAGGCTTTTGTCCACTTCTTTTGATGTAGAAGACATACCTTTTTATACTTAGTCAGGCATATCCATAGAGGAATAACAGCTTTAAATGTACCTCAGTGTCTTTTCTTGGGGCATAAACAGTTCCATACATTCTGATCCGGAGAGGCCTTAGGGTTCACTGCACGGGCAAAGATAAACAGGCATTATTAATTATTAAACTCTCATCACAAACCCTTAGAGCTGATTCCTCATATTATTAACTCTGCAAATTACCGTATCTAACATGTCAAAGACTTTGCCTAAAATAACGTTAGTCTTTTCTCTCTCTCCTTCTCTCCCACCTTATATTTTATCTCATACTCTCCCTCTTCTCTCTCCCTTCATCCCGCTCTCTTTCCCTCCTTTCTCTCCATCTAGCCAGTGATGTGTTGCTGGGGGACGGTCTGGTGCTGGTGAGTGCTGCACTGTATGCAGTGTCAAATGTTTGTCAGGAGTACACGGTGAAGAACCTGAGCCGTGGGGAGTTCCTGGGTATGATGGGCCTGTTCGGCACCCTGATCAGCGGCATACAGCTGTAAGACACCCCCTCTCCTCTCTCCAGTGTTGAACCGGTTCAAAGACAGTCTTTCCTGCCTTTCTCCCCTCAGTATTAAAGGGATAGTTCACTTTTACAAATGTAAGCTTACTTCGCTTTCGTTTTAGGCCAAGATTCAATCTGAAAGCAGTTTGTCGACAATGCAGCTTTTAAAGGCAAGTTACTGTGTTCACTGAGAATGCATTCACGTTAAATGCTGCAGATGTCGGCTCAATTGGAAATGACCTCTGCCTCATTGTCGACAGCCCACGATCAGATTGAATCCTGGCACTAGCTTATCCTCAAAAAGCAAACTATCCCTTTATATTTTTGTTTGGTGCACTACATCAGTCAGTACATATTGTATTTATTATGGTACTTTCTCCCCACATCATCCAGACATCACATTTTCATCACTTGAGCAGTTATTTTAGGCAACATCTACCCATCAGAATGGTCTTGAAGGCGCTTTGTAAGTCTGTCGACCGACACAGTTCCTATTTGCAATCTTACCTTCTGTTGTCCTGTGTTGCAGAGCCATATTGGAAACCAGTGCAGTAGCAGCTATTAAATGGAACTGGAAAATTAGTAAGAATTCATTTTCTCCCCATATTTGATAACCCCCTAACTCAATTGTCAGAATCATATACAGTCAGGTCCATAATTATTGGCAACCCTGATAAAGATGAGCAAAAAATATTATAAATGAAATAATATGAATACTGATCTATATTGTATTATCCCAAAAATGTGGAAATTATATTTTATACTAATACAATTGATCAGAGGAATACATAATACAACAAAGTAATACAATAAATCTCAAAAAGATGGGGGTAAAAGTTATTGGCACCCCTGTTTTCAATACTCTACCACCCTCCCCTTGTAAAAAATAATATACTTTTTCTAAATTGTTTATGAGATTGGAGAACACATTGGGAAGGATCTTAGACTATTCTTCCATACAGAATCTTTCCAGATCCTTGATATCATTCGTCTGTTCTTATAAACTGCCCTCTTCAATTCAAACCACAGGTTTTCAATGGGGTTCAAGTCCAGAGACTGATATGGCCATTGCAAAATGTTGATATTGTAACCATTCCTTTGTGGATTTTGATTAGTGTTTAGGGTTATTGTGTTGCTGGAAGATTCACTTACAGCCAAGTGTCAGCATCTTGTCAGGGGCAACCAGGTTTTTGGCAAACATTTCCTGGTACTTGGTAAAGTTCATGATGCCGTTGACCTTAACAAGGGCCTCAGGACCAGTGGAAGCAAAAATAGCCCATAACATATCAAATCAAAGTTGATTTGTCACGTGCGCCTAATACAACAGGTGTAGTCCTTCCAGTGTAATGGTTACTTACAAGCTCTAAACAATAGTGCAAAAAAGGTATTAGGTGAACAATAGGTAAGTAAAGAAATAAATAAAACAGTGAAAAATAACAGTATCGAGGCTATATACAGTAGCGAGGCTACATACAGACACTGGTTAGTCAGGCTGATTGAGGTAGTATGTAGATATGGTTAAAGTGACTGCATATATGATGAACAGAGTAGCAGTAGCGTAAAAGAGGGGTTGGTGGGTGTATGGCTATAAAAAATATATAAAATGTAAGGTACTTTTCTGCATATGCTTCTATTTTTTTACACAAAACCCACCGCTCGTGTGCGTGGCCAAAGAGCTCTATTTTAATCTGATCATAGCACCGCCTGGAGTTTGACGAACAGCATTGGCACTTGGATTGGAACCGGTGCTATGGTCAGACGCCACAAATTGTAACGGCGATCCTCCTCCTCTTCAACCGAAAAGGAGGAGTAGTGAGGGAACCAAAATGCAGCGGAGTTTGAAGACATGATTTATTAACGAAAACACGAAAACGAAATACACTTGACTAAACAAAATAACAAACGGTGTAGACAGACCTGGACGACAAACTCACATAAACACTAAGAACGCACGAACAGGGAAAATAGCCTACACATAAAAATGACGATAAACTAAACAAACCGAACAGTCCCGTATGGTGCGACAAACACAGACACAGGAGACAACCACCCACAACGAACACTGTGAAACAACCTACCTAAATATGACTCTTAATTAGAGGAACGCCAAACACCTGCCTCTAATTAAGAGCCATACCAGGCAACCCATAAACCAACATAGAAACAGACAACATAGAATGCCCACCCAAACTCACGTCCTGACCAACTAACACATACAACAAACTAACAGAAATAGGTCAGGAACGTGACACAAATATAGAGCTTTTTGGCCACGCACACACGTGATGGGTTTGGCAATAAAAAAAACAGAAGCATATCCGGACTTGAACCCCATTGAAAACCTTTTTTTTTTTGAGCATGCAATATAGCTCAGGATTTGTATTATTTATTTATTTTTGCTCGTCTTTATCGAGGGTGCCAATCATTTTGGATGTGACGGTATGTCAATTATGCCCAAGTTTTTTTTCTTCTCATTTCATTTGGGTAATAATCTAATTTACTCTAGTTACAGGTAACTACTAAAATAATGGAAACCCTAGAATAAATGAGGGATACGAAGTACTGTATATGGAAAGCAGGTGCTTCCACACAGGTGTAGTTCCTGAGTTAATTAAGCATTTAACATCTCATCATGCTTAGGGTCATGTGTACAAATGCTGGGCAGGCCATTAATTTGGTTAACTTGACTATGGTAAGACCATCCACAGGGCACGAGTGGTCACTGAATGGTTTGATTAGCATGAAAACGATGTAAGCCATGGTCATCTGTCACCAGATCTTAACCCAATTGAACACTTATGGGAGATTCTGGAGCGGTGCCTGAGACTGCGTTTTCCACCACCATCAGCAAAACACCAAATGATGGAGTTTCTAGTGGAAGAATGGTGTTGCATCCCTCCAATATAGTTGCAGACACTTGTAGAATATATGCCAAGGTGAATTGAAGCTGTTCTGGCTTGTGGTGGGCCAACGCCCTATTAAGACATTTTATGTTGATGTTTCCTTTATTTTTGACAGTTACCTGTATATGCTCTGTATAAAGCTATTTTGCTCTGTGCAATAGTTTTACAGAAAGTGATTTGTTTGCCCAGTAGAATTCCCTTCTGAGATTCTGGGCCTTATTCAGTAGGGCACATATTGCAGAACATTTTGAAAAAGAAAACAACAATTTGTACTTCTTGGACTTCAATAAGAAATTCAATCTCCATTTCAATCTGTTGCAAATGTTTTCTCCTTTTTGTTGCTTTACTGGACACAACCCTGGTCCATGTTCAGTAGGATACAACGTTGCAAAATGCTTTGAAAAGGAAAACTCAATAAGCGTTTCACGATTGGACAAGTCCAGACAGTCCCTCCCCACTTCTTTGTTTCAGACCATTTTCTTCCATTTGGTGCCTAATGAACACGAACCCTGGTGTTTCCCTCCACAGTTGTACTGTTTGCGGCCTATGCCTTCTGCATGTATGCCCTGTACAGTTTCATGCCCCTGGTAATCAAGATGACCAGTGCCACTGCAGTGAATCTCTCCCTGCTCACCGCTGACCTCTTCAGCCTCTTCTGTGGCATCTTCCTCTTCTACTTTGTTGTGAGTTAAATATACTATTTTTCTGTGGGTTTGCTCTTGAGCCAGAGGGGTGCCCAAAATTGACAACATTGTTCTCCAGAAATTACTTTATTGGACAGAAAGGGGCCCATGCCCATGAGCAAAAGCATATATTGTAGGCCTAACACGGAACCCAAACCGGCTGCGCGCGTGCACCATCGTGCGCTATCATGCATAAATGTATTTTGCCCCCCCCCCCCACACCACACCAAACGCGATCACGACAAGCAGGTTAAAATATCAAAACAAACTCTGAACCATTGACATTCATTTGGGGACAGGTCGAAAAGCATTAAACATGTATGGCAATTTAGCTAGCTAGCTTGCTCTTGCTAGCTAACGTTAATTTGTCCTATTTAGCTAGCTTGCTGTTGCTAGCTAATTTGTCCTGGGATATAAACATTGAGTTGTTATTTTACCTGAAATGCACAAGGACCTCTACTCCGACAATTAATCCACACATAAAACGGCCAACCGAATCGTTTCTAGTCATCTCTCCTCCTTCCAGGCTTTTTCATCTTTGAACTTATATGGCGATTGCATCTAAACTTTCATTGTATTTCCACGACAACCGGGAACAAAGTTAGTTTTTAATCACCCACGTGGGAATAACCAATGAGGAGATGGCACGTGAGTACCTGCTTCTATAAACCAATGAGGGATTGGGAGAGGCAGGACTTGCAGCGCGATCTGCGTCAGAAATAGGAATGCATTCTATTTTAGCCCTTGGCGTCGCAGACGCTCGTTGGTGCGTGCGAGCAGTGTGGGTGCAATAATTGAATAACATGGATTTCTAAATTCATTTTGCGGCGCTCGCGCACGCGACGTGTCCGGTCTGGTCAGCATGTAAGGTGGATTCTGTTGTTTAATGAGAAGGATTCTGTGGTTTGATTAGATTTAAAAAATGTAACATTGTGTCATGTGTATATGAAACATACAGCCAACTCTCAAGCCAATCTTTGAGGTAAATACTGACTTCCATAATGTTTAACTAACACCTCACAAATGTGTTACAAATGAGTTATGCAGAGCAACTATAGCCGCTGATCCAGGGTCTGTGAAATGGATCAATCAAAACGTCTACCTCTGCCCCACACGCCACAGTTCTCAGGCCTGTACATTGTGTCGTTTGTGGTGATCACCGTGGGCTTCGTCATGTTCAACGCTGTGCCCACCTACACGCCCGTTCCCGAGTCGGACTCTGCTGGTGAGGAGGACGACGGAGTTTGATGACACTGCTGCCTTTGTTGACGGAGAAAAAGACCACCCAAAAGACCCCCAGAAAGGAGAGCCCACCACAGACCTGCTCCAAGCGGGAGCAGAGGGGAGGGGGGTCCAAGTAAGAGGGGACAGAGACGAGCAACAGGCATGCAGTGACATACGTTACAGAATAACACAGCACGAAGATGTAGCCAACTAGATTATGATTTAGTTAGTCTTTCAACAACTGTACATAGATGGTATGGTTTTCTGTAGTTGGATAGGTGTATAGAAGTCTAGATGCGCCAGACTGCATAGTACAAATCGAGCTACGCGCAACTATGTAGCCAACAATATGGCTCATTAGTTTGCTTTATTAGACAAGCTACTATGCAACCTCACAATTTTTCTGCTATTGGGTTGACAATCTATATATTTTATCAAAGGCTTACATTGTGTTCTGCCTCCTTTTTAAACTAATCAGTGTATGGTGTGTTGATTACTATATTTCTTCCCCATGAGGACAATGTATTTGCAAAGCACATTCAAAAAGACAGTTCCTCCAAACAATATTTATTTGTGTGATTCCAGGTTGCTATAGTAGCCTACTAATACACAGTTGTCAATGTTTTTTTGTTCTTTTGTTGCAGCAGGTCTTCTGAAAACTAATAGGTAGATGAAACATTTTGTGGTATTTGTGTCTGCCGAAAATATGCCTTTGCCAAAGTGTTTTTGTAAATTGATGATAAAGTTTTATATTCTCTTGTTTCTGGCTACATCTGTCATGGCTCTTATTTTCTGTGTGGATGTTGTGTTATCATTATTGTGCTAGATCCCTCAGTGACTATCTTGATTCTTTTAAGTTTTTGTCAACCAAAAATACAATTTCCAGTTTATGGAGAGAGCCTAGAGAACAAACCAGAATTAATACTAGGCTATAATTGGAGAGAACCTGCATCATAGACAAGTTACAAGGTCTCTTGAAACTACAGATCGATATCCTAGTTGTCCAATCAAATCTACACAGTCCACTAGATGTTGGATGTAAATGGAAATAGCAGATCTTGGTGCCTATACACTACATGACCAGATACTATTGATAGATAATTTAGAATGCTGAGGTGCGTGCGCAAGCATCCAAGAGGTAAATATAGCCTTATAAATGGCCCCTATTATCTTATATTGTCACTCATGCCTAATTTATACATGGTGCTAACATGCATCCCTTGTTTCTGATCCTATCCACATTCTGATTATGGCCACATTATAGCCGTTGCATCTACACATGGTAAAATGTGTTTTATCCGTCCACATTGTGAACAGATTAGCTGGTGCTTCCCTGTATTCAAAGTAATTTACAGATATTTTTGTAAAATAATATGGATTTATTGTCTAAAAATGTGTGGACAAGATAAGGACAAAGGCTGCAAAGTACTGCATTAGTTTTTTGAGCTATCTGAACTTTACTATTTATATTTTTACCTAATTTTACTATACTATACTCACTAAACACAAATGCTTCGTTTGTAAATTATGTCTGAGTGTTGGAGTATGCCCCTGGCAATCCGTCAATAAAAATTAATTGTGCCTTCTGGTTCGTGTAACACAAGGATTATTTATACTTTTCCTTCTGATACGTAAGTACATTTTAGAAATTCCATTTACTTTTGTATATTTAAATCGAAATACTTTTTTAACTTTTATTGAAGTGATATTTTACTGGGTGACTCACTTTAACTTGAGTCATTTTATATCAAGATTTTTTTATTTAAATGTTGAGTACTTTTAGCCTATAAAATGCTAAATATAGGCATAGGTCAAGGAGAGAAATCATACTGGTAAAATGTGTTTTATATTGGATATTAGGTTTTAGCGATTGAACCAAGCATGCCATAACTATAAACAGGGTATATTCTGAATCGGGTGGATGGAGAACAATCCACACCTTTTTGTTGTTGAAAATATGATTTGGGATTTCAATCTTCAATAGCTCTTACAAAAAGCGTGTCATGACTATGCAAATTATATATTCTGAATCGGGGGGGTGGAGAAAATACACAGCTTTTGTATAGTTTAATTATTTTACTTTTTTTTGCTTTCAATGTTTATTAGCTCTTACACAAAGTGTGCCATGACTATGAAAATTATATATTCTGAGTCAAGGGTGGATGGAAAACAATTCACATATGTTATGATTTTTTAAATATATATAAATATATATATATAAATAACAAATTGCTTTAGGGATCGTCTCTTTCAGGCTGAAAGATGTTCTCCAGCATTTTTTTTTACTTTTACTGTTAAAAAGCAATATGCCAAGTATACATACAGTAGAGTACACACACTAAAGGGTAAAACAATATATATGTTTTCAGCAAAAGTGTTTTTAGACACAACTGCAAAGTTCAAGGATCAGGGCATTCAGGGAGTTGGTCTGATGGGAAGTTGTGATGTCATCAGTTCCCCCCTTGCTTGGAGGAACAATAGAGGAGCAATAGAGAACAAAAGCAAAAAGCTTGTGCTATATAATGACTTACCTGGACCACCTATTGAGATGTGCCTTTTGTTAAGTAAATCAGTTGTTAAATGAGGTGAAAATGAGACTTGGGTGCTACATTAAAGTGTTAAATTGCAGGTTGTTGGGGTGGGAGGAGGAGGAGGGTGATTAATGGACGGCCCCATTCTCTCTGGCTGCAACACCATGTGTGATTAAGTCCACCTGCAAATCAGCATTTAGAACTAGAGCATGAGGAAAAGTATATGTGTGTGTGAGTGAGAGTGAGTACCTCTCCTCCTGCTCAGAGAGAAAGCAATAAGAATATGGCTTAAAAAAATATCTCCCTATTGATAACTACAATGTTGTTGATCCATCCTCAGTTTTCCCCTATTACAGCCATTAAAACCTGCAATTGTTGTAAAGTCACAATTGGCCTCATAGTGAAATCCCTGAGCTGTTTACTTGCTCTCTGGCAACTTGAGTAAGGACACCTGTATCTTTGTAATGACTGGGTGTATTTATACACCATCCAAAGTGTAATTAATAACATCACCCTGCTCAAAGGGGCCCCAGGTGGTAAGAGTAGGCAACAACAACTGCCACGCTGATCCTTAACACTGGGGCCGCTCAGGGGTGTGTACTTAGTCCCCTCCTGTATTCCCTGTTCACCCACGACTGAGTGGCCAAACACGACTCCAACACCATCATTAAGTTTGCTGACGACACAACAGTGGTTGGCCTGATCACCGACAACGATGAGATGGCCTATAGGGAGGAGGTCAGAGAACTGGCAGTGTGATACCAGGACAACAACCTCTCCCTCAATGTGAGCAAGACAAAGGAGCTGATTGTGGACTACAGGAAAAGGCGGGCCGAACAGGCCCCCATTAACATCGACGGAGCTGTAGTGGAGTGGGTCGAGAGTTTCAGGATCCTTGGTGTCCACATCGCCAACGAACTATCATGGTCCAAACATACCAAGACAGTCGTGAAGAGGGCACGACAAAACCTTTTCCCACTCAGGTGACTGAAAAGATTTGGCACGGGTCCCTAGATCCTCAAAAGGTTCTACAGCTGCACCATCAAGAGCATCCTGACCGGTTGCATCACCGCCTGGTATGGCAACTGCTCGGCATCTGAGCGTAAGGTGCTACAGAGGGTAGTGCGAATGGCCCAGTACATCACTAGGGCCAAGCTTCCTGCCATCCAGGTCCTATATAATAGGCGGTGTCAGAGGTAAACCCATAAAGTTGTCAGAGACCAGTCACCCAAGTTATAGACTGTTTTCTCTGCTACCGCAAGCGATACCGGAGTGCCAAGTCTAGGACCAAAAGGCTCCTCAACAGCTTCCCCAAGCCATTAGACTGCTGAACAATTTATAAAAATCACCACCGGACAATTTACATTGACCCTCCCTTGTACACTGCTGCTACTCGCTGTTTATTATCTATGCATAGTCACTTCGTCCCCACCTACATGTACAGATTACCTCAACTAGCCTGTACCCATGCACACTGACTCGGTACCGGTGCCCCCTAAATATGGCCCCGTTATTGTTATTGTGTTACTTTTTATTATTACTTTTTATTTTAGCCTATTTGGTAAATGTTTTCTTCTTCTTTAACTGCACTGTTGGTTAGGGGCTAGTAGGTAAGCATTTCATGGTAAAGTCTGCACTTGTGTTCGGTGCATGTGGCAAATAAAGTTTGATTTGATTTTCAATGTCTGCTCTTTTTTACCCATCCACCAATAGGTGCCCTTCTTTGCAAGGCATTATACAACAGATGGGTCTAATCCTGAATGCTGATTTGTTAAAACCGTATTCCAGCCGGTGTCTATTCCACAAATTGCCACAGCTAAATCTATGATGTTAAAATGCCTATTTACTCTGTTCCATCTGACTGAGCAATCCATTGTCTCACGAGCCCAGCCAGGCAATTTATAAACTTGATCTACACTATAAAAAGCATCTAGACATTATCTCACATTTCTTTTAGATTAACATTTAGTTTTCAACAGCAGAGATTTGTATCATCCTTGCTGTCTGTCTCTCCGACATTTGCAACATTATTTCAATGTTCAAATTCATCTCCTGCTGTCCCATAGTAATGAACGTGTTGGGAGGAGACAGACAGGCAGGCAGCGTTTCTTAGCCAGTTTAAAATCATGATTCACCTGGCATCATTTTTATGGATAAATACAACAACAAAAAAACTGAAATAAGTAAAAAATAAACACAGCTAATTTGCAGTCTTTCCAGCTTCAGTTTGAAGTTATTGTGTGACTGTAGCTGTGTTGCTAGCTAGCTTCTTTGAACACGTGTCCTGACGAGTGAGCACATTTTCTATGCCAGGCAAAATCGCGCCACATTAGCTTGTTATGGATGTATCCAAAGAAACGTCACTAGAAAACTATGCAAATGCAGCTACTTTGCTGTTATTCTGGCTTTTTGATGTGACTGTAAGTTAGCCGTAGTTGGCTAGCTAGCAAGCAAGGGATAAGAACGTTGCCAGCCAGTATGGCAATGGAACATTTAGAACAAATGATAGGGTTGCATCCATAGATACAGAACAAAAAGACTGAACGACTCAGTCACGTCTCTAGCAACTCTAGATTTGTGTCGGGACTATATCTTGTGGAAGAATGAAATAGTATGAATAAATTAATCAAAATAGAATTTTGAATGAAAATATGTCAAACATTATTTGAATATGTTGGAAACCCATTGTATAGAAGTAATAATGCCCTTGAAGCCTGTGTTTTGAGGACATATTGACACAATATATCCTCCAAACACCGGCTTCAAGGGCATTATCACTTAATTGGAAAGCCTCCCTGGTCTTTGTTGTTAAATCTGTGTTTGTAATTCACTGTTTGACCTTACAGATAATTGTATGTACAGAGATGACGTTGTTGTTATTTAAAAATCATGTTAAACACTATTTTTGCACACAGAGTGAGTCCATGTAACTTATGTGACTTGTTAAGCAAATTTTTACTCCTGAACTTATTTAGGCTTGCCGTAACAAAAGGGGTTGAATACTTATTGACATTTAAGCTTTTCATTTTTAATGAATGCGTAAAAATGTCTAAAAACATTATTTCACTTTGACATTATGGGGTATTGTTTGTAGGCCAGTGACAAAATCGCAATTTAATCCATTATAAATTCAGGTTGCAACACAACAAAATGTGGAAAAAGTCAAGGGGTGTGAATACTTTTTGAAGGCACTGAATGTATTGGGTCCCTCAGTCTATGATATTACAGTTTAATTTCAAAATGATGTGAAGTGACAAAGAATTGCTGGTTATAAAGGAAAGATAAAACGAAGTCATCACTTACAGTGTTAACACAATCATTACTTCTGTTAAAAATCATTCTGACAATAGTGGATGAGGATTACATCAGCCATGATTCAACAGTAACGGTTTACTCTTTTATCTGTCATATTGTGTGAGCCTGGGAGTCTATTAAAATATTTTCACACCAGGCCACACTAACCACAAAAAACATTCACACTTTCGCAGTATTAAAAATAACCCCAAATATTTTTGTCATGTAAGTAAACACTCATGCTCACACAGTTGTGTTGTTTGGTGCAGCCTAAATCAACAAAAAAAAAAGCTGTGGATTTTTCTCCATCATCCCCTGATTCAGAATATATCAGTTTGATATTCATGGCACACTTTGTGTAAGCGCTATTGAAGATTGAAAGCAGGATGAAAAACAAATCAAAATTCTTCAACAACAAAAAAAGCTGTGGATTTTCTCCATCCCCCTTATTCAGAATATACAGTGCATTAGGAAAGTAATTCTGACCCCTTGACCTTTTCCACATTTTGTGACGTTACAGCTTTATTCTAAAATGGTTTAAATTGTCCCCCCCCCCCCCCCCATCAATCTACACACAATACTCCATGACATGGCAAAAACAGGTTTTTCGATTTTATTTGCAAATGTATTAAAAATACAAAACAGTACTTTGTTGAAGAACCTTTGGCAGTGATTACAGCATCGAGTTCATGGGTATGACGCTACAAGCTTGGCACACCTATATTTGGGGAATTTCCCCAATTTTTCTCTGAAGATCCTCTCAGGCTCTGAGAGACTTGTCCCGAAGCCACTCCTACGTTGTCTTGGCTGTGTGCTTACGGTCGTTGTCCTGTTGGAAGGTGAACCTTCGCCCCAGTCTGATGTCCTGAGTGCTCTGGAGCAGGTTTCATCAATGATCTCTCTCTACTTTGCTCTGTTCATCTTTCCCTCGATCCTGACTAGTTTTCCAGTCCTTGCAAATGAAAACATCCCCACTGCGTGATGCTGCCACACCATGCTTCACCGTAGGGATAGTGCCAGATTTCCTCCAGACGTGACACTTGGCATTCAGGCCAAAGAGTTCAATCTTAGTTTCATCAGACCAGAGAATCTTGTGGTCTGATAGTCTTTCGGTGCCCCCAAGCAGGCTGTCATGTGACCATTGACCGTGTGACCATTGAGTTCTTGGTCACCTCCCTGACCAAGGCCCTTCTCTCCCAATTTCTCAGTTTGGCCAGGCAGCCAGCTCTAGGAAGACTCTTGGTCATTCCAAACTTCATCCATTTAAGAATGATGGAGGCCACTGTGTTCTTGGGGACCTTCAATGCTGCATAAATGTTTTGTTACCCTTCCCCAGATCTGTGCCTTGACACAACCCTGTCTCGGAGCTCATCGGACAATTCCTATGACCTCAAGGCTTGGTTTTTGCTCTGACATGCACTGTCAAGTGCACTGAAAAAACGGAACAAGGTGGGCTGTCAAATTTACAAAAACAAATTATGTGGGATTTACTCAAACATGCGTTGTTTCTCCTCTCAACGCGATGTCATTGCTTGCAATCAATGCGAAATCAGATCTACTAGTTTGAATCATGTAGGGGGTGCGTGAACCAATAAAGTTCATTCATGATGAGTAATGAGGAACAATTCAAACCGCACGAGAGAAGAATCTTCCAGAAAGAACGCTGCCGCGTTGGCGGAGAAGACAGTACCTAGAATCTTGGTCAAGTTAAGCATGGTGATTGATTTTATTCAACATTTGTCTGTGTGGTTGTAGTCAGAATTGTAAGCAGTAACGTTATTAGTGATCGCTCCATATTCTCATTTTGTGCTCTTGAGTCTGAAACATAGTGGCATGGCAGCTAAAGGTAAAAAATGGTGTTCCTAGCTAGCTTCTATGAACAGTAAAACAGGACTAGGTCAAGATTAACATTTTGCAAAGCGGTAAAGTTAGTTGGCTTAACACCATGATATTTACCTATTGTTCAAGAACTTTGAATGTACCTAGCCAAGAACTAATTAAGGTTTGCTGAGGAGTGCACACCGCTTGAGATAGCTAACATGCTAGCTAACTAATGTTTTGGTGATTGTGCACGACATCGTCTGCAATCACTTTGCAGCAGCATTTAGTGTGGCAAATGTTTTTCTTGTGAGGTAAAAGTATTTTTTGTAAAGAATGCATTTGCATCAAAACAGACATTAAAATGTTTTCATTTTTTCATTACATATTTAAGATCTAATGATTATACACCTAATCCTATGAGATTGGTGCTTTCATGCAGTTTAACAGTTTGCCCATGGCTGCCTCCATGTTGTAAAATGTGGTGCAAAGGTGACATACTTATTGAAATGGGATGTGGAGTTAATTTTAGCAGTTGAACAGTGTTACTTTATATTATGGGTGTCCATTTATCAATACATTTAAAATGATTCGACAAAAATAAAATAATTCAACGTACTACACATACCTCTCATTCTTGGTCTGTTATTCCTTATGAAAAATAACTACCTCATTTTGTTTAAAAAATGCATTAGAGAGAGTGCCCAATCATTGTTAAGACAACTCTTTTTCTATACAGATATATAGCCTACATTACTGTGATTTAGACCTGTGCAATTCATTGAACACTGAATGTCAGTGAATGGACATTTGTCATTCCAAATAGCTGAACCGTTACAAGAAGTACATGCCTTTTGCCTTCCTTGTCACTGATGCAGATGGTCTCTTGCTCCTTAGTTACACACCTTTAGCATGTACTTTTTATTTCCCTATTCATTTGTGTAAATATAAACACTAAGGTAGAAAATGGCAGCATTTCATCTTGTGCTTACATGAATAATTCTGTAGAACCTTGTCCATTATATAAATTATGGACAAAGTTCTACATAATTATGAGTAATATTATCAATAAAATAATGTTAATTATTAAGTAGTGATCAGGTTTAGGGAACATGATCAAATCCATTTGAAGCTACACATTTCATTAAAATAAAATTAGCTTTACCAAATCATGTTAGGTTGATTATATCCCATTACAATGCATTTACTTGAAAAAATTATATTTGGTTGACAAAAATAAAATAAGTAAACTGAAAAATAAAGAATTGTGTTTATCTAACATGTTTCATTAATGTGGAACCGATGTAAACATTTGAATTAAGTAAATTCAAAGCACAATTTTTTAAAGTGTGTGTGACCTGATATAGACAGGTGTGTGCCTTTCCAAATCATGTCCAATCGATTGAATTTACCACAGGTGGACTCCAATCAAGTTGTAGAAACATCTCAAGGATGATCAATGGAAACAGGATGCACCGGAGCTCACTTTCGAGTCTCATAGCAAAGGGCCTGAACACTTATGTAAGGTATTTCAGTTTTTTTTTACTTTTAATACATTTGCAAACGCTTGCCATTATGGGGTATTGAGTGTAGATTGATGAGGGGAAAATTTTATTTATCCATTTTAGAATAAGGATGTAACGAAACAAAATGTAAAAAGGGGTCTGAATACTTTCCGAATGCACTGTGCAATTTACATAGTCATGGCATGCTCTGTGTAAGCTATTGAAAATTGAAATCCAAAATCTTATTTTTTTATTATTATTATTTTTTAAGTGGATGGTTCTCCATGGTTCTCTATCCACCCCAGAATATACCCTCTTCATACTCATGGCATGCTTGGTTAAATAGCTATTGACGAGAGAAGACCAAATAGCCACTGAATGTCCAATATAAAACTAATTTTACCTTGCAAGAAAACCTTTGATGTTATGGTTGACAATCGGAATGTCCAGACAGCATATGATATAGCCTGACAGACTGCACCTGCCAAGTAGCCTAGGCCTATCCTAGGCGACACAAAACAAACATGACAATATGATTAAATTGTATAATTTAGGTGGTCATCTCTTTGGGTTTGCTGAGTTTGTGACCTCTCAAATCCCATGTTGTTTTGGCGCAGCCTGGTCTCATAGAGTAGACATAATATATTAAAAGTATTTACGGAAATTGAAATTAGTATGATATGTTACATTTGGTGGGGTAACACAAGACAGATGGTTACTCTAAAAAAGGGTGGTTGGTCAGGGTGGATGGGTAGATGCAAATGTCTAGCAACCCAAAGGTTGCAAGTTCGAACCTCATCACGGACAACATTAGCTAATTAGCCACTTTTTAACTAATTACTAATTTTATCTACTTTTCTACTACTTAACATGTTAGCTAACACTTCCCCTTACCATTTAACCTAACTCTTAAACTTAACCCAAACCCCTATCCTAGCTAATGTTAGCCAGCTAGCTGCATTAGCAACCTAGCTAGAATTCGTAACAATTCATACATTTTGCACATCCATAACATATTGTACATTTTGCAAATTCATAACATGTTGTACCTTTTGCAAATTCGTAACATACAATGCAACTTGTAATTTGTAACATACAGTTGAAGTCGGAAGTTTACATACACCTTAGCCAAATACATTTAAACTCAGTTTTTCACAATTCCTGACTTTTAATCCGAGTAAACATTACCTGTCTTAGGTCAGTTAGGATCACCACTTTATTTTAAGAATGTGAAATGTCAGAATAATAGTAGAGAGAATGATTCATTTCAGCTTTTATTTCTTTCATCACATTCCCAGTGGGTCAGAAGTTTACATACACTCTATTAGTATTTGGTAGCATTGACTTTAAATTGTTTAACTTGGGTCAAACATTTCAGGTAGCCTTCCACAAGCTTCCCACAATAAGTTTGGGGAATTTTGGCGCATTCCCCCTGACAGAGCTGGTGTAACTGAGTCAGGTTTGTAGGCCTCCTTGCTCGCACGCACTTTTTCAGTTCTGCCCACACATTTTCTATGGGATTGAGGTCAGGGCTTTGTGATGGCCACTCCAATACCTTGACTTTGTTGTCCTTAAGCCATTTTGTCACAACTTTGGAAGTATGCTTGGGGTCATTGTCCACTTGGAAGACCCATTTTCGACCAAGCTTTAACTTCCTGACTGATGTCTTGAGATGTGGCTTCAATATATCCACATACTTTTCATTCCTCATGATGCCATCTATTTTGTGAAGTGCACCAGTCCATCTTGCAGCAAAGCACCCTCACAACCTGATGCTGCCACCCCGTGCTTCACGTTTGGGATGGTGTTCAACGGCTTGCAAGCCTCCCCCTTTTTCCTCCAAACATAACGATGGTCATTATGACCAAACAGTTCAATTTTTCTTTAATCAGACCAGAGGACATTTCTCCAAAAAGTACGATCTTTGTCCCCATGTGCAGTTGCAAACCACAGTAAGGCTTTTTTTTATGGCGGTTTTGGAGCAGTGGCTTCTTCCTTGCTGATCAGCCTTTCAGGTTATGTCGATATAGGACTCGTTTTACTGTGGATACAGATACTTTTCTACCTGTTTCCTCCAGCACCTTCACAAGGTCCTTTGCTGTTGTCCTGGGATCGATTTGCACTTTTCACACCAAAGTACATTCATCTCTAGGAGACAGAACGCATCTCCTTCCTGAGCGTTATGGCAGCTCAGGAAGGGTCCCATTGTGTTTACACTTGCGTACTATTGTTTGTACAGATGACTGTGGTACCTTCAGGCATTTGGAAATTGCTCTCAAGGATGAACTAGACTTGTGGAGGCTGATTTCTTTAGATTTTCCCATGATGTCAAGCAAAGAGGCAGTGAGTTTGACGGTAGGCCTTGAAATACATCCACAGGTACACCTTCAATTGACTCAAATGATGTCAATTAGCCTATCAGAAGCTTCTAAGGCCATGACATAATTTTCTGGAATTTTCCAAGCTGTTTAAAGGCACAATCAGTTTTTGTGCCTCCAACCTAAGTCTATGTAAACTTCCGACTTCAACTGTATCATACGAAATGGGTGATGGACATCCACAAATTAATATATACACGAAACGTAACATATCATACCATAGAAAATTAAGTGTCTCGATTTAGAACAGAAAAATACGAAATGCTCCGAGACCAGGTTACAGCGCGAAGGTCAGTGTCTGGCGCGCGAGGCTAGGACTGGGCTGTCCCCCTCTCCACCACCGCGCGGCAGCAGAGACTCTGCATTGCTATGCTTTTCTATCGCTCAGTCTCCTCATCCCCTCAGTGATGCGATCATCATAGAGGAAGAACAGGTACCGGCAATCAAGTGAAGACGACAACCGCACCACAAAAGCGCAGCTGCTACCTGCGGCAATCTATTGCGTCTTTGGCCGCCTCCTCTCGTTCCCTTTTCTTGCCTGTAAGTGTTTATTATTGATCCATTTGTAAATATGCTCATGTTCCTTTTTAGGAAGCGCGATTGATTTGTGTTACTCCAGAGCTCGGATTATGCATGATGTGATTGGGTGCTGATTATTAGCTTCGAGACATAAGGCTGTACCAAACAACACAACTGTGTGATTTATTTGCATTATAATGAGATGAATAATGTTAATTCCAGCATATTGCAGGAAGCCTAACCTGAAGAACTGGTAGGATAAGGCTATATCGATTCAATGTGGTTTACATTTCTCACAGCAACGTAGTTATCTATAGCCTATATAATCTGACAGCACAGCAGCACCATGGAAACTGTCCCGACAAAAATAAAACGAGCCATTCACCAGATATTAAACCGTGTAGGCCTATGTTTCGTATCAACAATGTAAAATTATGTTTTTCCTCTTCCCACTTGTTTTTTGTACAGGAATAAATTGTGTCGCTGGCCGTGAGTCAATTCTAAAGAGAAGAGGAACAAACGAGGCAAAACCATCAAAATGAAACATTATTTGAGGTAGGCAAATACAGGCTCTTTCTGCAAGGGATGTTTTAAGTTTTTTGTTTTAGAGATGGTCAGAACTTATTTTAATGATGTCTTGCCTGTCAACTCACATTGGCAAAGCCAAAAATGTTGTTTGCTTTCACTCATGTGGAGTGAAATTTAGGCTATAGCTCAAATGGTCCTTGAAGTCCTCCAAGTGTACATATTTGCATACATACTATGGATTATAAGCAATTGATAAACATCTTACATTTAAAAAGACTAACAAACCCAATTAAATGTACACCACATTATGTAGATCGCACTTTCTATGAGACAAACTGCCCTTGTCAGTGTGAGTGTGTGTGGTGCTAAAAGGACAGCTAAGCCAAATCAGTCAGGTCAGCCTGGCCTCAGAGCCATACAAATCAAATTGTATTTGTCATGTGCCGAATGCAATAGGTGTAGACCTCACCGTGAAATGCTTACTTACAAGCCCTTAACCAAAATGCAGTTCAAGAAATTGAGTTAAGAAAATATTTACTAAAGAAACTAAAGTTTAAAAAAAGGAAAAAAAGGAACACTAGAAAATTACATAACAATTACGAGGCTATATACAGGGGGTACCGGTACCGAGTCAACGTGCGGAGGTACAGGTTAGTCAATGTAAATTGTAAAGTGACCATGAATAGATAAACAGCGAGTAGCAGCAGTGTAAAAATAAATGTAAATTGTCCTGGTGGCCATTTAATTAATTGTTCAGCAGTTCTAGACTTGGCGTTCCGGTATCGCTTGCCGTGCGGTAGCAGAGAGAACAGTCTATGGCTTGGGTGACTGGAGTCTTTGACAATTTTTTGGGCCTTCCTCTGACACCGCCTAGTATATACACTACAGTTCAAAAGTTTGGGGTCACTTAATGTCCTTGTTTTAAAAGAAAAGCACATTTTTCGTCCATTAAAATAACATCAAATTGATCAGAAATATAGTGTAGACATTGGTAATGTTGTAAATGACTACTGTAGCTGGAAACGGCTGATTTTTTATGGAATATCTACATAGGCGTACAGAGGCCCTGTAACGGGTGTCGTAATCCTCCTCCTCAAACGAGGAGAGGAGAGAAGGATCGAAAGACCAAAATGCAGCGGGTTGTGAATACATAATGAATTTTAATAAACAAGACGAAACTAAACACATGAAGAACACTTGATACTTTACAAAACAACAAAACGAAGTAAACAGACCTGGACACGAACTTACATACAACGTGAAGAACGCACGAACAGGAACAGACTACAAATACCTAACGACAATGAAACAGTCCCGTATGGTGCGCACATACACTGACACGGAAGACAATCACCCACAAACAAACAGTGAGAACCTCCTACCTTAATATGACTCTCAATTAGAGGAAAACGCAAAACACCTGCCTCTAATTAAGAGCCATACCAGGCAACCCAAAACCAACATAGAAACGGAAAACATAGACTGCCCACCCAAAACTCACGCCCTGACCATCACACACATACAAAACAACAGAAAACAGGTCAGGAACGTGACAGAACCCCCCCCCTCAAGGTGCGAACGCCGGGCGCACCAGCACAAAGTCCAGGGGAGGGTCTGGGTGGGCATCTGACCACGGTGGTGGCTCAGGCTCCGGACGCTGTCCCCACACCACCATAGTCACTCCCCGCTTCTGTATTCCCCTCCCAATGACCACCCTCCAACTAAAACCACCTAAATGAAGGGTCAGCACCGGGATAAGGGCCAGCACCGGGATAAGGGCCGGCACCGGGATAAGGGGCGGCAGGTCCTGGCTGAGGGACTCTGGCAGGTCCTGGCTGAGGGACTCTGGCAGGTCCTGGCTGAGGGACTCTGGCAGGTCCTGGCTGAGGGACTCTGGCAGGTCCTGGCTGAGGGACTCTGGCAGGTCCTGGCTGAGGGACTCTGGCAGGTCCTGGCTGAGGGACTCTGGCAGGTCCGGGCTGAGGGACTCTGGCAGGTCCGGGCTGAGGGACTCTGGCAGGTCCGGGCTGAGGGACTCTGGCAGGTCCGGGCTGAGGGACTCTGGCAGGTCCGGGCTGAGGGACTCTGGCAGGTCCGGGCTGAGGGACTCTGGCAAGTCCGGGCTGAGGGACAGCTCCTGACTGTGGGGCAGCTCATGACTGTAGGGCAGCTAATGACTGTAGGGCAGCTCATGACTGTAGGGCAGCTCATGACTGTAGGGCAGCTCATGACTGTAGGGCAGCTTCTGACTGGCTGGCGGCTCTGGCGGCTCCTGACTGGCTGGCGGCTCTGGCGGCTCCTGACTGGCTGGCGGCTCTGGCGGCTCCTGACTGGCTGGCGGCTCTGGCGGCTCCTGACTGGCTGGCGGCTCTGGCGGCTCCTGACTGACGGACGGCTCTAGCAGCTCCTGACTGACGGACGGCTCTAATGGCTCGGGACAGACGGGCGGCTCTAATGGCTCGTGGCAGACGGATGGCTCAGAAGGCGCTGTGCAGACGGATGGCTCAGAAGGCGCTGTGCAGACGGATGGCTCAGAAGGCGCTGTGCAGACGGATGGCTCAGAAGGCGCTGGGCAGACGGATGGCTCAGAAGGCGCTGGGCAGACGGATGGCTCAGAAGGCGCTGGGCAGACGGATGGCTCAGAAGGCGCTGGGCAGACGGATGGCTCAGAAGGCGCTGGGCAGACGGATGGCTCAGACGGCGCTGGGCAGACGGATGGCTCAGACGGCGCTGGGCAGACGGATGGCTCAGACGGCGCTGGGCAGACGGATGGCTCAGACGGCGCTGGGCAGACGGATGGCTCAGACGGCGCTGGGCAGACGGATGGCTCAGACGGCGCTGGGCAGACGGATGGCTCAGACGGCGCTGGGCAGACGGATGGCTCAGACGGCGCTGGGCAGACGGATGGCTCAGACGGCGCTGGGCAGACGGATGGCTCAGATGGCGCTGGGCAGACGGATGGCTCAGACGGCGCTGGGCAGACGGATGGCTCAGACGGCGCTGGGCAGACGGATGGCTCAGACGGCGCTGGGCAGACGGATGGCTCAGACGGCGCTGGGCAGACGGATGGCTCAGACGGCGCTGGACAGACAGATGGCTCAGACGGCGCTGGGCAGACAGATGGCTCAGACGGCGCTGGGCAGACAGGCAGTGCAGAAGGCGTTGGGCAGACGGCCGACTCTGCCCTGCTGAGGCGCACAGTAGGCCTGGTGCGTGGTGCCGGAACTGGAGGTACCGGGATGACGGCACGCACTTCAAGGCTAGTGCGGGGAGCAGGAACAGGGCACACTGACCTCTCGAAGCGCACTATAGGCCTGGTGCGTGGTACCGGAACTGGAGGTACCGGGCTGAGGGCACGCACCTCAGGGCGAGTGCGGGGAGAAGGAACAGTGCGTACAGGGCTCTGGAGACGCACAGATGGCTTAGTGCGTGGTGCCGGAACTGGAGGCACTGGGCTGGAGACACGCACCATAGGGAGAGTGCGTGGAGGAGGAACAGGGCTCTTAAAACGCACTGGAAGCCTGGTGCGTGGTGTAGGCACTGGTGGTACTGGGCTGGGGCGAGGAGGTAGCGCCGGAAATACCGGACCGTGCAGGCGTATTGGCTCCCTTGAGCACTGAGCCTGCCCAACCTTACCTGGTTGCATGCTCCCCGTAGCCCGTCCAGTGCGGGGAGGTGGAATAACCCGCACTGGGCTGTGTTGGCGAACCGGGGACACCATGCGTAAGGCTGGTGCCATGTAAGCCGGCCCAAGGAGACGTACTGGTGGCCAGATATGTAGGGCCGGCCTCATGACATTTGGCTCAATGCCCAATCTAGCCCTACCAGTGCGGGGAGGTGGAATAACCCGCACTGGGCTATGCACCCGTACAGGAGACACCGTGCGCTCTACTGCGTAACACGGCGTCTGCCCGTACTCCCGCTCCCCACGGTTAGCCTGGGAAGTGGACGCAGGTCTCCTACCTGCCCTCGGCCCACTACCTCTTAGCCCCCCCCCCCCAAGAAATTTTAGGGTAGTACTTGCGGGCTTCCAGCCTTGCTTCCGTGCTGCCTCCTCATAACGTCGCCTCTCCGCTTTCGATGCCTCCAGCTCCGCTTTGGGGCGGCGACACTCCACTGGCTCTGCCCAGGGTCCTTTACCGTCCAGGATCTCTTCCCATGTCCAATCCTCCTTTTCCCACTGCTGCTGTCGTTGCTGTCCGTTAACCCGCTGCTTGATCTGGGTTTGGTGGGTGATTCTGTAACGGGTGTCGTAATCCTCCTCCTCAAACGAGGAGAGGAGAGAAGGATCGAAAGACCAAAATGCAGCGGGTTGTGAATACATAATGAATTTTAATAAACAAGACGAAACTAAACACACGAAGAACACTTGATACTTTACAAAACAACAAAATGAAGTAAACAGACCTGGACACGAACTTACATACAACGTGAAGAACGCACGAACAGGAACAGACTACAAATACCTAACAACAATGAAACAGTCCCGTATGGTGCGCACATACACTGACACGGAAACAATCACCCAGAAACAAACAGTGAGAACCTCCTACCTTAATATGACTCTCAATTAGAGGAAAACGCAAAACACCTGCCTCTAATTAAGAGCCATACCAGGCAACCCAAAACCAACATAGAAACGGAAAACATAGACTGCCCACCCAAAACTCACGCCCTGACCATCACACACATACAAAACAACAGAAAACAGGTCAGGAACGTGACAGTCCCATTATCAGCAACCATCACTCCTGTGTTCCAAAGGCACGTTGTGTTAGCTAATCCAAGTTTATCATTTTAAAAGGCTAATTGATCATTAGAAGACCATTTTGCAATTGTTAGCACAGCTGAGAACTGTTGTGTTGATTAAAGAAGCAATAAAACTGGCCTTCTTTAGACTAGTTGAGTATCTGGAGCATCAGCATTTGTGGGTTCGATTACAGGCTCAAAATGGCCAGGAACAAAGACCTTCTTCTGAAACTCATCAGTCTATTCTTGTTCTGAGAAATGAAGGCTATTCCATGCGAGAAATTGCCAAGAAACTGAAAATCTCATACAATGCTGTGTACTACTCTACCAAAATAGAAAGAGGAGTGGGAGGCCCCGGTGCACAACTGAGCAAGAGGACAAGTACATTATAGTGTCTACTTTGAGAAACAGTCGCCTCACAAGTCCTCAACTGGCAGCTTCATTAAATATTACCCGCAAAACACCAGTCTCAACGTCAACAGTGAAGAGGCGACTCCGGGATGCTGGCCTTCTAGGCAGAGTTACTCTGTCCAGTGTCTGTGTTCTTTTGCCCATCTTAATCTTTTCTTTTTATTGGCCAGTCTGAGAAATGGCTTTTGAGAAATGTACTTTTCTTTGAAACTCTGCTTGAGTTTAATTATTTCCCCATAATCTCCAAAGTGTTCTCTTTCAATTGCTACCATAGTCATGCATATGCTTTTTATAGTTCTTCTGTTAGAAACATTTGGCCCTATACATATAGGCACATTTCCACGAATGTAAGGGGTTAACCAAATTCACCTAACCTGCTATGTAAATTCTCGTTGTTCGCTCTTCTAACTACCAATGTAAATTTTCCCCATAATTGTCCTTTGTTGTTACAACGCAACCTGGTCTCAGATAAATTATATCATCCAATTTGTATTATATTGTATGACCGGGTTAGAAGTATGATACTACACATCCTCTAACTCGTGTGATATTGTACGACCGCTATTCCATTAATAATGTAACCTAACGTAATATATCACACTAAATGGAGGGAACAAATGTACATACCAAATCCTACAAATTGCCCTGAGACCAGGTTGGCCAGGTATAGGAGAATAGACATACTGTATCTTTACTTTTAGTGAAGTATGACAATTGAATTGGGTGTTAGTGGTCAAAATTAAACTGCGATTCTGGTGTAATATTTTATTATTCCATTTTATAGAGAAGCTTTACAGGAGCACAGAACACTTTATTTCATGAGGATAGGATTTACCATTGTTGAGATATTTTCTTTTCAAGTGATTGAAAAAGGTCGCGGAAAGGTCAATCTTAATCCCTAGTCAATAATGGCACCAAATCACCTGTCTAGAATCTTAAATTCAACACGTTTTGTCCAAGATAGGGTGGTCATATTGTTTTGACATTTTCAGGGCTGATGTAAATGATTCTATTGAAAGTAACATTTATGAAAGGCATTATTATGCAAAAGTTGCACTTAATATGAAAATGAGGCAGCACGGAATACATAATTACAGTAATTTATGACCAATAATTTCAGGTAGGGTGGTCATATTATTAGCAAATCATAATGTTTATGCAAAACTGAGAGTTGGTAATAATTTGAAGCAATTTATGAAATTAGAATGCTACTTTTTATACTTATTTATGCAAACTAGATACTTAATATGGCTAATTGTTATTACAGAATGTTAAGCCCATTAATTTAAATTAAGGTGGTCATATTGTTAACATACTGAATATTGATGTTTTATGCAGAACTGAGAGGTTGTAACAATTTTTTAAATTAATACCAAATAATAAATATTAAAAAATATGAATTATGCAAATTAGTTAGTGAAGTACAATGTTCCATTGGGATATTTCTTTACGCTTCTGCTCATACAACTTTTAAGCTAGACACATCAAACAAACTTTAAAAAAAGTTACATTTGCAGCACAAAACTGACCGTCTTGTCTGTGCAGTGTGTGTGTGTGAATGTGGGCGTGCGTGCATGCGTATTTGTGTATATGTTAACCCCGGTGTCCTGGCTAAATTCCCAATCTGGCCCTCAAAACATCATGGTCACCTAATAATCCCCAGTTTACAATTGGCTCATTCATCCCCCTCCTCTCCCCTGTAACTATTCCCCAGGTCGTTGCTGCAAATGAGAACGTGTTCTCAGTCAACTTACCTGGTAAAATAACGGTAAAAAAATAAAAAAAATAATAAAATAAAAAATAAATATGTGAAAGATATGTGACATTTTAGACACAAAAAAGGGGAGGAGATTACATGAAACATTATTAGGCCTATATTCAATCTAAAATGCAACACAGACACACACAGCCTAACACAGACACAAACTTCTCAATAAGTCTGAACTGTAACACAGAAGGCTACGCTACTAGTCTAATAACATAGCTTACTTCTAAGGTAGACCTACACCTGAGTTGGTTTACATTGTAATGTTACATTTGGTGTTGAATAGTTACTCTAGTGATGGGAGGATGAACTGCACAGCTGCCTGCTAGCCACCTGCACAGCAAGATAGATGGGACACATTTTCAATTCACTGGTATTTAGCTATGTTGTTATGTGGGGCTTTAGCCACTGAATTCTGGTAGATTACAATTCAAATAATAAAATCACTCATAGAATTTGCAGCTGGCACAATACAGCCACTGCAGAGCAGTACCCTTACCTCAGCGAACGGCGTCAAGCCAACAAACAGCCCCTCACACAGCTAACTAGCATCTCATCATGAAAACGGGTGGGGATGTGAATTTAGACCAATCCCTGACGAACCATACACCAAAATGTAGCTATGAAGCTCTACTTTGTAACCTGTTTTTTTCATGTCTCTGAAAACATTTGAATGACAGCAGCAAAGGAAACACTTTTTACCTTATGTTTCAGTCCAAGGATGTCTGATGACCGTAAAACAACACCCTCAGGACTTTCCCATACTTGTTGGCAATACAAGGTCACATCGAGCGTACTCTGGTCGCGAAGAGCAAATATGAACAGGGTTTCAGAAAAATGTCTGTCCCACAGAATCGAACGTTCTAAGCACATCTCTTACTTTATATTTGGGCTCATATTGCGTAAATATTATAATGTACAGTATTGAGATTTTTAGACATGGTTAATAACTTCCACATTCATGTCTTTAAATTATTTATTATGCATTTTGATGACCACATTGACATTTAGTGAAAATTGATTTGATCACTGCTGTCTTTTGTAGAACTCTCACTTAGCGTCCATTGTTTGTCACGTCACCTAACACCCTAATAAAACTGCACATTTTCTCTCATCCTCATGACATTTTCTTCCACCCACAAACGAATGTATGGCTATGTCGCTGTCTTCAACACCATTGTGCCCTCCAAGCTCGTCACCAAGCTTGGGACCCTGAGACTGAACACTTCCCTCTGCGACTGGATCCTGGACTTCCTTATGGGCCGACCCCAGGTGGTAAGAGTAGGCAACAACACCTCTGCCACACTGACCCTCAAAACGAGGCCTCCCAGGGATGTGTGCTTAGCCCCCTCCTGTACACCCTGTTCACCCATGACTGTGTGGCCACGCACAACTTCAAGTTCATCATCAAGTTTGCTGATGACCAGTGTTGTGGGGGTAACGTGTTAGAAGTAATCAGATTACTTTTATGAGTACAGTAACGTGTTACTTTTTAAAATTGGGTAATATTATTACAGTTACTTTGTGAAAAAATGTGTGCGTTACTTTCAGAATAATTTCTCTACTGGGCGAGTTTTTCCATGATCTGATCTCGACTTGTTTCCTCATTTAGTTGTTTGGAGAAATGTCATCACAGCTGCTGTCCATAGAATTGTATAGAGGGTGCAACTCTGATCTTTGCCATTGATCGCTTTTGTGATAGCAAAGCCCATATAGGGCTTTTCCGTTAGTGACAAGTGTGCCCTGTATACATCTCTATGGTTCCGTGTACGTGCGGTCTTTAAACAGAACTGGCGGTTTGAGAGAAAGATTTTGATTGAAAAGATAGGAAATCTGTACAGATGTTTGGCTTACAGTATATATGGCTAATTAAGCAGCCCATATATAGAGCAGCACTTGTAGACTAGCACAGGAAAGCAGCGCCACTGATGAAAGGTGAAACTAGTGATCGAACCTGAGTTAGTAGAGGGCGTGCGGCTCGCCTTGCTCTCTCTGACAGTCAAACAAAAGGTGAGATTTAAATATTTTTTTCATGAAAGTAATGCAAAGTAATATAACTATTAATAAAAGAAGTTACTTTTCACAACACATGTAATATTGTAAAGTAACACCTTTCAAGTAACCCATCCCAACACTGCTGACAACACGACAGTGGTAGGCCTGATCACCAACGGCAATAGGATCATCTAAAGATAGGAGGTGAGAGACCTGGCAGTGTGGTGGCAGCACAACAGCCTCTCCCTCAATATCAGCAAGAGCAAGAAGCTGATCATGGACTACAGGAAACAGGGGCGGGTGCACATCGACAGGACCACAGTGGAGAGGGTCAAGAGCTTCACGTTCATCTGTGTCAACATCACTGAGGACTTAACATAATCCTCTCACACCAGCACAGTTGTGAAGAAGAATTTGGTATGGCCCCTCAGCTCCTCAGGAACCTTTACAGCTGCACCATCAACAGCATCCTGACTGGTTGCACGCAGGACGTACAGTTGGCCAGCATCCCGGAGTCGCCTCTTCACTGTTGGAGTTAAGACTGTTGTTTTGCGGGTACTATTTAATGAAGCTGCCAGTTGAGGACTTGTGAGGCGTCTGTTTCTCAAAGTAGAGACTCTAATGTACTTGTCCTCTTGCTCAGTTGTGCACCGGGGCCTCCCACTCCCCTTTCTATTCTGGTTGGAGCCAGTTTGGTCTGTTCTGAGAAGGGAGTAGGACACAGCGTTGTACGACATCTTCAGTTTCTTGGCAATTTCAAGCATGCAATAGCCTTCGTTTCTCAGAACAAGAATAGACTGATGAGTTTCAGAAGAAAGTCCTTTGTTTCTGTTCATTTTGAGCCTGTAATCGAACCCACAAATGCTAATGCTCCAGATACTCAACTAGTCTAAAGGGGGCCATTTTTATTGCTTCTTCTTCAACAGTTTTCAGCTGTGCTAACATAATTGCAAAAGGGTTTTCTAATGATCAATTAGCCTTTTAAAATGATAAACTTGGATTAGCTAACACAATGTGCCATTGGAACACAGGAGTGATGGTTGCTGATAATGGGCCTCTGTACGCTTATGCAGATATTCCATAAAAAAATCAGCCGTTTCGATCTACAATAGTCATTTACAACATTAACAATGTCTAGACTGTATTTCTGATCAATTTGATGTTATTTTAATGGACAGAAAATGTTATTTTCTTTTAAAACAAGGACATTTCTAAGTGACCCCAAACTTTTGAATCTACATATATACCTCAAATACATTAGTTATACTATTTTCATATTGAATATTGCACTGTTGGGTAGTGTTTGTTAAGCATTTCACTGTAATTATGCATGTGACATATAAAACTGGAACTTGAACGATTGTGTGTAGGCTAGGCCTACCAGCCTTTTAATTACTGTGCGAATGTACAAGCGCTCTCCGCCTTCTCACGTGTCCCTTGGCAGTGCTTGGTGATGCTCACGGGTTGTCCACGGGCTAATGGAGTTGGCTAACGTATGATTGAGTGCGCCCTGCGTAAGGCTGCTTAGCATGCCAGTTCCGTTGTCAGGCAGTGAGGAGAGAAAATAGTTCCCCAGGATGTGTGGTCTGTGATCAATACGCCCAGTGGACATGTGTTAGATAGATAGGCTACACTGCTGCTGTGTACCCTTTCATACTGTCATCTGCTTCATATTAGGCTATTATCACATTTGAAACACATTTTAAAGCGGTAGTGGTGTTCACTTTGTGTCTGTGTTGGCACTTGCCTTGTCAGGTACTCTGTTCGATATGGGCCATGAACCACAGCTCTCACTCCATCTTATCACCTCCAACCAGGTTCACCTAAGTAGATAGATAGATAATAATAACAACTTTATTTGTATAGCGCTTTTCAATATAGGTAACAACGTCCATCGCGTCATAAAATAATCAAACAAAAGTACCAACAAAGAAACAAAGACAGGAGGAAGGAGAATGAAAAAAGATAGCTAATTAAAATCATACATTGAAATCATACAATAAAAGCATCTTCATAAAAGTGTGTCTTCAGCAGGGATTTAAAAAGAGGCACTGAATCTGCAAGCCTGATCTCCTCTGGCAGACCACTGCAAAGTCTTAGGGCCCTTTCATTTTCAACCTAGACTTTGGAATTGTCAATAATGTAGAGAAGCTATTAGGTGTGATATGATTACATGTTCTAAAAGCTGCAGCATTTTGAACTAACCGTAGACAATGGAGGGATTTCTGACTGAGATGTGTACAAAGAGTTACAGTAATCTAGGCATGAGGAAATGGAAGCATGTATAACTTTCTCCAGATCGTGACTGAAATAAAAGACTTCACTTATATATTTCTTAGATGATTAAAGCAGGTGAGATAGATAGTGTATATAGAGAATGTGTAGAAAGCTGAATAGATACAGTAGAACACACACGCACACACACTTGAAAAGGACATACACTCACACTGTCATCTTCTCTCATCTCCATGGAAAAGGAGTGAAAGTGGTCCTGTAGTTCTAGCCTACATTAGGACACACACTCACTCAGACGGACAGACAAAAATACCACACACACACACACACACACACACACACACACACACACACACACACACACACACACACACACACACACACACACACTGAGGTGGAGAGGGAGAGAGTGGAGGTAGTGTGTTTTTGCCAGGGCAGCTATTGGACTGATCAATTAAACATTGAACAACAACACAACTGAAGAGCTGTGAAAGACTATGGGATTCAGACATTTTAAAAAGTACCCTTACTTTAAGCTGGTGGGAAATGTGAATTTGCTGGGGTATGGGGTGTGAGGGGAACACTTTGTGGGTGAATTGTGCCAATAAAAGGTGCAAAAAGACTTCTTCTACCCCCCCCCCTCTTCCCCCCTTCCCTCTCTCTCTCCCTGCTGTAGGGTGGTGACACAGTTCTTTGTGTTCCTGTACTGTAAATGTCTGTGGCGAGGCCTAAAGTTTGTGATCAGGAAGGTCACGGGGTGGTGTGAACTGCAGCGGATTTGCTACAACATCAAGCCAGGGGCCCGCAGGACCCTTAAGATTGGTATGCCTACTTATTGCCTGAGAGGAATTGTTTTATGTAGGTCCAATTTATTGCCTTAATATTTAATTTAATCTGTTATCGATGTTGATTTAGTGTGAGACATATGTAGGCTATGATAATGGTAAAAGGTGTTGAGTGGAACTGTGAATTTGAAAAAGGATTGTGAGCATTTCCTTTTGAACCTACCAATTGGAAATTCTCTTCTTGTTTTTCCCATTCAGAGTCCTCTCTCAGGTACTCAAAGAATGAGGTGAGTGGCATACACTTGAGGGGTAAAATATATATTTTTTTACTTATACACTTTATACACTTTATACAGAACTGTGATGATGCAATGTACTCACCTCCTTATCCTCTTCCTCCTCCTCCTCTCCAGCTGTGCCAGTCTGCCCTCAGTGCTCACCCAGACCGTGTGGAGAAAACCATTGATAACATCCTGACCCTGAAGAAGATCAACCCTGACTCTAACCCACAGTAATATCATGTTTAGCACTGGATCTGTTTATCACTGTGCGTAATTGGCACAGGCAGAATTAACCGCTATAATAAAGTACTGAGTTCCACCAAGCTATCTTTTAAGGTTCTAAACGTGCCTGTCCAAACTACATGAATTGATTTGTACTCTATTCAGATTACTACTGACCAGGATTGAAACACCTACAGTAGGCCGTGATTTAATCCAAGGCGCGTTATAGCACAGGTATAGCCGACAATCACTTTTAAAATACATTTTCCCTGACATTTTCTGAGATTGCATTTTTGGCAAACTCTGCACTTCGTCTCTAACGCACATTAACTTGAAGAGACCGTTATAGTGCCCTGCGCTATAACACACCTTGGATTGAATCCTGTCCCTAGAGTGTTTACCAAAGGAGCCTCCAAAATAGATATGATATCACAGACCTCAAGGCTCATCCAGGCTAAGCCATAGGAGAAGCACTGGGTCGTGTTCATTAGGGTACACCGTAGCTTAACGTCTCAGAATTTCGTATAAGAAAATACCAGAACAGTCCCTCCCCATTTTATTCCATTGTCTTCTGTTTAGTGTCAGTTGAACATGACCCTGTAGCAGTACGTCACCTCCAGACTAACCTTGTCATGGCTGTATCTTTCCCCAGGCTGGGCATCTCCCTCCAGGCCAGCCTCTTCCAGATCGTGGGCTACCGTGGCCTGGTGGCGGAGGTGGAGACGCTACGCAGGGAGCCATACGACTTTGAGAACCCCGACCACGAGGAGATGCTGATGAAGGTTAGGCGGAATGGATTAGATTATAACACATTATTATAATGCATTATAAAGTGCATTATAAAGTGCTACTATTGTCACCACTATTTAATGTCTGTGTTGAGATACTGACCTGTGCTTACTGGAATTGATATAAAGTAGCTAGAAAGGTAGAGTTTCTATGCTTTCTATAGTTGGGGGGTTAGAGTGGGGTTAGTTACTCAGTCTCGGGTAGGTACAGTATATAATCGGATCCCCTGCTCAGAGTGTAAGGTGACTGAATTGCTGACATAGTGCAAACACTGACCTAATGCAGTTGTTGTTTGCTATGTTTCAAAACGGCCAGGTACTGAATATCAGGTCCCATATTCATAAAGTGTCTCAGAGTAGGATTGCTGATCTAGGATCAGTTTAGCCTTTTAAATCATAATAAATAAGAATATATTGACAGAGGGGACTTGATCCTAGCACTTTATGATTACGGGATCTGTATTAATTTACTGATAGCAGTAAGTAGTCTCTCCTTGATTAAAACGTTTGTGTTTGTCCTTTTGTAGCTGTGGAAGACACTGCGTCCTGATTCATCACTCACCGGGCGGATCTCCAAGCAGTGGTGTGAGATCGGTTTCCAAGGCAATGACCCCAAGACCGACTTCAGGGGAATGGGTTTACTGGGTCTACACAACCTTCTGTGAGTGTGTGTGTGTGTGTGTGTGTGTGTGTGTGTGTGTGTGTGTGTGTGTGTGTGTGTGTGTGTGTGTGTGTGTGTGTGTGTGTGTGTCTGAGTAATATGAGTCACTGTACTGTACAAATGTTATCCTCTGCAGACAAGGACCAGACAGTAGTACATGAGTGATTAATAATCCATGTTGTTATGACCAGTAATAATGTGAAGGGACATAGAGACAATCCTGTACAATGCTGGTTTATGTTTCCCTTGTGTTTTATCTTCCTCTACCATAGATATTTTGCTGAGCATGACAAGGCCACCGCTCTCCAGGTGCTTTATGACTCCCTCCAGCCCAAACACAGGTGGGTCCGTCCCCATTTACCCCTTCTTGACCCGCCCCTGACCTATGGCATAGAGATTGCCGCTTGATTTATCTCAACCACTTACAACACACTATGAAGAATGATCTGTCCAGGACCCACCAATGACTGCTAGATATTTTGTAGGATTTGTATTTTGTACCCATCATGCTTGTTTGTCAGCTCACCATCTCATCCCGCGTTCCAGGCCGACTACATTGCAGACACCTCCCAGATTTCACTACGCACTGGATAGGTGTTTAACATATTATCTAGCCACATCATATGATAAAGCAATCGGGAGCCCGCCTGTGCAGTCGATGAAATGGCACTTAACCACTGATTGATGGCAACGTCTGCAATTGAGTTGGCCTGGAACGCGACCTACTGTATATGATTATGCACTGGAGTCACACAAGCTCTCAACATAACAAAGCCCCACTATTGAAACCTGATTGGAGCAAATCAAATAAAAAAGGGAAATCCCTATCAGAAGTCTTGAACTCTATTTCCCATCAGACCTCTTTTAGACCAAACTGGTTAGGCTAGACTGTGGCTGTGTCAGTCTATAGCTGCAATTCATAGTACGCACTTGGATGACCGCAGTTATGCATAGCGTTTTTATTTCTATTTGGCACATTTGCTTTGATCTACCTCTCACTGGGCACATTCACTATCAGTCTTTCTCCGCTGCCATTCTCTCCATCCCTCTCACCGCGGAGTAGCATTCCCAAAGAGGCAAGGTACTACTTCACCATTTCACTTCCATACTGACCAATTCATCTGCAACGTTTTTTTAATTGTTAATTCTATTTTTACACACTTGTTATTGTTATGCATTCCATTCATTAATTCCAATGAGTTAAAGACTCTAGATAGTAAAGGATGTTGTCATTCGAAACCAGATCGTGGCACGGTCTTTGCACAACTCGTCTTGTTTCATTAGCTGATGTACCGCAGAAGTACTGTAGCCTGGTTCCAGTTCTATTTGCGCCGTCTTGCCAGCAGTGTCAGTGGGTTTGAAAAAGGCCACTGTCTTTGCTCCTGGGTGAGTCATCTGCCTTCAACCTGACTTAACTTTGATAAGCACCATGGCTTCAGTGTGTGTGAAGTACACAGACAGAAATGTACATGGTCTACTTGCACTACAATAGTCCATGATGTGGATTTTAAATCTGAACAAGACCTTTCGTTATTTTCACCCAATAATATCCTGTGAGGTCCTTAAGCTGACTCCACATTACAAGGGTAAGACTGTAAACAGTTCCATTTAGTCCATATGCGCTAGTGCCTACTGCCTACTCAAGTTGTGTGAAACAAGCAAGTGCAGAGGGAAGCACAGAGGCGTAAGTACAGCTAAAAAGATTGACTCTGTTCCAGCTTCAGATAAAAGGTGATATACTGTACAGGTAACTGTCAAAATAATGGAAACCACTTGAGTAAACGAGGAATTAAAAGCATATTGAAAGCAGGTTCTTCCACACAAGTGTGGTTCCTGAGTTAATTAAGCAATTAACATCCCATTATGCTTAGGGTCATGTATAAAAATGCTGGGCATGCCATTATGTTTGCTAACATGGCTATACCCCCATAGGATGACAATGCCCCCATCCACAGGGCATGAGTGGTCGCTGAATGGTTTGACGAGCATGAAAACGATGTAAGCCATATGCCATGGCCGTCTCAGTCACCAGATCTCAACCCAATTGAACACTTATGGGAGATTCTCGAGCGGCGCCCGCGACAGCGTTTTCTACCACCATCAACAAAACAGTGTTTTCCACCACCATCTTTCTCGTGGAAGAATGCTGTCGCATCCCTCCAATAGAGTTCCAGACACTTGTAGAATGTATGTCAAGGTGCATTGAAGCTGTTCTGGCTCATGGTGGCCCAATGCCCTATAAAGACACTTTATGTTGGTGTTTCCTTTATTTTGGCAGTTACCTGTTAATCTATATGTTTATAACTGTTTGTTCTAGATACTCCTTTGCCATCGTGGGCATCAACATCACAGACCTGGCCTACTCTCTGCTAGTGAGCGGAGCCCTGAAGACCCACCTGTACAACGTAGCCCCGGAGATGCCCAGCCTCAGCCACTTCCAGCAGACCTTCTGTGAGTGGAAACCATTGTGCCCAAAATGGCAACCTATTCCCTATGTAGTGTACTACAAAATGGCAACGTATTCCCTATATAGTGTACTACTTTTGACCAGAGCCCAACAGGGTGCCATTTCAGATGCAGTCTTTGAGTGTTAAATCTGCTAGCATATGTGACGGATATATTGATACTGTATATCGATATAACTTGATATCAGAACGGCACACTTATACAGTATCAGTCATGACATCGTCCCTTTCTTCACACTACTATCGATCTGCATGCCTTCAACTTGTTAAACATAAAATATTGTGAGAATCCCTAGTATCTTCCCCTGCAATATCGTTTTATCCCAATATCATGTTATCATATTTTTTGTCGTATCTTTCCCTAAAATATGATACCATCGTCCCACCCTTACCTACTACCTTACCGGTTTTATTCTGGTCCATCTTTGTGGTCCTTGCCGCCTTGCCCCAGATCTGGTTGTGTTGTATAGCTAACTATGAGCATATGAATTGGCAAGACAACACAATCAGATCCAGGACCAGGCTACTGTGATTCGGTCCTGGATAACGGTCCTCCCCCTCCTCTCCCAGGTTACCTAATGCAGGAGTTCCATCGGTTCTGGATCGAGGACGACCCCTGTGACATCATGGAGTTCAACCGTGTGCGCTCCAAGTTCCACCGACGGGTGCTGCGACAGCTCAAGAACCCCGACATGGCACTGTGCCCCCACTTCGCCGCCTCTGACCTCCACCTGGTCAACCTCTAAACACACTCCCATTGACTAACCATCAACCTCTAACCCCTGACCTGTAACCTCCTCAACCATTCCTCCACCCTCCCAGTTACATCATGTCACTGCCAACTGCTCACCCAGCCAGCGCTCGCACACATTCTCTCTCACACACACACACGCTCACACACACGCTCTCACACACACCCACTCCTCCACACCCTGCCTATAAGTCCCACAGCGACTTCAGAACAACCAGCACCATACTGACGACCATGGTGATTGTAGCAGTCTAATCACTAGAAATAGATGCCGATTTTGTATGTTTGAAAAGATCCTGAGAACGCCTTCCTCGGCTCTCACAAACAAATAGTTGATGATAGATGGAAACAGTGTGTTGTTTTTAAATATTTTGTTTTAATCCTTCCACAAACCATAGCCCTAACCTGAACCACTCGGAATGAATACCTAAACTTAACTGACTTGTTTCTGTTTCAACCCTGTAACCACATGGAATTAACCCTGTAACCACGCGGAATTAATGAGTCAAAAATAGATGTTCATCCATAATAAGTCAAATTCTAAAGAGAGACTATGAGATCGTGTTTATTGTACGGGTGCATGATGAGGCTGCACCACATAGTAATTCACTGACTCGTTGTTATTCCTTGCATTAACGATTTGTGATTGTACGAAAGCCATTCGTTGCTGGTTATGTATTATTATTATACATTTTTAAAGAGATAGTTTACCCAAATTACAAAATGATATAGGAAACAAATATGTAATTTGGGTGAACTATCCCTTTAATTGAATCATCATAAAACAAGTGCTTTGTTTTCTCCAGCCTTGAATACATGTTGTAATGAATGTTCGGCCGTGAGACCAAAAAGATTTGAGGACATTTCAGGAGGCATGGCTTCTTCTCTACTATTACAGGGGGCAATAACAGTAGCACTGTCAGAAGTCACAAACTGAAAATGCCTCATAAGCTTCCTAATTACCTGAGCCATGTATTTATTCTATATTTATATATGTAGGATCTTAATTTGATCACTAATTTGTTGCTGAGAATTTTCCTGCAAATCAGGAAATGTAAACGTGTAGTTTGTAATTTCCACTTTGAAATTTCAGACTTGATTTTCAGACTTGCATCAAACCCTACAAAAATGTCCATTAATTATAATCCACATAATAATTCACATTTCCTGTTGCTACAGGATTATTTTCCTGCTGTAGCAAACTGGCTCAAATGAAGATCCTACATCTGTATATGGCTCTGTACTGCACTGAACTGTAATGTACTGTATAAGGAAGTCAGAGATACTGTCCAATCTTATATTGCCTAGCGTATTCATACAGAAGTGGTGAAGCAGCAAGGCTTTGTGTTACCATGTGTGGACAGACAATTATTGATTGGTTGATGAGGAGGATATGAGGGAATAAAAGTAGGCTAATAAACATTGATTGCTTTATGATACATAACCTGGAGAAAAGGGTACACTTAATGTCCTTTTTTTTAAGGAAAATCACATTTTTTGTCCATTAAAATAACATCAAATTGATCAGAAATATAGTGTAGACATTGGTAATGTTGTAAATGACGACTGTAGCTGGAAACGGATGATTTTTATTGGATTATCTACATAGGCGTACAGAGGCCCATTATCAGCAACCATCACTCCTGTGTTCCAATGGCACGTTGTGTTAGCTAATCCAAGCTTATAATTTTAAAAGGTTAATTGATCATTAGAAAACCCTTTTACAATTATGTTAGCACAGCTGAAAACTATTGTGCTAATTAAAGAAGCAATAAAACTGGTCTTCTTTAGACTAGTTTAGTATCTGGATCATTAGCATTTGTGGGTTCGATTACAGGCTCAAAATGTCCAGGAACAAAGACCTTTCTTCTGAAACTCGTCAATCTATTCTTGTTCTGAGAAATGAAGGCTATTGCATGCGAGAAATTGCCAAGAAACTGAACATCTCGTACAACACTGTGTACTACTCCCTTCACAGAACAGCACAAACTGGCTCTAAGCAGAGTAGATCTCAAACTAGACACTCTAATGTACTTGTCCTCTTGCTCAGTTGTGCACCGGGGCCTCCCACTCCTCTTTCTACTCTGGTTATGTGCATTTCTTTCAAAACAAGGACATTTCTAAGTGACCCCAAACTTTTGAACAGTAATGTATATTTGAGGTCAAGCGCATGATAAGAATTCTTCACAAGAGCAGTTTCCTTATAGCCAAAATGTAGACTAATGTGGAGAATTCACATTCATCAGAATAGCAGTTTGAAAACATTGTCATTTCTTTCATGAATGTTATTCAGCTATGTCCACGGTTGTTTGATTTGTAAATCTTTATTCAACTATGTCGACGATTACTCGATTTGATTGTTTTGATTGAATCCTTTATTATTTATTGAAAAGATACGCTAATATAATGTTTGTTTTGAACCAGTGCTGCCTGCGTGTTGTTTTATTCACTGTATGGCATAGTCAAAGAAAACTATGAGGTTACTTAATGTAACCAAGGTTGTTGGAAGGAAGACACCGCTCATATTTTAACACTTTCAGTGAGGAGGGACCGTTAATTCCCATAGAGCGGACTGTGAGCTGTGTCGAGTGACTGACAAGAAAAACCTACTTATACATATGAACTTACACCGATGCCTCTATACTGAATTCACATTTTGCTGTGTTGTATATTTTTCACTGTGACTAATTCATATTACAGTGACTGAAATAATATTCCAGGTGTGCATGTTTTGTACTCCCGGTGAACCAGGTAAAGACCACTGATGTCTAATGGTTATTTAAAGGGACATATTACACATTCATGAAAGCTTGTCAGGGATTTCAGTGAACATCACACATGTAATTATCATAGGCCTTCTTTTAAAAAGACTTGTCTGGTGTAAATGCCATGCTTGCACAGTTCCTTTCTTTGAAATAGTATTTCATGAACAGGTTTGTAACCTTTTAAATGAATGTCAATGCTTTCCAAAGTTTTGCAGCAGTTTACTTCAGTGAATGTCAACATGTGGTTTTAGTCCTGCTCGCACCTTTGCTCTTTCTTTCACTTTGCTGTCGTCAACAGTGCGCTATTGTAAATACATATCGCTGAAATACACTTTAGTGCAACAGTAATGTATTTGAGTGTTTTTGGGATTAATGATCAATAAAGATGTACATGAAGTTAGATATAAGCTGTTGTACATACTGCTTGAAGAAATGCTACTAAAGAGATCATCTTGAGACCAATATACATGATCAAACCCATAATGTCACTGCTCCTCCGGCATCTTGTGCTGCTTCTGTTTAAGCCTAGATCACAATAAAAGCTAAATATCATTAAAGGATCAATGTATTTGTATTTCTTCTGTGTCCATATAGTACAGTCGTATGAAAAAGTTTGGGCACCCCTGACAATTTCCATGATTTCCATTTATAAATAATTGGGTGTTTGGATCAGCAATTTCATTTTGATCTATCAAATAACTGATGGACACAGTAATATTTCAGTAGTGAAATTAGGTTTATTGGATTAACAGAAAATGTGCAATATGCATCAAAACAAAATTAGACAGGTGCATAAATTTGGGCACCCCAATAGAAAAATCACATCAATATTTGTTAGAGCCTCCTTTTGCTAAAATAACAGCCTCTAGATGCTTCCCATAGCCTCTAATGAGTGTCTGGATTCTGGATGAAGGTATTTCGGAACATTCCTCCTTACAAAACATCTCCAGTTCAGTTAGGTTTGATGGTTGCCGAGCATGCACAGCCCGCTTCAAATCATCCCACAGACTCTCAATGATATTCAGGTCTGGGGACTGGGATGGCCATTCCAGAACATTGTACTTGTTCCTCTGCATAAATGCCCGGTGAGATTTTGAGCAGTGTTTTGGGTTGTTGTCTTGTTGAAACATCCAGCGCCAGTGTAACATCAACTTTGTGACTGATTCTTCAACATTATTCCCAAGAATCTGCTGATATTGAGTGGAATCCATGCGACCCTCAACTTTAACAAGATTCCCAGTACCGGCACTGGCCACACAGCCCCACAGCATGATGGAACCCCCACCAAATTTGACTGTGGGTAACAAGTGTTTTTCTTGGAACGCTGTGTTCTTTTGCCGCCATGCATAACGTCCCTTGTTATGACCAAATAACTCAATCTTTGTTTCATCAGTCCACAGCACCTTATTCCAAAATGAAGCTGGCTTGTCCAAATGTGCGTTTGCATACCTCAAGCGACTCTGTTTGTGGCGTGTGCAGAAAAGGCTTCTTCTGCATCACTCTCCCAAACAGCTTCTCCTTGTGCAAAGTGCGCTGAATTGTTGAACAATGCACAGTGACACCATCTGCAGCAAGATGATGTTGTAGGTCTTTGGAGGTGGTCTGTGGGCTGTTTTTGACCGTTCTCACCATCCTTCGCCTTTGCCTCTCCGATATTTTACTTGGCCTGCCACTTCTGGCCTTAACAAGAACTGTGCCTGTGGTCTTCCATTTCCTCACTATATTCCTCACAGTGGACACTGACAGCTTAAATCTCTGCGATAGCTTTTTGTAGCCTTCCTCCAAACCATAATGTTGAACAATCTTTGTTTTCAGATCATTTGAGAGTTGTTTTGAGGCCCCGATGTTGCCACTCTTCAGAGGAGTGTCAAAGAGAACAACAACTTGCAATTGGCCACCTTAAATACCTTTTCTCATGATTGGATGCACTTGTCTATGAAGTTCAAGGCTTGATGAGCTCACCAAACCAATTGTGTGTTCCAATTAATCAGTGCTAAGTAGTTACAGGTATTCAAATCAACAGAATGACAAGGGTGCCCACATTTTTGCATATCCTATTTTTCACATCTGATTTATTTTCATACAACTTAATATTGCTACACTAAACAGCTTTGTCTGGACAATACCCCAGTACTCAGCTTTTATTAGAAAATGAATGGCATGCCACTGTGATCATTTTCTGTGACGACAGAGTAAATTATTATGCAGCCTCAGAGGGGTGCCCAAACTTTTTCATACGACTGTATTTATGTGGTGTTTGTGTGTGTGTGCTTGTGTTTAGGGATATTGTTGGTTATTAATTATTGACCATGTTACCTGAGTATAACAATGGTCAGGTCAGATCATCTCCTTTCGTACTTCCTTTTCTTTTTATAAAAGCACATTTGTGAAATTATTTATAATTGTCTATAGGACTTGCAACAAGGGATTTCGCCGCCTAGCAACAGCTCCTGATTGGCATAGTAAGTAGTCTAGTGACGTTTAAAAAACGAAACTAGTTTAAACGAACAAACGATTGCCACAGTTATGTGTACTGCACAAGTTTTTATAAAAATAAAAAAAATAGTTTTCATTTAGTATTTTTTCAAATTTTTATTAGATTTTTTTGTGGTCTTATTTGTATTATTCTTTAAAAAATGTTGACGATGAGTATGATGTGTCTCTTCTCTAATGCCAAGGAAGCTCCGACTCAAACTCACAATGGTTTTATTTTTTATTTAACCTTTATTTAACTAGGCAAGTCAGTTAAACCTGTTTGGGCTGCAAGCTGAATATTGAAAAAACTGGAAAATGTGTGCACATTTTCAAACGGCCTCCTAAGAAACTTTTTATTTTCCAATATGCATATATTTACTACTGTTGGATAGATAACAGTCTATAGTTTCTAAAAAGGTTTGAATTGTTTCTCTAAGTCGAACAGAAATATTTTTACAGCCATTTTCCCAGCCGAATTGAGATTTCCAAAATGCGATGTGTCTCTTTAAGACCTTCTCTATAAAAGGCCTTTTGACTTGGGACCATAGAAACACGTCACACGCATTCGTCAGGCTGTAATGCGGAAGTGAGAATTGAAAGGAGTCGAATATCTCGTCCATGGACTGAATAACACACCTTCTTGTGAGACCTGCGCAGTTAAAAAAAATTCCGGGCGCGAAGCAGAATTTGGTCTCGGCTTCAGGAAGAAGGTAGATAACGGTGAATATGATGTCTGACTACGATATTATTTGATACATGTCACAAAATCATCCTAAAGTATGTTTTTTCAATATACTTTAATTATATTATTGCAATTTATTCTGGACATTAGATGTGATACGACGGAAGAATTTTTTGAAGAAACGCTGAGTAGCGCCGCAATGCTATTGTGCTTGCTAACCAAAGAGGGAAATAATTCGTTCTGGAACCCAACTAAAGACTCTACTGGACATTGGACCCCGTTACAACATTCTGATGGAATATCAACAAAGATAAGACCCAATTTGGGATGCTTTTTCATATATCTGTTGAGCTGTGCTGTGCTAACTGGGCTAAATGTGCTAGGCTAGCGCTTGACTAATGCTAGTGCTGACTTATGCTAGCTTATGTTGTTAGCTAATATAACGATATATTGTGTTTTCGCTGTAAAACACTTCAAAAATCGGAAATGTTGGCTTTATTCACACGATATCTGTCTTTCATTAGCTATCCACCATATGTTTTTCTGAAATGTTTTATGAGGTGTAATTAGTAGCCGACGTTGGTGTATGTATTTTCTCTGGCTACTCCCGTCTGGAATCAGACTCTAGCTATGTGTTAGCATTTTTGGGTAGCATCAATGTAAAACTCATTTATAGCTAAAATATGCACTTTTTATGAACAAAACATAGATTTATTGTGTAACATGTTATATGACTGTCATCTGAGGTAGTTTTTCTGGGCTCTTTAGGTTGGTTTTAGTTTATTTCGGTTGGCTTGTGCATGCTACTTGAATCATAATTCATACTTCATAATCATATCCATACGTGTCTGTCCACTTTTGTATTTGGTGGTGAGCTAACATAAATATATGTGGTGTTTTCTCTGTAAAACATTTAAAAAATCGGACATGTTGGCTGGATTGACAAGATGTTTATCTTTCAAATGCTGTATTGGACTTGTTAATGTGTAAAAGTTAAATATTTTTAAAAAATAGATTTTGAATTTCGCGCCCTGCAGCTGTTGTCATTTTCGTCCGATTTCGGGCTTGCACCCCAAACAGGTTAAGAACAAATTCTTATTTACAATGACGGCCTAGACAGTGTGTTAACTGCCTTGTTCAGGGGCAGAGCGACAGGTTTTTACCTTGTCAGGTCGGGGATTCGATCTAGCAACCTTTTAGGTTACTGGCCCAACCCTCTAACAACGAGGCTACCTGCGAGCATTATAATGCGTTCGTTACTCACCAAATATGGAGTTTCGCTGAGCAACTATCTTCATTTACTCCCGTTACGGCCAGTATGTAGACCTACTTCCAAAAAAGGTATAATAAATGTTTTACAATTAACCGAAAAAATGCATATGTACACTACCGGTACATTGTTGAATAATAGTGAAGACATCAAAACTATGAAATAACACATGGAATCATGTAGTAACAAAAAAAGTGTTAAACAATTCAAAATATATTTTATATCTAAGATTCTTCAAATAGCCACCCTTTGCCTTGACAGCTTTGCACACTCTTGACATTCTCTCAACCAGCTTCATGATGTAGTCACCTGGCATGCATTTAAATTAACAGGTGTGCCTTAAAAGTTAATTTGTGAAATGTATTTCCTTCTTAATGCGTTTGAGCCAATCAGTTGCGTTTTAACAAGGTAGAGGGGGGTATACAGAAGATAGCCCTATTTGGTAAAAGACCAAGTTCATATTATGGCAAGAACAGCTGAAATAAGCAAAGAGAAACGACAGTCCATCATTACTTTAAGACATGAAGGTCAGTCAATACGGAACATTTCAAGAACTTTGACAGTTTCTTCAAGTGCAGTCGCAAAAAACATCAAGCGCTATGATGAAATTGGCTCTCATGAGGACCGCCACAGGAAAGGAAGACCCAGAGTTACCTCTGCTGCAGAGAACATTATATTTACATTATATTAACATTACATTATAAGTTCATTATATTTACCAGCCCCAGAATTTGCAGCTCAAGTAAATGCTTCACAGAGTTCAAGAAACAAACACATCTCAACATCAACTGTTCAGAGGAGACTGTGTGAATCAGACCTTCATGATCGAATTGCTGCAAAGAAACCACTACTAAATGACACCAATAATAATAAGAGACTTGCTTTGGCCAAGAAACATGAGCAATGGATATTGGACTGGTGGAAATTTGTCCTTTGGTCTGGAGTCCAAATTGGAGATTCTTGGTTCCAACCACTGTGTCTTTGTGAGACGCGTGTGGGTGAACGGATGATCTCCGCATATGTAATTCCCACGGTAAAGCATGAAGGAGGTGGTGTTATAGCGTAGGGGTGCTTTGCTGGTGACACTGTCTGTGATTTAAGGATCCGCCCCTTTAAAAAAAAATGTTGGCCTAAAATGACATACCCAAATCTAACTACCTGTAGCTCAGGACGTGAAGCAAGGATATGCATATTCTTGATACCGTTTGAAAGGAAACACTTCAAAGTTTGTGGAAATGTGAAATTAATGTAAGAGAATATAACACATTATATCTGGTAAAAGATAATACAAAGAAAAAACATACCATCATCTTTGAAATGCAAGAGAAAGGCCATAATGTATTATTCCAGCCCAGGTGCAATTTATATTTTGGCCACTAGATGGCAGCAGTGTATGTGCAAGGTTTAGACTGATCCAATGAACCATTGCATTTCTGTTCAACACATTATATCAAGACTGCCCAAATGTGCCTAATTGGTTTATTAATACATTTTCAAGTTCATAATTGTGCACTCTCCTCAAACAATAGCATGGTATTCTTTCACTGTAATAGCTACTGTAAATTGGACAGTGCAGTTAGATTAACAAGAATTTAAGCTTTTTGCCCATATCAGATATGTCTATGTCCTGGGAAATGTTCATGGTACTTACAACTTCATGCTAATCACATTAGTCTACATTAGCTTAACCATCCCGTGGGGGACACACCAGCATGGTTACCACAGCATTGTTCAGCGATACGCCATCCCATCTGGTTTGCACTTAGTGGGACTATCATTTGTTTTTCAACAGGACAATGACTCAACACACCTCCAGGCTGTGTAAGGGCTTTTTTTACCAAGAAGGAGAGTGATGGAGTGCTGCATCAGATGACCTGGTCTCCACAATCCCAAACAAGTGCTCAGCATATGTGGGAACTCCTCCAAGACTGTTGGAAAAGCATTCCAGGTGAAGCTGGTTGAGAGAATTCCCCTCTAATAATTTTGTTTAAAAATGGCTGCTACAACGTCCTTCAGTTTATTATACAGCATACTTTCATGTCAGGTCTTTCTCTCCCCTCAAGGATTCGGTGAACTGAGGATTGTGCTGCTCAGGAAAACCGGGGCTGGGAAGAGCAGTGCTGGAAACACCATCCTGGGAGATAAAGTATTTGATGAAAAATGTTCTTCGAAATCTCAAACTCAAGACTGTAGTAGAAGAGAAGGCACAGTCTCTGGGAAACGTATCACAGTTATCGACACCCCAGGAATATTTGACACCAATAGACCTGAAGAAGATCTCAGATGTGAACTGGTTGTCAGGATTTGGCCAGGATTGTTCCGGTTTTGGTCACTAGATGCCCCCATTGTGCTTTTTTGACCCTTTTGTTTTTTCCCTTGTTTCCAGTTATTATTTGCACCTGTGCCTCGTTTCCCTTGAATGTATTTAAACCCTTAGTTTTCCTCAGTTCTTTGCTCTGTGTTTGAATGTTAGCGCCCAGCCATGCTGTGATCATTTGTTACTCGAGTTGGATTCTCTTGAGGTACTCTGGTTTTGTTCTCGTTTATTTATTTTTTGTTTATTCTTTTGAGGTTGTTTCCCTGCTGTACTTTCCACTTTGTGGATTTACCTTGTGACTTGGAGGATTTACCTTTTTTCTCTTGGTATTACTTTTGACGTTGTGGATTTATATTTTTGCCTGAAGAACTTTCTTTTTTACTTTATTAAAACACCGTCTCAAGTACTGCTGTGTCTGCCTCATCTTCTGGGTTCTGCCGACTATTAGTGGCTCAGTTTGTTAAGTGACTGTTTTTCACACCGGAGACCTGAGTTCATAACCGGGTCCTGACACTGGTGTCATGTCTGACAGTGTGCCCGTGGACCTCATGCATTTGTCCTTGTGTTAAAGAGGGGAGCTACACAGAGGAGGCCAGGAAAATTGTGATGACAACACAGAAGTGGTTTGGAGAGGATGCCCTGAAGCATACAGTTGTCCTTTTCACACACGGATATAACCTGGCGGAGGACATGACGATAGACAACTTTTTAAATGATGGTAGTGGGGACGAGACAAGTGGCAGTAGCAACAAAAGTTAAAAAATAAAGATGACATGATTAAAACGTTGAAGAGCCTTGCAGAAGAATGTGGAAACCGAGTTCATGTCAAAGATAATAAGCCCTGGAAGACTAAAGGCACCAGCGAGCTTCAGCTTCCCAATGGACTGGATAACCTGCTTTAGGAGATGATGGGGCAGATGCCAGGGGCTTTTTGTGAACAACTGGGACTAGTGACTAATTTGCTGAGGTCAATGTTTGGAGCAACCACTGAATACATAAACAACAGCACTCACATTTCTTAGCTAATGACCACCATAGATAAAGTGATAGGTAAAGATGAACTCAGCAAAAAAAAGAAAGGCTTTTTCTGGACCCTGTCTTTCAAAGATAAATTGTAAAAATCTAAATAACTTCACAGATCTTCATTGTAAAGGGTTTAAACACTGTTTCCCATGCTTGTTCAATGAACCATGAACAATTAATGAACATGCACCTGTGGAACAGTCGTTAAGACACTAACAGCTTACAGACGGTAAGCAATTAAGGTCACAGTTATGAAAACTTAGGACACTAAAGAGGCCTTTCTACTGACCCTGAAAAACACCAAAAGATAGCTGTCCAGGGTCACTGCTCATCTGCGTGAATGTGCCTTAGGCATGCTGCAAGGAGGCATGAGGACTGCAGCCGTGGCCAGGGCAATAAATTGCAATGTCCGTACTGTGAGACGCCTAAGCCAGCGCTACAGGGAGACAGGATGGACAGCTGATCGTCCTCGCAATGGCAGACCACGTGTAACAACACCTGCACAGGATCGATACATCTGAACCTCACACCTGCGGGACAGGTACAGGATGGCAACAACAACTGCCTGAGTTACACCAGGAACGCACAATCCCTCCATCAGTGGTCAGACTGTCTGCAATAGGCTGAGAGAGGCTGGACTGAGGGCTTGTAGGTCTGTTGTAAGGCAGGTCCTCACCAGACATCACCGTCAACAATGTCGCCTATGGGCACAAACCCACCGTTGCTGGACCAGACAGGACTGGCTCTTCACTGACGAGTCGCGGTTTTGTCTCACCAGGGGTGATGGTTGAATTTGCGTTTATCGTAGAAGGAATGAGCGCTACACCGAGGCCTGTACTCTGGAGCGGGATCGATTTGGAGGTGGAGGGTCCGTTACGGTCTGGGTCGGTGTGTCACAGCATCATTGGACTGAGCTTGTTGTCATTGCAGGCAATCTCAACACTGTGCGTTACAGGGAAGACATACTCCTCCCTCATGTGGTACCCTTCCTGCAGGCTCATCCTGACATGACCCTCCAGCATGACAATTCCACCAGCCATAGTGCTCGTTCTTGATTACCTGCAAGACAGGAATGTCAGTGCTCTGCCATGGCCAGCGAAGAGCCCGAATCTCAATCCCATTGCGCACATCTGGGACCTGTTGGATCGGGGGGGGGGGGGGGTTAGGGCCATTCCCACCAGAAATGTCCGGGAACTTGCAGGTGCCTTGGTGGAAGAGTGGGGTAACATCTCACAGCAAGAACTGGCAAATCTGGTGCAGTCCATGAGGAGGAGATGCACTGCAGTACTTAATGCAGCTGGTGACCACACCAATGCTGACTTTTACTTTTGATTTTGACCCCCCCTTTGTTCAGGGACACATTATTCAATTTCTGTTAGTCACATGTCTGTGGAACTTGTTCAGTTTATGTCTCAGTTGTTGAATCTTGTAATGTTCATACAAATACTTACACATGTTAAGTTTGCTGAAAATAAACGCAGTTGACAGTAAGAGGACGTTTCTATTTCTGCTGAGTTTATAAGCACCACTGTCGCAACAGTCGGGAACGTGGGTAGAATTGGGTCAGCAGCAGGGGAAATGGGGTCACGAACAGTGGTAGTTGGGGGAGGACTTGGAGCAGGGGCTGTCAGCGCCATAGTTCTTGGAGCAAATGCTGGGGGCGATTCTCGTCACCGTCGGGGCTGTATGAGGGGGAATAAAGGGAGCCCAAGATTCAGAGATATAGGATTCTCCAAACGAGGCAGCGAAGAACGCAGCTCAGTCTGTGGCCAAGGATCATGCAAAAGTAACAAGACAATTGGATTCAAATGTGTCATAGTAACAGAATTGCCAGAACAGGAGTGACACTAACGGTACCACTGGTCTCAGTCTTGAGGCTGGTCTCGAGATCACATATTGAGTGTCTCGGTGTCGTCTCAGTGTCGGATACATTTGTACTCGATCTTGACTCAGTCTCAGACAGTGAGGACTCATAATTTCTTCCTGAGACCAGCCGAGACCAGCAGAGTAAAAAACGAATAATTATCAGCTTCGTCAGGCCAAATATATCCACTCCTTTCTTAAAACATGAATATCTTAAAATCCTTTAAATCTATTATAGACATGTTTTCACAGTGTAGAACCTATAGGCCTTCAATGTGTGACAGGTTCATGATTCTGAAAGACAGCTACCGTAATACCAGCGCATTTTGTGTAGGAAAGTGCACTTTTTGCATAACACAAAGGACCAGTGGTGTAGTGGAGTGGACTTTTTTTTCAGTGGGTATTGCGTATACTCACTTCTTAATCCCTACTGATGCGTATCAAAGTAGTGTAATGGAGGTATACGATTTATAAATTATGTAGTACAATAGAGAAATCATGCACCAAGTAGCCTGCACAAAGTAGCCTACACAATTGCAAAGCACATTAAATATATTCACATGCGCGCTGAACACACAGCCTAGTTTCACCATGATATCATCTGCAGGCAGCAAGAGTGTGCAGCTCTCAACTGGTTTTGGCATGGAGCATCTCACAGAAGAATGACATCGGTAGCCGGTAGGGTAGGAAAGACTTTCAATTTATGATATCTACCAGTAAATGCTATCTAAGACAACAATGGGTATGCAAACCAGTTATTGAAAAAGTTTAGTCCGAAGTGTTGGTTACCATAGACATCACCAGACCCAGGCTTTTGCCCCAAATTATTTTGTCTCAGCCCAGAGTCTTTTGCTGGGATGGTGTAAAACAAGCTAGGCTACACTGGATTACACACTGCTATGAATACTCCAAACATGAGCCTTCTTTTTCGATGGGGTTTAACAGCGGTTGGCATCTAATGTTAATGGTACATTACCGCCACCAGCTGGACGGGGTATTGAATAATAAACAACAAAAAAAAACATTCCGTAAAATTGGAAAAACGACATCATACAAAATAAAACATGTCAACTAAACAGATTAAAACATCATACTTCTTCAACCACAGTCTACTCCAAAATACATCCCTACACAAGCTTAGGGGCCTGTGATGGGGCTACAAGACCCAAAAAGCATTAAGCAGCATTCAACATGATTCCATTGTTCTTAAACTTCTTCTCCGCTTGTGCTGTAAAGTTTATGACCAATGCAATAAATAATACAAAGTCCACCTTTTTAACATGTAGCATTCCACTATCCCTCGGTTGATGAGAAACCTTCACTGGTCGTGGTGGCTCTACTACCATTGCTTCTTCCCCGCCACTCGTTCTTTCCAATTTTCTCACCACCTCCAGATAGGAGACATACTGGACACTCTTTACCCTTGCCACCTCATTCTCCCTCACCCTAACAGGGCACTCCAAGAATTCAGGCGCATGTTCACCTCCACAGTTGCAGCATTTCCCTTCATCTGGCATACGCTATTCTTCCATTCTGCACACACTTGACACATTACCATCTTTTACATGTATGACACTGAAGGGGCTTGTGCACAAAAGCTCTTACAGGGTATCTCATGAATCCTAACTTTATATGAGAAGGGAGAGACTCTTCATCAAAGAACAGTAGCATGGATGAAGTGAACTTCTTTTCTCCGTTCACCATACAGGTCAATCGACGTGCACCAACCACTCAATTGATGTCTCCAGTTATATCCTCTGCCTTTATTTCTTGTGCCACCCCAGAAATAACCGCCTTGATAGGCGCCCTGCTACGAGAATCCATGCAGGAAACTTTCCACTCCGACATCTTTTTGAGTCATAACACCCTCTTCTTCTGATCCGCAGACGCACAAAAAATCTAAATAAGACCACTTCTTGTGACTCTCACCGACTCCACACTTTCTTCCAACACGTTCCAGATTTCCTGGAGACGTTAAACGGATTTCCCAAGTAGCACTGATCCAAAACCCTAGTGGTTTCCTATTTTCCACCACAGCTTTACTTCTCTTGTTTCCCTTTTTCTTCGCCACTGTAACCTTCTCATTTTCACTTTCTGTACTAGTAGGTTCACTTGACTCACTTAACAGTTTAAAACAAAACCTCGGATTCTGTCATCTTCCGTCCCCGATATCCGTTACCTGACCTCAAACTCCTAGGCTGCGTTCCTTCCCAAACATGAGCCCTGGCCTGCCCTGCGTTTTTAGTGTTACCTAAAACCAGCCTTTCTCTGTACGGTGGCCAAATATTTGGCAAAATATACCAGCATTCCTCTCCATAGGAAAACAATGGGGGGAGCTCAGCGTTCCAAGGACAAAAGGTATTTCTGGGCTAGTGTTTGATGACAACAGAGTACTCTGCCCAGCCTTACATAATTAGAAAGAGGAGATTCACATGTTTAAAATGGTGTCCAATTGAAAAAAATCAGGATATACACAGACAGACATACCTGTATTTCCCTATAGTAAACAATGGGACGACCTTAGAGTTTCATGAGTCATTTTCTGTTGTTTACATTTTAACTATAAAACAACCTGAGCAGGTCTCGATGCCAACAATAGCAAAGCAGGCATTGTGACGTAGAACAATAAAAAACTGGGAATAGAACATTCGGAAGGTGAGTTTGTGCCACGGTGCTCAATAGAACTATCATGAGCTGGCTGGGTGAAAAATGCCCTAAAATGAGGCCTGTTTTTTTGTGATTATTTCAAAACTACGGCAAGCTGCTGGGAAATAAGGTAATATTTTGAAACTGTGCTCCACGGCGGATGCAATGAACTAGTTCATGGTATTGAATCGGTCTCGCTTTAGGTGGTCTCGGACACAACACAGCCAAAAATAGAGAATAAGTCAAGGCCCTGTACACAGCAGAGGACCTTGTCCCAGGTGCTGACTCTGGTTGGAACAACTGAGAATTCAAACACATCAAAAATGATATCTTATTTGAAAAACAATGATCAGGCTTGATTATTTTATTCCCCCCCCCAGAAAAGTACCTAGACAAGGTAAATTGTTGTCTCTCCAAGTGTGTAGTTTTTATATGTTTTGGATAGTAGGTAAACACACGGTATTAGATTGCATCAGTAGGGTCCATTCAATCGAATTTTCCAAAGTACAATGAGGTGTTATGTCTCTGAATGTAAATAATGAATAGTTATTTTACCTTCTCGTAAAATGACCTCCGACGTACAGGCTATTTGTTCTCACAGTATTCTTCACTAAATACACTAAGCAAAGTCTGTAAAGTCAATGCAATACTGGCAGGCCTATAAGAATTGGCCTCCTGCCTCGGATGTAATGTTTCATAATACCACAAGAGGGCGATGTGGTCCTTGCAGAATCTCATACTCTATCCACTCCCAGGTAGGCCACTCCTGGAGATGTTTTCACTGCTACCTTTTCACTGGTGAAGAAGAGACCAAAAATGTGCTACAACCAGTATAGCAAACACCTTCAGCAGGTTCTTGTACTTCTGTCTGTATACTGCCTGACAGATTATATGCACAAGTATCTACTGTAGGCTATCCCATATGGAAAAGAGTCTATATAAGGGGTGGGCAAACTCTTTGGCTCAAAGGCCACATCAGGATTTTGAAATTCAACAGAGGGACGCATTTTTGGGGGGACCAATTGTTTGTTAAAATCAATTTGCGGGAGCCTCCCGAGTATCGCAGCGATCTAAGGCACTGTATGGCAGTGCTTGAGCCATCACTACAGACCCGGGCTCAATCCCAGGCTGTGTCACAGCTGGCAGTGACAGGGAGACCCATGAGGCGGCGCACAATTGGCCCAGCATCGTCCGGGTTACGAGAGGGTTTGGCAGGCCGAGATTTCCTTGTCCCATCGTGCTCTAGCGACTCCTGTGGCGGGCTGGGTGCATGCCAGGTGTACGGTGTTTCCTCTGACACATTGGCTGGCTTCCAGGTTGTGGCTCCCGAGTGGCGCAGCGGTCTAAGGTACTGCATCTCAGTGCAAGAGGTGTCACTGCAGTCCCTGATTCAAATCCAGGCTGCATCACATTCGGCTGTGATTGGGAGTCCCATAGGGCGGTGGACAATTGGCTGGGTTAGGTCGTCATTGTAAATATGAATTTGTTCTTAACTGACTTGCCTAGTTAATTTAAAAAAATGAAGCGCTGGGTTGTGTTTTGGAGGATGCACGGCTCTCGGCCTTCACCTCTCCTGAGTCCGTACAGGAGTTGCAACGACGGGAAAATTGGATACCATGAAATTACGGCATAAAAATAAATATATATAAATAGTTTTTGTTCGTTGTTTTTATGTCTCGCGGGCCGGATTGAAGTGCCCGGCGGGTCGTATTTTGGTCTATATGAATCATCCACAATGTCTATAGAAGTCTACGCCTCCCTTGGATTTCTTCACTTTTTGTTGTGTTACATAGTGGGATTAAAATGGATTTAATTGTCATTTTTTGTCAAGAAAATTTATATTTTTCCTAAGACGAATGAAAAATATAAAATGCATATACGGAAAGAGAGATATATAGTCAGTTGTACAACTGAATGCATTCAACTGAAATGTGTCTTCCGCATTTAACCCAACCCCTCAATCAGAGAAGTGCGGGGGGCTGCCATAATCGACATCCAAGATTAGATAAATATGTCACCCCCTGAGTCAATACATGTTAGAAACACCTTTGGCAGCAATTACAGCTGTGAGTCTTCTTGAGTAAGTGTCATAAGAGCTTTGCACCCTCAAGTTGATTTAATTTACAGTCAGCCAGGGGCACACTCAAACACTCAGACATAATTTACAAACACAGTACGCCAGATCAGAGGCAGAAGGGAAGACAACGTCTCATATTGACGGGTGCGTGAATTGGACCATGTTGCTGTCCTGCCTGAGCATTCAAAATGTAGCGAGTACTTTTTGGTGCCATGGAAAATGTATGGGAGTAAAAGGTACATATATTCTTTAGTAATGTAATGGAGGAAAATTAAAAAGTTGTCAAAAATATAAGTAATAAAGTAAGTACAGAGACCCCAAAAAACAACTGAAGTATTTTTCCTTAGATAATTTACAAACACTGCATATCTGTAAGAAACACATACATTACTGTATATACGAATCATGCATTTGTCTGTTTTCTTAGGAATTAGGCCATTTATAATTGACTTTATAACGTGGTATAAATCCTGTCCATTTGGGATATAGTCAGTACCGGCACTAGCCTTTTGGGGGCCCTAAGTGAGATTTGATCAGTGGCCCCCACACCTCACGGGCTAAACGTCTTAGTGCAGTGGATTATTATAATGTTTTTGCAGTGTAGAGTTATTTTCCTCCAATTCTACACATTTTTCCATGGGGTTGTAGGGTAGTGCGTACACGTATTACTATCAAAGTATTATCATGGCACCAGTCCAGTTATTGGACAAAATGGTCTTCTAAGAAGCCATTATTTTAATAATAACTCTATACGACTACACCTGTAATAATAGTAATACATTGATTAATCTGAAGGGATGAATTATTAGATTTATACGATCAACATTTAATAACTCTCATCAAAATATTTACTAACATAATGAGAATGATCATGAAATAGGAATTAGAATGAAAGATAAGAAGTGAAGACCTTGAAATCCTGAACTTTAAATGATGTTATACTCAGTATACTCAGTCTGCTGATCAAAGTCTGTCTTGGCTTCTTGACTGTTCAGGCTGCATGGAGTAGAACAAAGGAAGAAGATGGCTGTGTGTCCTTTCTGGTTGAGTTGGGGTTCATTCTTTATGTTGCTCCTTCGCAAAGGCTGTGCTCTAATTGTCTTCTAGTCTAAGTGTACCGTTCAGGCTACACTAGCTCTTTTAAGTCTTATGTCTTTTTCTGAGACTAAGTCTTCTTTTGAGACTGTTTAGTGCATGGGCACTTCCGTCCCAACTTCTGTACTGGATTACAGGTACTTTTCCCTAAAACAGGGGTGGAGAACCTTTATGCCATCAAGGGCCATTTGGATATTTATAAATTAATTTGGGGGCCATATTATTAAAATTGGCTATTTTCTGCTTTATTCATGTTTTAATGTGACTCTTAATCATGGACATTGGTTTTATGGTTCAAATATGACTTGCATGATGTTTCTTGTGTCCTTGAGAACTTGCTAACTTGCTAGAAAGTGCTAGTCCTATTTAAAAGAATTATAGTATTGTAAATAATGTTGTTGTTGTTATTATGTTATTATGTTATTATATTATGTTGTTATTACTCACCACTAATGCGATGGCTGAAACTGCTCTTTGACGAGGCGTTTGATGTCAGCTGGCAGTGAAGATGACGCTACTCGCAGCTGGTTTTCCAGGTCTGTGTCAGTCAGTCCTGAGCGGAATCGAGTCTTTGCAAGAGTCAATTTGGAAAAGAACTGATCACAGCAGTAGGTCGTCCCGAACACAGATGCACATTTAAGTGCATGTCTCCTCAGTACAGGAACATGCTCAGCGCTAACTTACATTTTGTAGAACTCAAGCAGAGGGAGGTTGTTGTACCTGGCTTTGAGCTCGTCATTGCTTTGCAGCTCATTGTCTTCATGTTGTAGGCTATCCGGCACATCCGCTGGTTCGACATTAAACGGGGTTGCAAATATGTTCAACTCCAGTTGTTTACTTTTCACATCGTTAAACCGCTCACAAAATGCTTTCGCGAGCTTTCCACACTCACCGGCATATTCCAACATAATCTCAGGCTCTTGTCCTCGCAGAGTAGGAAAATGCATTGTTACCCCTTTCTAGTTGGACTTGCTACAGCTTTAATTTAGCTTCGAACGATTTCACGTTTGACAGCAGATCGCTGAGAAGCTGGTTCGGCCCTTGGAGCTTGACGTTCAAGTCAGACAGATACATGGTTATGTCCACCATGAAGGCCAAATCACACATCCACTTGTCATCACTCAGTTCCGCAAAAGGTTTCCCCTTCATCTCCATGAATTGTTTTACTTCATCCTTCAGTCCGTAAAACCGCGCGAGCATGTTTCCACGGCTCAACCATCACACCTCACAGTGGTAAACCAGATCACTATTCTCCAATTCAAGATCACTCAATAGCTCCTCAACCTGGTGGTTGTTCAGCCCTTTGCTTTTGATAAAATTGATGGTCGACACTACAGTTGCCATTACGTTGTTCGGCTTCAGGGACTGTGTACACAGACTTTCTTGATGTATGATGCAGTTGCATACAATTAAATCACTTGGATCAAGACTGAGACAACAAATACATTTTTTCACTAATGCGGTTAACCCCTTTTTCGAGCCAACCATGGCTGGCGCTCCATCTGTAGTGAGGCCACTTAATTTTTCATACCGCAGCTCAAATTTGATCATAGCCGAGACATGTCTCTCAAACAAGTCCTCACCTGGTGCCATGCCAAAGAAGCCAGTCATTTCATCACATGCCAAAGAGAAAAACTCGAAATTTCTTGCAGAGTCCAATGTCTTTTTCGATATCTTGTGCCATGTCAGTTATCCGCTCCATGGCGATTCTTCGAGACAAACTTGACACTTTGGAACAATTTAACTTTGTCTGGTGCTAGCAACTCTGCAGTGGCAAGGAGACACTCTTTTACAAATTCTCCCTCCGAATGAGGCTTCAGTTTCTTTGCTATAAGCTCGCTCACCACAAAACTTGCTGGCATGACATTTTTTTTGTTTGTGGAAATACGACGTCTAGAGCTTTTTTAGCTGCCTATCTTTTGCTCCTGCTGAGGTCAGGCATCACCGCAGACACCTACATGGGCTTCTGTTGTTAAGTTTAACCACCACTTCTTGCAGTACTTGAGGAACATCTTGTTTGCATAAACCATTCCATAGACAGTCCCTTCCTAAACCAGACTATGTAGTCTATGTAGTCTCTCTCTCACTCTCACTCTCTCCAGTCGACATGGGCTATACTCTATAGTGCCTTCTCACCACATTCTTATCGGCAGACTCAACAGCCTTGGTTTCTCAAACGACTGCCTCCGCCTGGTTCACCAACTACTTCTCAGACAGAGTTCAGTGTGTCAAATCGGAGGGTCTGTTGTCCAGATCTCTGGCAGTCTCTATGGAGGTGCCACAGGGTTCAATCCTCCGGCCGACTCTTTTCTCTGTATACATCAATGATGTCGCTCTTGCTGCTGGTGATTCTCTGATCCACCTCTACGCAGACGACACCATTCTGTATACCTCTGGCCCTTCTTTGGACACTATGTTAACAAATCTCCAAGCAAGCTTCAATACCATACAACTCTCCTTCCGTGGCCTCCAACTGCTCTTAAATGCAAGTAAAACTAAATGCATGCTCTTCAACCAATTGCTGCCCGCACCTGCCCGCCCGTCCAGCATCACTACTCTGGACGGTTCTGACAAATAGCTAGGTGTCTGGTGAGACTGTAAACTCTCCTTCCAGTCTCACATTAAGCATCTCCAATCCAAAATTAAATCTAGAATCGGCTTCCTATTTCGCAACAAAGCATCTTTCACTCATGCTGCCAATTATACCCTCGTAAAACTTCACTATCCAACCGATCCTTGACTTCAGCGATGCCATTTATAAAATAGCCTCCAACACTCTACTCAGCAAATTGGATGCGGTCTATCACAGTGCCATCCGTTTTGTCACCAAAGCCCCATATACTACCCACCACTGCGACCTGTTTGCTCTAGTCGGCTGGCCCTCGCTTCATATTCGTCGCCAAACCCACTGGCTCCAGGTCATCTATAAGTCTTTGCTAGGTAAAGCTCAGCCTTATCTCAGCTCACTGGTCACCATAGCAGCACCCAAAGCCTATTCCTCGTTTGGCCGCCTTTCCTTCCAGTTCTCTGCTGCCAATGACTGGAACGAACAAAAATCACTGAAGCTGGAGACTCATATCTCCCTTACTAACTTTAAGCATCAGCTGTCAGAGCAGCTCACAGATTACTGCATCCGTACATAGCCCATCTGTAAATAGCCCATCCAACGACCTAATCCCCATATTGTTATTTATTTATTTATTGCTCTTTTGCACCCCAGTATCTCTACTTGCACATTCATCTTCTGCACATCTATCACTCCAGTGTTTAATTGCTAAATTGTAATTACTTAGCCACTACGGCCTATTTATTGCCTTACCTCCCTAATCTTACCTCATTTGCACACACTGTATATACATTTTTTTTCTATTGTGTTATTGACTGTAGGTTTGTTTATTCCATGTGTCACTCTGTGTTGTTGTTTGTGTCGCACTGCTTTGCTTTATCTTGGCCAGGTCGCAGTTGTAATTGAGAACTTGTTCTCAACTGGCCTACCTGGTTAAATAAAGGTGAAATAAAATAAAATAAAATACAGATACTGTTGTTAGGGTACTGACTGCGATAAAAAGTAATGCTATAGATTCTTAATTCCCATCCTTATTCAGATTTATTTTTATTTTTATTTGTAACAATGTAAAGATATTAAATCACATTTGATTACTATGCTAGTAGTTATTGCATAAGCAAATGTTATGTGTGGGGTTCCCATAGTTTAATCTAGTAAAAGTACTTTCTGTAGTGCATCTTTCAGCCCGTATGCTGCCTGACACCCAGTCATTTATCACTTTATTTAGGCTACTCAATATCTTATAGCTAGGTCTATCATGCAAACAAATACTTCATAATCATTACGTTTCTACACATACACAACTTTCAATCAATCATTTACTGGTGTGTCATCACTATAATTTCCATTCCGACATTACATCCCATCGCTATTACCATCAATATGATTCTATATCAAAATACAGCTCGAGGTCATTGAACATACCATTTGTATGTCACATGGACTTCATCCACATTGATTCAGACAATTTTGGAGCTGTATAGGATTGAGGCCAACACATCTTTCCCGGTCTTCTCCAACCAGCTCTCTGGACTTCCGAAGACAAATTTGCATGCATCCTCCCATATAGTGTTCTTGTCTTCCTACAAAACCACCGCTCTAAGACCCAGGGCTGTTGCCTCGTGGATTTGGTCCTCCGTCCACCACAGCCTTTAGCTGGGACACGACTGGCAGAATTGGAGGCTGTTTTCCTAGCTTCTTGAAGACAAGAACAAGCTAGCTGGTAAATTAGGCTTTTCCCAAAGCCCGTTGGCACAACCGCCTCATCCTCCCCTCGCACAAAGGCTTAAAATGCTTCAAGTCTCTCATATTTTAATTAAATCCCTAAATCGTTTGTTACTATGTGGCAGTGTCATCTCTCTATCTCCTTTTCAGAAAGCTCCATGGCCATCACTGAGTTTCTCCCCACAGTTTTAGCTATCTGACATTGAGTAACTAACAAAACAAGTGGAAAATCTGGTAGTGCATTACTGCAAATATGTCCCAAGACACTGCCTGCCCTGGGCCGGGTTTCCCAAAAGCAAGGCTTACTTTCATTGTTAGGAACATCGTAGGACCATCTTTGAATCACCAAGACTTTTCAGTAAAACCATACTGAGGTTACACTTGAAATCACTCTTAATTTAAACAACTGTTCTACGAGTAGTCAAAGGCAGTCAAGTGGGTCATTAGATCTTTTGCCCTTGTCCTTGCTTCACTTGTTTGTAAAATTGCAATCTTTGTATTTATTTGCGGTCACAGAGAGACGATAAACATTTTGATTCAATGTTTAGCTGGGATCTAATGTGTGCAAGTGACACAGGAGGGCACAAAGCACTTACCTGTTCTATGAGTGGTCTGAGGCAGTCGTTTACTTTCCAGTGTTTTCAAGTACAACTTTAGTAACAATGGCTTTGAGAAACAACTCAGAGATATAACTATGCTCCTACAAAGGGTTTAACGTTGAATTTAGCTTTAAAGCGCCAATCAGCAATTAAAACAAGCGTATTCCCTGCAACTATATCAGTAAAAAGATGAGGGATGGGTCTATAGACATGTAACCATGCTCAAATTCATAGACTGTAACGTCTGCTTCCAACTCACACCCTCAAACACGTAGATCCCCTGAACCCAGCTCACTCTCCAGATCCCAATCACCTGAATTCTAATCACCTGTTCACACACCTGTATGTCATTATCACACACTATTTAGTTCAGTTCTTTGCACCCCATCACTGTGAGGTATTGTTTGTTTTGTGACACATGGCTTTCTGAGCGCTGGTTTCTTACACTCCTCCTGTGTATGATAGTTTTTGCCTGCCTCACTAATGACGTCTTTTGCCTATTCCCTGCCTGTACTTTAGCCTATCGGATTTCCTGTTATCTACCTATTGCCTGATCTCCCGGACTACGTTACTAGCCTTTTCCATGCCTGTACTGTTGCCCTTTTTGACCCCCTGTGTATGACCTCTGCCTGCCCCTGGACCCAGCTACCTGCCTCCTCCTGTGGTCCTTTGCAATAAACCAGCTCTGTCTCCCCTCGTGTTCATTACTTAGACAGAGTTATGGCTGCAAGGTCTGATCATCCATGATATTAAAATGATAGTTTTAACCATGATTTTGTTTACAAACATTGGAGTTAACAAGCTTTTATTTTGGGTTCTGGTGGGATACCACATTTGAACTAAGCCCATGAGGCATTTATAAGTTATATTCTTCAAAAAAAATCTATGGGTACATATACAGAAGCATACATTTATATGTCCAAAATGTAGCAATTGCAGATTGCCCCTTTAAAATGATTATGTGAAACAGGTTGTCTTGATTCTAATCTCGTACTCAGCCATCTCTCTCTCAAACCGAATATGCAGTGGCAATTGAGCCTGGGGATGAGGTTACCTTGTTTCATGTAATAGCATAGATATTGACTCAATGTATGATATATCACATTTGCCTAAGAGCCGGTGCAGTTTAAGGTTTACGTTGTCTTGTTCAAGTGGGTATACACCGTACAATGGGTTATTGTGACAGTGAGACACCTGCTGTTTTCTCTGTACATTTGAGTAATTCAGCAGACACTTATCCAGAGCAATGAGGGTTAACTGCCTTGCTCAAGGGAACGTCAACATATTTTTCTGGTCAGACACCAGACAATGGTACCATAACACCATAATAGTGTTAACCTGCTTCTAAACGGTAAAGTAATATGATTGATTTTCTTAGATAATAAGAGGCTCCTCCAGCCAGAGACAACATTACATACAGTGTTATGTTAGAAAGTGGGATTGAAATAGATTTAATTGTAATTTGTCATTGATCTACACACATTAGGTAACTGAAATATAGTTGTTGCGTAAGTATTCACCACCTTTTCTTTAGGCAAGCCTTTGGCTTAACAAATCACATAAGTTATATGGACTCACTCTGTGAAATAAGAGGGGTTGACATAATTTTTGAATGACTACCCCTTCCTCTGGAGATAACTACACCTTCCAGAGGGGAGAAGGGTAGTGTAGTGGTTAAGAGCATTGGGCCAGTAACCGATAGCTTCCTGGTGCGAATCTGTAAGCTGACAAGATGGAAAAATCTGCTGTTGAGCAAGGCAATTAACCCCCAGCAACAACTGCTTCCTGGGCACTGATGTCGAATTAAGGCTCTCTGATTCAGTGGTTGGGTTAAATGCGGAAGACACATTTAGGTTGATGCATTCAACTGTGCAACTGACTAGGTCCCTTTCCCCCAAACAACATCTGTAAGGTCCCTCAGTCAAGTACTGAATATATCTTTAAGCATGGTGAAAATAATAATTATGCTGTGGATGATATATTAAACCACCCAGACACACGAAAGATGCAGTCGTCGTTCTGATTTGAGCTGCAGAACAGGAAGGAAAATGCTTAGGATGTCACCATTTCTCCATTGGTGATTTGGCTGTGATGGAAGAAAACAGAGGGAGGATCAACAGCATTTTAGTGACTCCACAATAATTACCTAAATGACAGAGTGAAAAAAAACAAAAAAAACATGCATGTGTATCCAACAAGGCACTAAAGTAATACTGCAAATAAACACAGCCTTATGTTTAGGGCAAACATCACACATCCCTGAGTAACTGCCTCCTTATTTTCAAGCATGGTGGTGGCTGCATCATGGTATGGGTATGCTTGAAATTGGCAAAGACTGGGGAGTTTTTCAGGATGAAAAGAAACAGGATGGAGCTAAGCACAGGCAAAATCCTAGAGGAAAACCTGCTTTACGCCAGACACTACAAAAGGAATTCACAGGACAATAACCTACAACACAAAGCCAAATCTACAAAACCAAGACAATGAAGGTTCCTGAGTGGCCAAGTTACAGTTTTGACTTTAACCTGCTTGAAATCTATGCAAAACTTCAAAATTGCTGTCTAGCCATGATCCCGAACACACTGACAGAGCTTGGATAATTTTTTAAATAGTAATATTGCACAATACATGTGCAAAGCTCTTCTGAGACTTACCTCAAAAAATGTACAGCTGTAACTGCTGCCAAAGGTGTTGTAAAGCAGGGAATCAGGAAGCAGGTGCAGTTGGTGAGTTTAATAAGAACAAACAGAGTGGATACAAGAACAATAGTATCGTCTGAACATAACACAGAAACAATAATGCCTGATGGGTGACAACAACAGAGTGCTATATAAAGGGGGAGTAATCAGGGAAGTGAAAAAGTCCAGGTGTGCCTAATTATAAGGCGCAGGTGTGCGTAATGAAGGTTGACAGGTCTGCGTAATGATGGGTTGGCAGGAACGGTGGTTAGTAAACCGTCAAGCGCCGGAGGGAGGGAGCAGGAGTAGATGTGACAGTAACCCCCCCCCCCCCCCCTTACGCGGCCCAGGCCACAGGATGACGCCAGCCAGGAGAAAGGCCTCGAGGGCAAGAAGTGGGCCGGTCCGGACGCTAAATGTTGAAATCTTGGATGATGTTGGGATCTAGAATGTCGTCCACCAGAACACAACTCCGCTCCTTTGGACCGTACCCTTAGAGCCTCATGTGGGCAGCATCCCAAGCCTCACGTGGGCAGCGTCCCAAACCACCTCTGCGCATCAGAACAACTCATCCACCACAGGTGCTTTGGTCTGGCCTGGGGTCCACGGGGCTAGGGCCGGCTGGTACCCCAGGACACACTGGGAGACAACCCGGTGGAGGAGTGACGAAGTGAGGTCTGGGAGTACTCTGCCCAGGGAAGAAACCAGGCCCACTCCCACTCCTCAGGAACCTCCACAACTCCTGGTTGGTCCTCTCCACCTGCCCGTTGGACTGAGGCCAGTACCCAGATGTGAGGCTGACCGTGACCCCCAGCTTCTCCATGAATGCTCTCCATACTCGCGACATCAATTGGGGACCACAGTCGGAGACGATGTCCTCCGGAAGGCCATAGTGTCAGAAGACCTGCTGGAACTGGACCCTCTGCAACTGGATCCTGGACTTCCTGACAGGCCGCCCCCAGGTGGTAAGGGTAGGTAACAACACTTCTGCCACGCTGATCCTCAACACAGGGGCCCCTCGGGGGTGCGTGCTCAGTCCCCTCTTATACTCCTTGTTCCCTTATGACTGCACGGCCAGGCACGACTACAACACCATCATTAAATTTGCCGATTACACAACAGTGGAACCGCCACCTGTCCCAGACCTGTTGTTTTTCAACTCTTAATGATCGGCTATGAAAAGCCAACTGAAAATTATTCATGATTATTATTTGACCATGCTTGTCACTTATGAACATTTTTGAACATCTTGGCATAGTTCTGTTATAATCTCCACCCGGCACAGCCAGAAGAGGACTGGCCACCCCTCATAGCCTGGTTCCTCTCTAGGTTTCTTCCTAGGTTTTGGCTTTTCTAGGGAGTTTTTCCTAGCCACCGTGCTTCTACACCTGCATTCTAGCTGTTTGGGGTTTTAGGCTGGGTCTCTGTACAGCACTTCGAGATATTAGCTGATGTACGAAGGGCTATATAAAATAAACTTGATTGATTGATTGATTGAGTGGTAGGCCTGATCACCGACAACAACGAGACAGCCTATAGGGAGGAGGTCAGAGACCTGGCTGTGTGGTGCCAGGACAACAACCTCTCCCTCAACGTGATCAAGACAAAGGAGATGATTGTGGACTACAGGAAAAAGAGGACCAAGCACACCCCCATTCTCATCGACGGGGCTGCAGTGGAACAGGTTGAGAGCTTCAAGTTCCTTGGTGTCCACATCACCAACAAACTAACATTGTCCAAGTACACCAAGACAGTCGTTAAGAGGGCACGACAAAACCTATTCCCCCTCAGGAGATTGAAAATATTTGGCATGGGTCCTCAGATCCTCAAAAGGTTCTACAGCTGCACCATCGAGAGCATCCTGACTGGTTGCATCACTGCCTGGTATGACAACTGCTCGGCCTCTGATCACAATGCACTACAGAGGGTAGTGCGAACGGCCCAGTGCATCACTGGGGCCAAGCTTCCTGCCATCTAGGACGTCTATACCAGGCGGTGTCAGAGGAAGGCCCTAAAAATTGTCCGACTCCAGCCACCCTAGTCATAGACTGTCCTCTCTGCTACCACACGGCAAGTGGTACCGGAGCGCCAAGTCTAGGTCCAAGGGGCTTCTAAACAGCTTCTACACCCAAGCCATGAGACTCTTGAACACCTAATCGAATGGCTACCCAGACTTTTTGCATTGCCCCCCTCTCCTTTCCTCTCCCCCTTTTTTACACCTATGCTACTCTTTGTTGTTATCATCTATGCATAGTCACTTTAATAACTCTACCTTCATGTACATTATACCATATTACCTATTAACTAACCGGTTCCCTCGTACATTGACCCTGTACCGGTACCCCCTGTATATAGTCTCGCTATTGTTATTTACTGCTGCTCTTTAATTACTTGTTACTTTTATTTCTTATTCTTATCTGTATTTTTTTTACTGCATTGTTGGTTAGGGGCTCGTAAAGTAAGCATTTCCCTGTTGCATTCGGCGCATGTGACTAATAAAATGGGATTGATTTGAACAGTGCCTCAGTGACATGGAGAGCAGTAGGGAGACGAGATAGATGGATACAACTGCAGGATTTGGAGAATCTGTCCACAACAACCATAACAGTGGTGAAACCATTAGACAGGGGAAGATCAGTAACAAAATCTATAGACAGATGGGACCAAGGCCGCTGAGGCAAGGGGAGGGGAAGGAGTTTCTCTGCAGGAGCATGCTGGGGAGACTTGGTTTGAGCACATACGGAGCTGGAGTTCACGTAGCGGGTGGTATCCTGCTCCAAGGTGGGCAAATAGTACTTAACGGAGATGATACCTGGGTGTCCAGCGGCAAGGGATGTGTGCACCCAGGTCAATAGCCAATCCCTTACCTCCATGGGAACGGAGGACAGGTAGCAGGCGCGGGTTCCCACTCCAGAGCCTGGCAGATGTCCACATCTATATCCCAAAGCACGGGGCAATGATTCGGGAGGGTGGTATGATGGGTACACTTAGGACTAGAACGTCTCCCAAATCATGGAGACGGGACAGGGCATCGGCTTTGATGTTCTTTGAACCTGGGCGGTATGATAGGGTGATGGTGAATCTAGTAAATAAAAGGGCACACCTTGATTGGCGCAAGTTCAGCCACCTCGTTGTCCGTATGTACTCCAGGTTCTGATGGTCGGTGAGGATGAGAAACGGGTCCATGGTGCTCTCCAGCCAGTGTCTCCACTCCTCTAATGCTAACTTTACCGCCAGGAGCTCCCGATCAACCATAGTTCCCTTCTGCAGGAGACACTTTTTTAGAATAGTATGCACATGGATGCATTTTTTGTGGATTACCTTGACGTTGTGACAGGACGGCCCCCACGCCCACTTCTGAGACGTCCACCTCCACCATGAAGGCAGCATAGGATCTGGGTGTTTCAGCAATGGGACGGAGGTGAAACACCCCTTCAGGAAGCGGAAGGCCTCATTGGCTGCAGGATTCCACACTAATTTACGGGGATCACCTTTGAGGAGAGAGAAGAGGTGATGGAGCTGAAGTTCCTAATGAAGCGGCGGTAGAAGTTGTCAAGCCCCACAAATCGTTGTAGTCCCTTTATGGTGGTTGGGACTGGCCATGACCTGACTGCATCTACCTTCCTCTCCTCCATAACCACTCCCTGCAGGCTGACCCAATATCCCAAGAAGGAGACTGCGGCCTGATGGAACTGGCACTTCCCCGCTTTGCCGTACAGATGGTTCTCCAGGAGGCGCTACAGAACTACCCGGACGTGGGCGACGTGCTCCGTCAAGGTGGCCGAGTAGATCAGGATGTCAATGATATACACGACCACCTGACGCCCAAGCATTTCCCAAAACACTTTGTTCACAAATGCCTGGAACGCCGACGGAGCATTGCTTAATCCATAAGGCATCACCAAGTACTCGTAGTGCCCAGACATCGTGCTGAAGGCCGTCTTCCATTCATCCCCCCTAGATCAAATTGTAGGCACTCCGCAGGTCCAGCTTAGTAAAAAAACGGGCCCCGCGAAGCTGTTCAATGGCGGCCGGCACCAAGGGGAGGGGGTCGTGGTACTTGGTGGTGATGGCATTGAGACCTCTGTAGTCAATACATGGATGAAGACCCCCCTCCTTCTTGGCCACAAGGAAGAAACCTGCCGATGCAGGGGAGGTGGATGGGCGGATTAAACCCTGTCGGAGGTTCACAGATGACTAGCCTTTTTATACTCAAAGGACTCATCCCTGCCAAATCAATGTCTGCCTAACAGCATCCCCCCCTGCACATCCTCCCCTCTTCCTTACTCCTGTTGACTCTCAGTGAGGATGTGACCACGGTCGGGCAGCTCGATCGGGCTGATCTGATGTTGGTTTCCTCTGGAGGTCAGAACCCTGCTGTCTTCCCTTTCTGACATATGTTGTCACATCTGTCTTACAGCAGACATCCTGTCCCCTTGGCTCCGTACGTCTTGGTTCCTCAGCTGTCGACAGCCACCACAGCCTGCGTCCCTGTTTACATCGCTAGTAGCTATAGTATAGCAGTACACAGTGTTTTAGTGCAACCACGACCATGGTTTACCGTGATATGGAGGGGAAGGTCAAGGCTGAACGTGAACAGGGTTGGTCTGCTTCAGTTTAGCCTACAACACAAGAACTCAATGAGCTACACAAAATGGCTAAAAATCCCAAAATCTGTAACTCTACGCAACTACACAGGGTCGCTATTTTGCGTAGACATAGGTTTTATTGCCACTGTTCGGTCACTGCAGCGTCAACCTGATTGGATGGTTTCATCTCCGTGTCTTGGACCATCTGCTATGTTTGTAGTTGGGTTGTAGCTTCCAATAGAATACTGCCATTCTTTGATAATGTGGCACTCCTACATTAGGAGGATATCAAATGTAAGGCCCCGTACACACTCAGGTTGTACAACAGATGTCCAATCGTTTAACACGTAGTTGTAATACAACTGAAAACTTGATTGCTGACATACAAAACATTTTGGGACTGTGTCAACAGTGGAAAATGAAAAAAATAAATACCAAAAGATTGTTTTTGAGTTGTATTCCCTCTAAACATTGGATACAAATGACATATAGCCTTTACATTAGACATTAGACTTATTGTTAGTTAAACACAAAATAGTTTTATATTCTTATTGTAAAAACATAATTTATGATGCAGATATGACTTTTAAATATACTCTCCCCGACAGTCGACAATGCACCTTTGATTGAATCCCACCCTATGAGTGTGTTACAGGGTTATATAAAACATTTTTCACATTTTTCACACTCAAGTACATTCATCCACTTAACACAGAACCCTCTCACCCTGTCCACAATGAAGACACAGTGACAAAGCCTTTGGATTTCCTTTTTACCTAAAAAGATTTGAATGGTTTAATTTAAATTTGACAGACATATGGCAGGACCAAAACAGATGGCCTGAAATATTTTAGCTGGTTTATTCTCTCAACGCAATAAGGTTCCTCCAGTCTGTGTGTGTGTGTGTGTGTGTGTGTGTATGTGTGTGTGTGTGTGTGTGTGCTTGTGACTGTACATGTTGTGTATATGTGTCAGTGGAGGCTGGCTCATAATAATGGCTGGAATGGAGTCAATAGAATGATATCAACCACATGGAAACCACGTGTTTGATGGTTGATGCCATTCTATTGACTCCATTCCAACCATTATCATGAGCTGTACTCCCCTCAGCAGCCTCCACTGATGTGTGTGTACGGACTGGATGAATATATATATATGTGTACGTGTATGTGTGTAAGGGCAAAAGACAGGGGCAGCAAATGAAAACATTGCACACATTTGTCCGACAACAACAATAGCAGAAGCAGGTTTTGGGGGAAAAAGTTGAAAATGAAATAGACAAAAGGATGACTTAGTAAAAGTCAGTGTCCTATTGCGTCCAACGGGCCCAGAGATTGTTCTTCCATCAGCCATGAGTTGAGACCTCTGCAAACAATGCATTAATAACTTCAATGAGAGGGAGGGGATCATATGTTCTGCTATATTGTCCAGCCTGCTACTGAGGATCCACAGTGTTGGGGCCCAAGAGGGCCAAAGCTTTGACCATGGCTCAATAATACAAACAGTCTTCTTCTTCATGATTTTTTATTAATAAATACTGTATAGGAAATAGCTTTGACTCTCAAAATAATATAGCAATGAGAATTCATTTTTTTCTCATTTCACATTTCATTTTTGCGTTATACTCTCCACACACAACTATCTAAAATAACTACCCAGATAAGAGACGTTCAAAAGCCGTGAACGTTGAAAAAAAAACGCTGAAAAACCAGGAGACGGACAGTTTATGTATTTGTTCGTTACATAAAAATGTATCGAACGATATATATTTCAATTTTGACAGCGGAAACGCAAGTAAAGGGCTTAAATGTAAAGTTTGGTCTATGAGACACTTTCTGGTCTACGACTGCACAGTGAGGAGGTGTGGCTAGAGGATGGGGTGGGCTAGAGGATTGGGAGGGGCTAGTTCACATTCATCGCTGAATATATTAATATGTAGGGAACAGGTATCTGGATGGGCAGAGTTGATACTATACCCATGGAACATTGAGCATGAATGTTCAGCACTCTATCTTCTGAACACAGTACTCTGTGTACTGAACATCGAAGAAATAAAACACTGTCTCAATGTCTCTCCTCAAACGACTTATTCATTATTGCGATGAATTATTTCTTTAAAGATGTTTACAAAAAGAGAACAGTCCTCTGTCCACTACCGAATCAGCTATTTACATCTGTTTAAAAAGCAAGCATGTTATGCAGTCTCCTCTATGTACCGCAAATATTTTTTCTTTAGCTTTGTCTTCACAGAATATACATATTTACTAAATCTTCACAGTTTATTTATCCTATATTAATTAACAATAGAGTTACTGTAGTTCATTAATAATTATAGTTTTTATCTCCATGGTGACACCGGGGGACACTCCGCCTCATGATGTCAGTGATTTATATTTAGTGAATTGTTGACTGACAGTTGTCTTTCAAACACTGTTCTCAACTGGTAATAAATATTGTCCACTTTTTGATTGTGATTCAGTTTGCCAATTCACAGTCAGCAACCCAGAGATACTCAGTTACACGTTTAAAGTTGACAGTTTTCTGGTCATTTACTTTTCATTTTCACTTGACTCTCATTTCTTCCTCCTCCTCTTCCTTCGCCAGTGCGAGGTATGGTAAGTTGGTACAGGGTCTTGAGTAGAACATGTCAGACGCAATCTCCACCTCTGCACCAGAAAACGCCACCATGATTACAATACGCCCTAGCGTGACCACAGTGAAAATCCAGATTGTACTTTTCCACAGAAATCCTTCTAAAATGACCACAAATTCACTAGAGTCCCCATCTCTGCTACATTAGAAAACGTCCACAACGTTAGATAGTCCCTCTCTTCCCAGACAATAGTGGTGTCCGGTTAGAGTGGTGCTTGTCCTGTGTCTTTGTGGTATATGGTGGTTGTGGGTAGAATAGTTTTTTAAGGCACTTTGGAGGTTTTTGGTTTTCACGGGAGCTCGGAGGAGACCAAGGCCAGGCCGGAGCTCTGGCGGAGTGAGGGGCCCGAGTGGACCGCTTTGGGACAGTCAGGCGTCAGGACGCGTCCGTTTTCCCCCACGCTGCCTGTGATCGACAGGCGTGCCTTGTTCCTCATGGCCTCTGTGAAGGTCAGCTGGGAGGTGGTGGGGGGGTGGGGGGACATAAAGAGAGGGACATGGGTGGGGGGAGGGAGGGTAATGAGAGAGATAGGGGAGATAGAGACAGAGAGAGGGGAGAGGTAGTGAAGTGGAGAGGGAGGTAGGGAGAAGAGATGAAAATAAGACGAAGACGGGGGGGACAGATAGAGAAAGAGGGAGGGGGAAAAGAACGAGGGGGAGGCAAAGAGAGAGAGCAAGGTGGAAAGAGAGAAAGAAGAGGCGAGAGAGGGACAGATAAAACATGTCAGCTCATATAGACATTGGCCATGTCCGAATACTCATACTAGCGTACTACATACCTAAACTGCATAAAATGTACTCATCGTCGCATACTATTTGTGACGTAATGTTTAGTAAAAAGTATGCAGTATGTAGAAGCTCTCCTTTTAATCCGGTTTGAATGCATTGTGGGTGTGAAATTCATGAAAAGGTTACAACTCATTCATACTACATGAGAAGCCGAAATTAGTATGACGTCCGGCCATTTAAAGCATACTCAATTTTCTAAATGTCACATACTATAAAACTTTATTTTTTCACATACTCAAACGGCCTACTATTTAGGATGCTAGTATGGGTTTTCGGACCCTGCCACACTACAAAATGACGCTAAAAGCTCTAAGATCAGGAATCACCATGAAGATGGGTAATGTTGGGGATGAATATCGTACAGAATCTACATCCAACGTCACACCACATAATTACAGGACATCCATCAGGGCCATTCAATAATAATATCATATTACGCCACTTTATGTGTACATTTAATACACGACTTCCATTGACTACTATGGTTATTAGACAATGGATGATTCATGTGTGGGTGAGGGACCACAGGGCAGCTGACCAAGCAACAGTAAAGGGAATAAAGAGAGAGCACCAACAGGGGACACATAACCACGTCAGACACATACTGAGACTGAGACTGTAGATCTGCAAGTCTAATATCTCTGGACCCGAGGGAAATATCTTAGAGATAAGAGTTCAAATCAATATAACTCTTAGAGGGGCAGTTATCTTCCACTTACTTTAGGCTTTAACTCCCCAATAATGTACAGTGTTATATTGCTTTATCTAACTTTATGTGTGCATGGGGCTGTTTTCTCATTAAAGCCTGTGGTTCTCCCTTCTGGTTTAGACAGAGGAGCAAGTGCCTGGGTGTCATAGTTAGGGTTGTGAAATATCAGAAACCTTTCCCAAACAATCCAGGTTGGAAGATTCCCGGAATCAGGAGGAAATACAGTAAGCAGGGAAGAAATCCTCCAACTAGGATTACTAGAAAATCTGAGATTTTTTTGGGGAAATCTGGAAAGATTTTCCAAAATTCTCAGAAATTCTATTTGGAGGATTCATGGAAGGAATAAGCAGGGAGGGAATACTCCAACAGGAAATCCTCGAACTGGGATATCTGGAAAGCCTGGGAAACTACCCTGATATTCCCAGATTTCCAGAAATCCCGGTAGGAGCATTCCCAGAATCAGGGAGGAATAAGCGGGGAGGGATTCCTGCACCTGGGATTTTTATAAAATCTGGGAATTTGGGGAAAGTTTCTGGAAATTTCTAACACTAGTCAGTCAACAGCATGAGACATTGGGCTCTATTTTTGGCTGGCGCTAAGGAGACGCAAGTGTCAAATGCTCATTAGTTTGCAATTTCATCATGTAAAAACCGCCATTTTCCAGCACTAATGCTAGGTTTGGCAATTTACCTGCATGTCTAACGTTGAGCTCGCTTGCGCTGAGGGAGAGGGGTGGCGATATTTGAGGCGTGTCTGTAGCCCTTTACACTCGTACCTGTATACGGGTTGAAAATTGACTATTTGGATACGGATAAGTACCTAAATTAGAACACAGTGGCTGTACAGTAACATGCTATACATGATGTCAGAGCTCTGGTTCTCCACTTCACAGCTCTGTATGGGTTTTGACTGACAGCCATTCTGAACTTGTGCACTGCACATGACAAGAAGTTGCCCTCATCCAACTCGCTAGTTTGCACATTTTTTGTTATCTTTCACTGGGGACGGAGGGGTCATGTCCCCCCCACGTTCTGAAATTGCATTTTTGTCCCCCCCAGTTTTAGTACCTTTTACCTTTTAGTAATGGGAAGATTTTCAGACCGATCAATGTGTAGGCCTATTCCGAGGCAATGTAGTAAACTATAGGCTAATCATAGGCCTATTTAGGAAGTACATTTCCTTGGAAAGATAACTGCTCCGTGCTTCACCGCCCATGCATAGGCTATAGCCTATTATTTAATTGAGACCACACGCGCACCTGATCTCACAGGTATGGCTACTGAACTGGAAGCAGAAAGAATGATGACAGCAACACTTGCTATGTATTGCATAGGCCTATAGTATACAGGTTACCTTTTAGGAGGACGATTTGCAGGCAGAGACAAATAAATGGGTAATCGATACTTATTGAAAATGAAAAGGCGCAATGCCCGCTCACCATAGTAGCCTAACCTGTGTGTGCATTGTGCCTTTTCCTTTTCAATGATGATGACATTATTTGATTGAACTTCGACTCACTTTGGTTGAGTGCCCTCCACTTCTTTCCATTATCAATATTCATAGGCAGACACTATAGTAAACTAACTGCCACGTGATTCTCTGCCCATGTGGGCAGCCTACTCTATTTCGATGAGACCACACATACTAGGCGCACTTGAACTCTCACGCCCAACTAGGAGAGGTAGGCTACTGAAGTTGAAACAGCGAATTTTGAGTGTAGAAATAATGCGAAAAATATGTGCTTTTATTACAATAGGTAGGCTAACGCATACAAAGCAGAAGGATGACAGTTTCCAAATAATCTGTGGGACAACAAAAATATTTTCATCCCAAAGTCATCTGTCTGACCGCCCGCTCCCGCCTGCAGGAAAAAAATGAAAAATGCCAACTGCAAGGCATCCTGCAGGAATGCAGCCCTCGAGTGCAGTCAGTACACAACATTTTGCTCATCATGTCTAGCAGGATCAGATGGTGACAGGAGTCCCAGCAGGGTCAGACAGCCAGGGAAGACCAGAGCTCGGGTGAATTTTTTAACAATATCAGTGAATGATAAAAAATGGGTAGACCTACAGTAGCTACAGGACAGCAGCTAAAGCTACAGTCTGGGATCTGAGAGTAATGGTCAATTCAATTATTGAACAATTGATTCTATTCTTGGATAATATAATGAATAAATGTACACCAAGATAATTCTTTGTCATGCCTCATTTTAGGAGGATCCGATGGTGACAGGGGTCTCAGCAGGGTCAGATTTCCAAACTGTATCAAGGATTTATAGAGGATTTCCCGATGACACAAAACATGTCAAACAAAAATGTGAGGAAGACCTGGTACAGTGGCTTGCAAAAGTATTCATCCCCCTCGGCGTTTTTCCTATTTTGTTGCATTACAACCTGTAATTTAGATTGATTTTTATTTGGATTTCATGTAATGAACATACACAAAATAGTCCAAATTGGTGAAGTGAAATGAAAAAAAATAAACGGAAAAGTGGTGAGTGCATATGTATTCACCCCCTTTGCTTTGAAGCCCCTAAATAAGATCTGGTGCAACCAATGATCTTCAGAAGTCACATAATTAGTTAAATAAAGTCTGTCACACACACACACACATATATATATATATATATATATATATATATACACACACATATATATATATATATATATATATATATATATATATATATATATATATACACACACATATATATATATACACACACATATATATACACCTGTTCTGAAAGGCCCCAGAATCTGCAACACCACTAAGCAAGGGTCACCACCAAGCAAGACCAAAGATAACCCCGAAGGAGATGCAAAGCTCCACAGCGGAGATTGGAGTATCTTTCCATAGCAGAGAGTGACCAGAAAAAAGCCATTGCTTAAAAGAAATAAATAAGCAACCAAGTTTGGTGTTCGCCAAAAGGCATGTGGGAGACTCCCCAAACATATGGAAGAAGGTACTCTGGTCTGATGAGACTAAAATTGACCTTTTTGGCCATCAAGGAAAACGCTATATCTGGTGCAAACCCAACACCTCCCATCTCCCCGAGAACACCATCCTATGTTTTTATCCCATGTTTTTCATCGACAGTGACTGGGAAACTGGTCAGAATTGAAGGAATGATGGATGGCTCTAAATACAGGGAAATTCTTGAGGGAAACCTGTTTCAGTCTTCCAGAGATTTGAGACTGGGACTGAGGTTCACCTTCCAGCAGGACAATGACCCTAAGCATACTACTAAAGCAACACTCGAGTAGTTTAAGGGGAAACATTTAAATGTCTTGGAATGGCCTAGTCAAAGCCCAGACCTCAATCCAATTGAGAATCTGTGGTATGACTTAAAGATTGCTGTACACTAGCGGAATCCATCCAACTTGAAGGAGCTGGAGCAGTTTTGCCTTGAAGAATGGGCACGAATTCCAGTGGCTAGATGTGCCAAGCTTATAGAGACAAACCCCAAGAGACTTGCAGCTGTAATTGCTGAAAAAGTGTCTCCACAAAGTATAGACTTGGGGAGGGGTGTGAATAGTTATGCACGCTCAAGTTTTGAGTTTTTTAAACTTATTTCTTGTTTGTTTCACAATAAAAAAAAATGTCATCTTCAAAGTGATGTGTAAATCAAATGATACAAACCTCAATTTTAATTCCAGGTTGTAAGGCAACAAAATAGGAAAAATGCCAAGGGGGTGAATACTTTCGCAAGCCACTGTAGAAGCTATTGATGATAATGGCTGTATACAGATATGTTTGAATGCCCAGTCATGTTCGTATCATCTCAGACATAAATTACTTAGTATTAAGACCATCAATAGAACATACTATTTGCCAGTGAAACTGAATATCACGCACTCAGAAATGTAATTCCTCTGCTGGAGGTGTAAAACACAAAAGGGGACATATATTTGCATATGTTATGTTCTTCTGAAGGCTAGCTGAATTCTGGCAAAGAGTGTCTTCTTTTATCTCAGTATGTCTACATATTCTCCCTTCTCCCTGTTTTTGTTTGCTTGGAAATGTTGATACCGGAGACTTATCTATAGAAGTTGTGTAACATAGCATTTATAGCGGCTAAGTAATGCATTGCCATTAATTGGAAGGTAGGTTATCCTTCCACAATGTCAAGTTATGTATCACTAGATTTGATTTATTACAAGATTAAGGGTATACTGGGCAACTTTCATAAGGTCTGGATGCCTTATATGGAATACAGTACGACTAAAGGAGTCTGTATTGAAAACATGCCCAGAGGAGATACCTATTTAGGCAATCCCTAGCTGTTGGGCTGCTCAGTCGTACCCCTATTGGTCCGCCGTCCTGTGGGTTGTCTCTCTGGCCTTGGCTTAACAGACCCAAATCCAATAATGAATGTTTCACTAAGGTCCTAAAGCTGAGTGGGGTGTGTTGAGGCGCGGTAGGATGGTGGACCCCTAGAGACATGACGGGTCGACCCAGCTATATTGTAAAAATAGTAAAAAGAGCTCTACAGTACTAGTAGTCCAATGAGATGAATTATATGAATGATTTGCTTTTTTCTGTGTGTTAATGTACAGTTGAAGTCGGAAGTTTACATAAACTTGGGTTGGAGTCATTAAAACTCGTTTTTCAACCACTCCACAAATTTCTTGTTAACAAACTATAGTTTTGGCAAGTCAGTTAGGACATCTACTTTGTGCATGACAAGTAGTTTTTCAAACAATTGTTTACAGACAGATTATTTTACTTATAATTTACTGTATCACAATTCCAGGGGGTCAGAAGTTTGTATACACTAAGTTGACTGTGCCTTTAAACAGCTTGGAAAATTCCAGAAAATTATGTTGAAAGCTAATTGACATCATTTAAGGTGTATCTGTGAATGTATTTTAAGGCCTACCTTCAAACTCAGTGCCTCTTTGCTTGACATCATGGGAAAATCAAAAGAAATCAGCCAAGACCACAGAAAAAAACTTTAGAGTTCCACAAGTCTGGTTCATCCTTGAGAGCAATTTCCAAACGCCTGAAGGTACCACGTTCATCTGTACAAACAATAGTACGCAAGTATAAACACCATCGGACCATGCAGCCATCATACCGCTCAGGAAGGAGACACGTTCTGTTTCCTAGAGATGAACGTACTTTGGTGCGAAAAGTGCAAATCAATCCCAGAACAACAGCAAAATACCTTGTGAAGATGCTGGAGGAAAAAAAGTATCTATACAAAAGTATCTATATCCACAGTAAAACGAGTCCTATATCAACATAACCTGAAAGGCTGCTCAGCAAGGAAGAAGCCACTGCTCCAAAACCGCCATAAAAAAAAGTCAGACTACGGATTGTAACTGCACATGGGGACAAAGATCATACTTTTTGGAGAAATGTCCTCTGGTCTAATGAAACAAAAAATAGAACTGTTTGGCCATAATGACCATCGTTATGTTTGGAGGAAAAAGGGGGAGGCTTGCAAGCCGAAGGACATCATCCCAACCGTGAAGCACGGGGGTGGCAGTATCATTTTGTGGGGATGCTTTGCTGCAGGACGGACTGGTGCACTTCACAAAATAGATGGCATCATGAGAAATGAAAATGATGTGGATATATTGAAGCAACATCTCAAGATATCAGTCAGGAAGTTAAAGCTTGGTCTCAAATGAGTCTTCCAAATGGACAATGACCCCAAGGACACGTCCAAAGTTGTGGCAAAATGGCTTAAGGACAACAAAGTCAAGATATTGCAGTGACCATCACAAAGCCCTGACATCAATCCCATAGAAATTTTGTGGGCAGAACTGAAAAAGCGTGTGCAAACAAGGAGGCCTTACAAACCTGTCTCAGTTACACCAGCTCTGTCAGGAGGAATTGGCCAAAATTCCCCAAACTTATTGTGGGAAGCTTATGGAAGATTAACAGAAAGGGGTCTGACCCACTGGGAATGTGATGAAATAAATAAAAGCTGAAATAAATCATTCTCTATTATTCATTCATTCTCTGTTACTATTATTCTGACATTTCACATCCTCAAAATAAAGTGGCGATCCTAACTGACCTAAGACAGGGAATTTTTACTTCGATTAAATGTCAGGAATTGTGAGAAACTGAGTTTAAATGTATTTGGCTAAGGTGTATGTAAACTTCCGACTTCAACTGTATGAGGTGTATGTGGGCTGGCTGGTCAGTCTGGCTGAAATTTGATATAGAGGAGGTCTTAATAAATAATCTAAAGTCTGTCTTTTTTCAGGAGTTGTTCATTTTTTAGGCTATTGGTTAAAGGTGCAACACAATATCTATTATTTAATTACCTTTGATCGAGTGCAGTCTTACGAATCACTTAAACATATTTAATAATGATCTCTTACCTAGCTTGATGACCGTGGGCATTATTGCTTAATTTTTGTTCCAAATAGAGTTTACATATTGGGTTGTGTAAAAACGCAGGAAATTAGCTTTACATGCCACAAAAAATTCTGGGGGAGGACCCCCAGCCAGGTTATGTCCCCACCACTTATGAAACCAAAGTGGCACCACTGTATTTTGAAAGATGAGAAGTTGAGGATTATAACAGTAATAAATATCGCTTTGATGTCACAAACCAAACACCCGTTAGTCCAAACTTCACATTTCCATATTATAAAACTCATGTAATATACAGGGTCAATGTTTATGATGACTATGTTTAATGTACAGTAACAAGATGACATGGCGTTATACCCTGGGTTGTCTTGAACAGAATGAGTCTATGTTTGTTTTATTGTGAATAAGATTTGCCGCGGACCACACATCTGAATGCACTCATGACTCCATTCTATGCTCTCCAAAATGACTGTCTACTTCTCTGAATTGCCTAGTGAAAGCTTAACACTGTACGATCATATTTTATAATTTAGCTAGTCATGTTGGCAATAGAACAAGCTTTGAAATTATGCCCACTTGACCCAGATTGTGATTTATAATGGACAGTTTTTGGATTGCGTAAACAAGCACAGTAATGGTGTAAAGGCAAGGGTGCAGGGCTGTGTTCCAAAGAAAACAACAACTACAAGTTTGCTTGCTCTAATTCCTCAGCTGGGAGAGCTCCATAAAGCACCTTATAGTTGAAGACTCTTCCTTGAGTCATAAAAGTGCATTGAAATTACTTAGGAACCGTGCACACTTTGGAGAGGTGTGTGGCCACTTGGAAACTCTAGTTAGACCTCTCACTCAAACCCTTGCAATGTTTTTTTCTTATGTTGCACCGACCCCACATTTTTCAAGAATATTCTTATTATGTTACTGAATTTATCCAGACTATTTTCAGATTTCGTTATCAACAAATGCGGTGAAAAGTACTGTAAATGTAAAACGCACTTAAAATCAACAGCGTAATATTTGGATTCAGTCTTGTGTCAGGAAAACTGTTGTGTTCTCACCTTTAGTCTAATATTTTTTCCCATAATCTCCAAATTGTACCCTTTTAATTGCTACCATGGTTATGCATATGCTTTCCATATTTTTCTGTAAGAAACATTTCAATGTAGCCCTGTCCATATATGCCAATTTCCACAAGAGTAAGGGGTTAAAAACAAGTGCAAAGGTGACAATTTCATGCAGCATAAATGGGTAGTTTTAAGACCTATAAAAAGCAGTTCTTAATGGCAAATCAGTTGTTAATGGCATGGATTTTGAGAACGGAATCGCACCCCATGTAGCCATGACTCACAGTGCCCCATGGAAGAAAAGATGTGCCGGTGAATCTCGTATTAGAAATATAAGAAACGATTGGCTCCCCCCATTTTGTTAAATTTGATTAAAAACCAAACATAACCTACCGTCCGCTTGGTCAAGGCTGGTTAAGCGACATCGTTTTTACCCTAATGCTTTTCCATTATTCACAATTTACATACCTGCATTTCGCTTGTTTAAGAAGGTTACCCATCCCCATTTTCAAAGAGTGCCCCTCGTCCGAAAACCCGAAAACCAAAGACAAGCTCCTCTAAACTATTGTATTAAGTCGTCCTATAATGCCATATCAAAGGCCGCAAACATATTTAACGAACTAGGCTATAAGGGACTAACATTTGAATTGGAGTTGATGACAATGCATTACATAAAAGACCATAAATACACAACTTGAAGCAACTACATATGGAGCACGTTCTAATTGGTAAGTGAGGGGCCAAGCCTTGAAACACCTACAACCGGTTATTCATCAAAATCCAGCCTTTTGCCACCACCAGCTACTGTGTCCATTATTCAGTTGTGAAAATAGCAAAAATATTTCTGCACAACCCTGAAGCTATAACGCTAAGTGCTAAGATTTACCATTGTGTTAGGTTTGTTAAAATAGAGCCCATTGTCTGTAGCCAAACAGACAATAGCGGCTGCGGCCTTATTAAAGCCCCCACTGGGAAGCCAGGAGACAGACAAGGACGTCACATGACCACAAACAAGCTAATCACAAAGCAGAAGAATTAGAGTAAGCATTGCCACACAGTCAATCAGCAGCACGGCAAGCTAGCTAGTGGCCAATAAGGGAGGTTCAACTTACAGTACCATAGGAGGGGGGCCTAGAGGGGTGGGTGGGGGGTGGAAGGGGCTATTCCTGTACCAGCATTATATCTTAACATCCCCATTGCTTCCGTAACCGTCGAAAACCTCACTACACGTGGCTAAGTTTTGGGTGCTTGGGGAAGGGCTGGGGCTGTGGCCGGGACTATAGCCAGGACTGTAGCCTGGACTGTGACTGGGTTGAGGGCTTGTTCTGGGGCTGGAGCAGCTGGGGTGGGGGCTGCTAGGGGTTAGGTGGTGGGGGAGGTGGTGGTGGTTTGGGTGGTGGTGTTCAGACGTCGGTGCCTCCACCTTCATTCGCTTGGCCTCGTTCCGGGACTTGTAGCAGAACTCAATGAGGGCCACCAGCATGGCCAGGCCCAGGCCCCCCACGAGGATATAGAAGACCCCCGCCACGTTGCTCAACGACAGGGCCTGAGACGACTTGTCCTGGGGCGGTTGGAGGAGAGACACAGGGCAGACAGGCAATCAGAGACGTGGCGGTGGTGGGGGGCTGAGAACACACACACATGCAAACATACTCACATACATACTCATATATACAGTGCCTTCGGAAAGTATTCAGACCCCTTGACTTTTTCCACATTTTGTTACGTTACAGCCTTAATCTAAAATGGATTAAATAAAACAATTTCCTCAGCAATCTACACACAATACCCCATAATGAAAATGTGAAAACAGGTTTCTATAAATGTTTGCAAATTTATAAAAAACAAAAAACAGATATACCTTATTTACATAAGTATTCAGACTCTTTGCTATGAGACTCGAAATTGAGCTCTGACAAAGCTCTAGAGTTCCTCTGTGGAGATGGGATAACCTTCCAGAAAGACAAGCATTTCTGCAGCACTCCACCAATTAGGCCTTTATGGAAGAGTGGCAAGACGGAAGCCACTTCTCAGTAAAAGGCACTTCTCAGTAAAAGGCATGACAGCCCGCCAAAAGGCCCCTAAAGGACTCTCAGGCCATGAGAAACACATTCTCTGGTCTGATGAAACCAAGATTGAACTCTTTGGCATGAATGCCGAGCGACACGTCTGGAGGAAACCTGGCACCATCCCTTCGGTGCATGGTGGTGGCAGCATCATGCTGTGGGGATATTTTTCAGTGGCAGGAACTGGGAGACTAGTCAGGATCGAGGCAAAGATGAACAGAGCAAAGTAGAGCTCCTTGATGAAAGCCTGCTCCAGAGCGCCCAGGACCTCAGACTGGGGCGAAGGTTCACCTTCCAACAGGACAATGACCCTAAGCACACAGCCAAGACAATGCAAGAGTGGCTTCAGGACAAGTCTCTGAATGTCCTTGAGTGGCCCAGCCAGAGCCCGGACTTTAATCTCTGGAGAGACCTGAAATTAGCTGCGCAGCAATGCTCTCCATCCAACCTGACAGTGCTTGAGAGGATCTGCAAAGAACAATGGGAGAAACTCCCCAAATACAGGTATGCCAAGCTTGAAGCGCCATACCCAAGAAGACTCGAGGCTGTAATCGCTGCCAAAGGTGATTCAACAAAGTACTGAGTATAGGGTCTGCCTACTTACATAAATCTGATATTTCATTGATATTTCATTACATAAAAAATCTAAACTGTTTCTGGGGTTTTGTGAGGTATTGTGTGTAGATTGATGAAGGAAAATAATGATTTAATCAATTTTAGAATAAGGCTGTAACCTAACAAAATGTGAAAAATGTCAAGGGGTCTGAATACTTTCCGAATTCACTGTACCAGGCAATTATATTACACATTACAACACACATGCACAAATACATAGTTGACAAGTCTAAAACACACACAAACACACTTTGCCAAACTCACACACACATACAGTATATACACTTTCCAGTTCACACCTGCTCTTGCTTTCAGCTCTGTGGCTACCGCTACAGCTGATATCACCATGATGTTCCCATGCCAACCAATCTAATGGTGTCTTGATAAAGTGTGACTATGCCATTTTTACAGCAATTAAGGAGGAAAACAATTATTCTAAATTCACTAGCTGCCTCAATGACTCAGTTAAAAATGTCCTTGGTCTCCACTCTCAAGTAGCTCCCTAGCCCTCTGTTATCGCTGCTTATAATCATTGTGTAATTAGAGGCTGTGATGTAAGACAAAGGGCGCAGCTCTTTCACGTTTCTTAAATCCCACTTTTCAGGTTAGTCGCCTGCTCCTAACGGGGAGGCTTCCTTTTCAAAAGGAATCTGTTTAGGTTCGAGACTTTACGAAACGCTGCCTTGTATCTTATCTACTGCTGATTGGAGTGTGGGAGAGAGAACTTTCAAAAAAGTCTTCAAAACTTGAGATCTACTTTTTAATTATACATGACAAGGAAATACACTTGACAAGTACTTTTGACCCTAAGGCGTTTACATGCTGCTTTGTTGAGGCAGGAGTTCTCTTTACTGGATTGAGTATTGCCCAATGGATAAACTTACTAGAACCATTCTAGAGTGGGCTAGAATGACTGGCATACTAATCATATAAATATAATAGAGTTTACCAGTCAAGGTAAGAGGTTCCATGCCTGTTCCACTCATTCTACTTCTATGATACTAATAATCTGCCGTGACATTACAACTGCACAACTTTAATACATGCACTGGTAAGTGCACTACTAAGTATACACTACTAAGTGTGGCACAGATACAGGTGACAACCATATCAATGTGATCCTGCAGGTCTCACCATTTCATACATTGCTGTGCTGCTGCTACCACTGAATTGTTAGCATGCCTTCTAGTGTGATGTATTGTATCCCTCAGGCTACGCCTTAAGTCTCTCTGTCCTATCTTTGTGTGTGTATGTGTGTGTGTCAGCCAGCCTGCCTGCTCTCCTGCCTCCCTATCTGTCTGCCTGTCTACCTGTCTGCCTGTCTGTCTGCCTGACTATCTGCCTCTGTCTGTCTGTCTGCCCGTCTGCCTTTCTACCTGCCTGCCTCCATGCTTGTCTGCCTATCTTCCTATCTGTCTGTTTGCGGTGGGGTTCATCAGTGTGACAGAACAGTCAGTGAGGAGGTGTGGTCCCAGGACTTGCAGGAGACTGACCTTACTTCCTGAGGCCGTGGGTCCACACTCGCCCTTATCGTACCACCATTTGTTTTTCAGCTTGTCTAAGACGCCTGATTCACTCAGTTTCAACACGGCTAGGTTTACTGGAGTTCTTCGAAACCGCACGTGTGAGGTCGAGGGGTCGGGGAGGGGTCAGGGGGGGAAATAACATAAATAACATCATAGGACATGTTATTTTATGTTATTCAGTCAAAAATGTAAAGAGCCCATACAGAGCACTTAACAGCTGAAAGTGACGGAGACAGGGGCCCCATTGGTTTACATGTCTCTATGCTCGTGGTAGTGGAGAGGGGGCTAGGGGGTTGGTTTATGGGTGCCTGAGGGGCTGAGCACTACAGAAATATACATGGGGCCCCCACTGCATCGCTTTCTGGAACGGGCACATACTGCCGAGGCCTATTTCACAACAACCAATCGGAGGCTATTACTGTGAAGCTACAACTATTGGCTGAATTCAACAACAATAAAAAACAACAGAATTAAAATATATATATTTATCAGTTTTTTAACTATGGAAATCATATTGAGATATACATCTCTTTGTCAAAGTGAGCCCCGTGAAGGACAACTTCACGTTTTGCCTTAAGATACTGTACATTTATGGCATGCACAATGTAGTGTTTAGTGGGACTACACAATATGACTGACTTCAAGGTATCTTCAAAAATGATTCACTTAACCTTTAGGTTACAAATAGGTGAACAATATTAACATCTACCAAAAGCAAATATTTGTGGTTTGACAGTAATCGCTCTCAACTCATCCAGAACTATAATATGTGCCACATCACAACGCCACTGTTGGTCACACGATGGGTGTCGCCCCGGCAGATGCGCCTGTTACCACGAGAACAGTTTTACCCAATCGGCATGGGGCTGACACAAGGATGGCTAACCTTCTCGCCACCTCCGCCGCTGCCACACTCTCCCTTGTCGTACCACCACTTGTTTTTCAATTTGTCCAACAGGCCTTGTTCATTCAGTTTTAACACTGCCAGGTTAACTGCGCTTCTTGAAAATGATAAAACATATTTGGGTGAGTGAAGGTGAGTCGATAGCATCCAATTGGGGATAGGAGGGGGAAAGGGGGGATAATAAAGGGGGGACAAGGGTGGAAATAGGGGTGTGTTAATGCTCTATCTGTAACAATAAACCCTCACTCCCTCTCCCACCCTCCCTCCATACACACACAGGTGAACAAGAACTTCCACTTAAGACACTTTGAGACTATCATTTTGACTTAAGTGGAAGTTAGTATTTGCCCCACAGATAGGACCCTCATATACAGAACGGACAAACCTCTCGTTGGGACTTGGTTCACTTCAGAGTTTGATCCAAGGAAACTAAATTGAAGTAAATGAAACTTAAATCTCTATTTGTTTCCTTGGTTGTATCCCTGTGGTTTTTTTTTTTCTGAACATGATCTGATTGATGGTTAAACTCCATTACACATATTGTGTGTCCAAAATAGCACCCTATTCCCTATGTAGTGCCCATAGGGAAAAGATTGTGTAGTAACATCATTTTGATATATATTTTGATTCAGAGGAGTAAAACTTGCATCAAGAGAGATTTGTCCACGTGCATTCAAAGCATTCAGTGCATTTCAACTGTACTTTTCAGGAATATCAGGTACACATCGACAATGAGAGACAGAAATGTAGCTTAACTGACAGCAACATTATTAAAATAAATATTTCAGTAAAAGCCGATGAGAAAAAAGAAAAATATAATTAAACGTCACCTTGTTTAACCTTTTTAGGGTCACTTTAGGGTTAATGCCTTGTGAAATAGCTGCTTAGTCTGACATCATAGCCGCTCTGCATGCTGATTTGTGGGTTTCCATGGTGACAACCACAGAAGTGACTGACAGAAGATAGTAGGCGGGTTCCTCTGCCCAGGCATTGCTGATGCATGCCCGATCTTATAACGCCTGGATAGTAATGTTCGCTCTAAACTGCGCGAGTGCGTGGCCACGCACTTCCTCCAGGACTGCCGCGCAGAAGAAATGCCAGGCCGCGCAGAGACACAAGAGACTGAACTTCACCGAGTTTGTCCCATTAGTTTGCACGATATAGATCAACGTTTTTTCTGTGATCGAATCAACATCATATCAGCCCCTTTTCAATGCAACAAAACAAAACAAATCGAACTTTGTAAGAACGAGTCTGTGATTTTGTTGTAGGCAGAGCCACCCGTGAGTGAATGTGCTTTCAGATCAGTTCAGATCAGAGCACAGGGCCACGCCTGTGCACATTTGTTCATATTCTTTGCTAGTTAGTGAGTTATTAGCGGAGTTATAAATAAGTATGGGTCAGCAATGGGGAGTTACTGCTTCCAACAAGAGCACAAAATGTGTAGGCTACATTTCAAGCTGTCTTTGAAAAGCCAGTCAGGTAAAACACGTATGTCTTAATTAAAGGGGCAGTGTTGTATTTTGAGACAGGTTGGAATATGCAAATAAGCCTTGGCAGAGGGGTAGCCTACATTGTCTAATTCTCTGTATGAGAATAATAATACATTGTATTTTGTATTATTATACAGCACAAGACAATGCAATGTAAAGTCACCTATTTGGCCCACAGTGTTACAGACCAAGTAAAAAATCATGAATTAATGTCAAGCCCTTCATAATGTAAAAACGTTTTTAAAAGTCTCATACAATGTAAGCCTGTATTGAACACCACATAGCCCGGGGCAAGACAGGATAACCCTCTGTCATCAATGCCTCCTACTGTAGGCAACATCAAAGAAATCAAAAGCTATTTCCACGTGAAAATATTATGGGATTCGCTCCATTGGTTTTGTTGGTAGGCCTACATTATGCTCAAATTGCCACAATAGCCTATTGGCTACTGTCTAAAACTGTAAGGGTACAGCCTGTGTTCACTGTAAACGCACGCCGGAAGTTCCACAAAATTTTCGCTCACAAGACCTAACATTTGCTCAGTGCCCCCAAAAAATTGAGGGAACATTGATGGATAGGTATTTTAAAGTATCAGCTAGCCACATCGTACGTTACAGCAATCTGTCTGTTGATGACGTGACACGCAATCATTGGTTGATCCATGCAACGTCTGAGCCGGGTAACGCGACTGATAATTGAACATAATAAAAATGGCCGCCATCTGGAACTACTGTGATCTGTCAGTCACTCCTCTTGCTGAAAACAGTGGGTAAATCCAGTACCAGTCGTTGTTTACATTGCAAACCCATGGTGTTGCCTTCTAGAGAAGCACGTCAGTGGAATTTACAGGACTGGAGTTGGATTCAGATGAGGTTAGTGCAATAGTGTGTGTGTGTGCGCGCATGTGTTCCAAGCAAGGTGCATGCCCAGCCCACCTCAGTATTCCCCACTTTCCAGCCATTATTTTCCTCTTTTTGTGAGGTGTTAGTTCACTTGTCACATAATTGTTGCTAGATCAATTTATTTAAAAAGAAAACCAATGCACAGTCTCTTGCTTGGACAAAGCACATTTTCCTATTGATGTTATGATCGCTGAAACACACTGCTAATAATCCAGTGGATTTAGATCTGGTTTATCCTAATAGCATTGAGTATCTCACTCCATTATGCAGCTGTTACATTTATCAGAACCGTGTTTATAACCTTTTATCAATTTTGACAACCGTTGCTACTGTGCGCACACACAGACACACACACACACTCAATCTAGGCTCTATTACATTTTTCAATTCCTTTCAGTATGAGCTTGCTCCCATTCTTTTGATAGATGAGAGTTTCTAGTTTTGGCGAAGTGAAACTAACTCCCCGTGGTGAGTGGGAATGATATTGTATTTTTCGGCAGGCCTGTAAATTCCACTGTGTGTATAAATCAGCTCTAGAGTCCAGCCAAGACAGACAGGACTGAGCATTCACATCACTTATATCCCACCATCATATGAAACTTACTATGTCTGCGTCCCAAATAGCACTCTATTGCCTATGTAATGCCGTTATAGTTGCAACATTCCGGTCATTTTCCCCAAATTCCCAGGTTTTCCAGAAATTCCAGTTCGTGATATTCACAGATTCCGGAGGGAATAAGCAGGAAATCCAGGAATTTGGGGAAAGTTAACAGAATTCTGCAACATTGGTCATAGTAATATTTAAGAATGATATTAAGGCTTATCAACATGCTGTTTTGACTCCTACTGGCACACCAACACAAAGCAGCACAAACATTACCTGACAACAAGGAAGTAGAGCTGCAACAAAACCAACGGTTGCCATGACCGCATGCCACGCCACACCACACCAAACAAATGTAAAAGCCACCACCTATACCTTCATGATCATGAAAAAATTGTCCCAAACCAAACTCACCATAACTCAAACTTAACAAAAAAAGAAGTGTTACATGAGTGTTATGTGAGCGTTACTATACATATTCAGGCAGCACGCCAGGGGAGGTGGAATAACATAACAACACGCACAGCTTGGACATATTGTTATACCACTCCACCCACCTTAACAGTGAACCCTTGGGGGTGGCCACTCCGTATCCTTTGGAGTCCAGGTTGCCGCCGACCTTCATGGTGTCGCAGGGCTTCCGCTGTTCCGTGTACTCGTTCATGGTTGACTCCAATAGGAAAGCGTACTTCCCTTTGCTCTTCCGCACACGTACAACCCCCTCCTGGGTGTTCTTGGTAAACACAGTCGGTTCGGCCGACTTCATGTAGCCCCACATCTTCTCGTAGACTGCGATCTTTGACCTCTGTGGTTGGTTTGGGGCAGATCAGGGGAGGGGTGGAGGAAGAGTAGAGGTGGAGGAGGGTGGAGAGAGAGCACAGAAAGAGCACAGCCAAGTAGAGACGAGGACATGGAGGGGTTAACGTATAGTACAGAGTTACTGGTGGAGGAGCGAGTGTTGACTGAAAACAGTTACTGTAAAAACACACTCCTCCCTGAGTGAACGAGTGTGCTTGACTGATCTGATCAGTATGGCGTCATGCGTGTGTTTGTGTGTGTCAGAGCTGATCAATCCAGTACTACTCACCCTGAATTCTCATACTATATATTTATTACTAGTAACTTTGTCGTTCCACCAATTCGGAGCCTTTTGAGAAGTGTAACTTGGTCAAAAGAAACTTTCTGTCATAAGCACATGTTCAACTTCATAACAAAAACATGTTTTCCCATCTCAAGAGGGTAGCCCTTGACATTCGTACCCACGTACGAGATGAACATTTCCGATTTGGGCACTAATAAGTGTCTGTACAGTAACATGCTGTACATGACGTCAGAGCTCTGGCTCTGCATTTCACAGCGCTGTATTGGTTTTGACTGACAACTGTTCTGAACTTGAGCACCGCACGTGACAAGAAGATTACCCCATCCTTCCCGGTAATTGCACATTTGTTGTTGTCTGAGTGAGGAAAATGCTGTAAATGAAGATGACTCAATGTATTTTGAAAGATGAGATGTTGAGGATTATAATCAAGACAGCTTTGATGTCATACAATCTTACAGTGTTAGGCTTTCACGAGGCAATTCAAAGAAACGGTGCGCAGATAGAAAGGAGGCATGAGTGCATTCAGGTGCGCGTGCATTCTTCGCTATAAACAAACACTGGCTCATTCTGTTCGGAACAACTCAGGGTATGATGCCATGTCATCTTGTATGTCATACAAGCAAGCCAAACACCCGTGAGTCCAAATGTGCACTTCACATTTCCATATCATAAAACTCATGTCATATACAGTGTCAACGTTTATGATCAGTGTTTGATGTACAGTTACAGGATGACATGGCGCCATACCCTGGGTTGTTCTGAACAGATCGAGCCAGTGTTTGTTTATAGAGAAGAAAATGTGCAGGGCACATGCATCTGAATGCACTCATGCTACCCTTCTATGCACACCAAAATTACCATCTGTTTCTTTGAATTGCCTTGTGAAAGCCTACCACTGTAAGATTGTATTTAATTACTTAGCTAGTCACGTTGGCAATAGGACAAGCACTCAAATCATGCCCACCTGACCCAGAATGCGATTTATAATGTACCCGTTTTTTTGTTGTTGCGTAAACCATAACAGTAATTGTGTGACGCTAAGAATGCAGGGTTGCATTCCAAATGAAACAATTACAAGTGTGCTTGCTCTAACTCCTCCACGGCACAGCTAGGAGAGTTCAAAAAAGTACCTTAGAGTTGAAGACACTTCTTTGAGTCATAAAATTGCATTGAAATTGTTTAGGAATTGTGTACATTTTGGAGAGGTGAAATTTATAAAACATTTCTAGCCTGTCTATCTATGGGTAAGAGGGTTGACGTGTTATGCATATTAAACATCTCCAATCCAAAATTAAATCTAGAATCAGCTTTCTATTTCGCAACAAAGCCTCCTTCACTCACGCCGCCAAACATACCCTAGTAAAACTGACTATCCTACCGATCCTTGACTTCGGCGATGTCATTTACAAAATAGCCTCCAACACTCTACTCAGCCAACTGGATGCAGTCTATCACAGTGCCACCCGTTTTGTCACCAAAGCCCCATATACCACCCACCACTGCGACCTGTTTGCTCTAGTCGGCTGGCCCTCGCTACATATTCTTTGCCAGACCCACTGGCTCCAGGTCATCTATAAGTCTTTGCTCGGTAAAGCTCCGCCTTATCTCAGCTCATTGGTCATGATAACAACACCCACGCGTAGCACGCGCTCCAGCAGGTATATCTCACTGGTCATCCCCAAAGCCAACACCTCCTTTGGCCGCCTTTCCTTACAGTTCTCTGTTGCCAATGACTGGAACAAATTGCAAAAATTGCTGAAGCTGGAGACTAATACCTCCCTCACTAACTTTAAACATCAGCTATCTGAGCAGCTAACTGATCGCTGCAGCTGTACATAGCCCATCTGTAAATAGCCCATCCAATCTACCTCTCTCATCCCCATATTGTTTTAATTTCCTTTTCTGCTCTTTTGCACACCAGTATTTCTACTTCCACATCATCTGCACATCTATCACTCCAGCGTTAATTTGCTAAATTGTAATTACTTCGCTACTATGGCCTATTTATTACCTTACATCCTCACGCCATTTGCACACACTACATATAGACTTTTTTTTATTTTATTCTATTGTGTTTTTGACTGTACGCTTGTTTATGCCATGTGTAACTCTGTGTTGTTGTTTGTGTCGCACTGCTTTGCTTTATCTTGGCCAGGTCGCAGTTGTAAATGAGAACTTGTTCTCAACTAGCCTACCTGGTTAAATAAAGGTGAAATAATAATACTTTTTTTAAATAAATAAAAAATGCTCGACCCTCTGTTTTCCACCTGAAAATTGCCAAAAAGAGTAGAACCAGCTAGTGAAAGAAATATTTTAAAAGGAAGAGTTTCACCATATTAATAAAAGAGTTCAATTCATGTAACAGGGTTGACCTTAAAATGAGGGTCAGACGTAAATGAATCACTAATCTGCAGAAATGACTGACAAAGCAACAAAATAACTAGTACGTTATAATGATGGTGAAACTTAGATACATTTGGGGATTATGTGGTTGAAATCTTCCTAGAAGTGACACAGGTTTGACGGAGGGACATGTCAAAATGCAGAATTTTGGCACTTCAGATATCCTTTATTTATATAAAAAATCAGATTAATTGAATTCTCCATGTGGTCTATATTAAAGTCACTTAATTTAATATAACAGGCTTTTAAAATGCAATATTGGTGCGCAATTATTTCTTAAAATATCAAAAGGCACTTTTCGTGGAACGACGCAGCTACTAGCTAAAACATTTTATTCCTACATACACAAATAGACTATGAAATAGGACAAGGCCATAATATGAGAACTCAGACACAGCTTGTATCCAGTCCAGTACTATACTCACCCTGAAAAACTCTTTAGTGGAGCCGGAGTCTAGGGTGCCGTAGGCTATGTCTGTCTGTTTAGCCAGGTCTTCAGCACTCTCTATGGGCGACACCATCCTCTCTACTGTGAGGAAAGCAGCCAGGTTGGCCGTGTAGGAGGAGATGATGATGAGGGTGAAGAACCACCACACACCACCCACGATACGCCCAGATAGAGACCTGGGGAAGAGAGGGAGGAAGAGGAGGAAGGAGAGGAAAGGAGGGAGAGGAGGGGAGAAGGGAGAGGACGGGTAGAAGGAGGGAGGATAGGATGGAGAGGAATAAGGGTGTCATAGCAGGAGGTGAGAATGAGAAGGAGTGAAGGAATAGGAGAAGAGTGAGCATGGCGAGGAAAAGAGAAGAGTGAGGAGAGTAGGGGGTGTGATAGAGCGCAGAGTCCATCAATAACAAAAAATAATTATGACTCAACACAAATCCACAAACTATATCAAGTAGTGAGAGTGAATTACAGACAACGTTATCGGTGACCTGTGTGGTAAAGCAGTTAGAGCTGCTAACTCTACCACACATGTATTCCAGAGTCGGGTTCAAATGCAGTCCACTGCCCTTCTGACTCGCAATCTTTATTGCCTCCCCTTAACTGTCCTTTCTCAATAAATAAAAACCCACAAAAATTATAGATCTAAAAAAACGAAGAACTTATCCAATGGAACAGGCTCTGAGAGGACACAGCATCATCCAACCCATATTCAAATCCACCTTAAGGCAAAGTGGCTCATTAAAACCCAATGCGTTTGTGTGCTCTTTCTTTCTCTCTTTCTTTCTCTCTGTTTATTGGTGGGATGAAAAGAGCTGACGACATCACACAGAGCTCCCTCTGTTCAGCTCTGTTCTCGTCTTGTTTGTTGGCTCAAGGGAGACAGATAACTCACCGACTCTCGAGTGAGCAGGGGAAGGTCGTGAGGAGAATCTTAAACAAAATGGTGCATTGGAGTGAACAAACAACATTCTCTCTCCCCCCTTGGTGTGAACCAAACACAGAGAGAGAGGCTCTATGAAAACCCTTCAGTTCCTGTTGTTTTATCAAACTAATAGCCTTTTCAGACTATTTCACACATGCAGACCTGTACCAAACCGGCACTTCCGTGCCGACCTGAACCTTTCATTCCAGCATGCGGCGACTATGGTGGATGTTCACCCAGGCCAGTGCAGTACAGCTCTGCTCAGTAATGTGAAAAGGGTATAAAAAGGGAGATTCCACCTAAGTCATTGCTAGCTATAGTGTCTCCACATCACCTACCCCTGTTCCCCTTGTCGCTTAGGACAGGGCACACTGTGTCCCCTTCTAGTCTTATCGCTAGCACCTGCCACCAACTTGTCCCAGTGTCTCAGTCACAATCTCACACATGCATGCACACACACACCCCCTGGCCAACACACAGCAAAGATCTCACCAACCCGAGAGCCGCAGCAGCAAAGCATGTTTAACTGTACACAGAAGGCTATGCTGTAGAATAGTTAACGTATAAACTCTGTTAACTCTGCCTCTGGATTTGAATACAGATTACAAGCCTCTCCCCCTTCATCATACTCTCTCTCTCTGGTACTCTCTCTGGTTCTCTCCCTCCCTCCGGCTCTCCATCTCCCCCTCTCTCGTACTCTCCCTCTCCCCCTTCATCATACTCTCTCTCTCTGGTACTCTCTCTGGTTCTCTCCCTCCCTCCGGCTCTCCATCTCCCCCTCTCTCGTACTCTCCCTCTCCCCCTTCATCATACTCTCTCTCTCTGGTACTCTCTCTGGTTCTCTCCCTCCCTCCGGTTCTCCATCTCCCCCTCTCCCGTACTCTCCCTCTCCACCTTCATCATTCTCTCTCTCCTTTCTTTTTCTCTCTAGTTTCCCTCCCATTATGTCCCTTACCCTCTTCCTTCACTCTCTCTTCCCCGCTCTCTCTCTCTCTCTCTCTGTGTAATCCTGGGACTATCCTCCACAGCTTCAGTGTGAAAGACTGGAAAAGGTAGAAGGAAAAGGACAGGGCTTCAGGGGAAGCACTCTTGCTTTCAGTCTCACCTTTTCTTTCGCTCGCTCTCTGTCTCCTGTTCTTTCTCGCTCTATGTTTCTCATCCTCCCTTTCTTTCTCTCTCTTTCTATCTCTTATCCTCCCTTTATTTCTGTCTCCCTCTTTCTTTCTCTCCTTATCTCCTGCTCCATTCTCTCGTTCTCTCCTCCTCCCTCTCGTAAGGTTTGCTCCCGTTGGCAGCGAGAGGCCAGCAGCTGTGTCTGAGGACAGAGCGCTAGGGGACTTTCTCACCCCCCCCCCCCCCCCCCTCTCTCTCTCTCGCTATCCCCAGTCTGAGTTGATCTGAGGTGACTCCAGTGACTTTCATCCATGGTGACAGACTTGGCATACCCTGATGGGCCAGAGCCAACTGGGGGAAGGAGCGGGGGATAGAAAGGGTTGTTATCAATGGAGGGGTCATTGCTGCCATACGGCAGCACCAGCATGACCCTGGTTTAACATCCTTGTTACATGGATGTGCGTGAGTGTGTGTGGGCGTGCGTGTGTGTGTGTGTGTGTGTGTGTGTGTGTGTGTGTGTGTGTGTGTGTGTGCGTGCGCGTGCGAGTGACTCACCATACACATACTTTTCATTATTTGATGTCTGCATGAGTTGTGTGTTTGTGGACAGGCAATTAAGATTAAAGTATGTGATGTACAATATATAATAATATAAAATAATAGCAGAGCTACAGTTGAATTCGGAAGTTTACATACACCTTAGCCAAATACATTTAAACTCAGTTTCACAATTCCTGATATTTAATCCTAGTAAACATTCCCTGTCGTAGGTCAGTTAGGATAACCACTTTATTTTGAGAATGTGAAATGTCAGAATAATAGTATAAAGAATGATTTATTTCAGCTTTTATTTTTTTCATCACATTCCCAGGGGGTCAGAAGTTTACATACACTCAATTCGTATTTGGTAGCATTGCCTTTAAATTGTTTAACTTGGGTCAAACGTTTCGGGTAGCCTTCCACAAGCTTCCCACAATAAGTTGGGTGAATTTTGGCCAATTCCTCCTGACAGAGCTGGTGTAACTGAGTCAGGTTTGTAGGCCTCTTTGCTCGCACATTCTTTTTCCGTTCTGCCCACAAATGTTCTATAAGATTGAGGTCATACATTTCCTTCCTCATGATGCCATCTATTTTGTGAAGTGCACCAGTCCCTCCTGCAGCAAAGTGCCCGCACAACATGATGCTACCACCCCCGTGACTCATGGTTGGGATGTTGTTCTTCGGCTTGCAAGCCTCCCCCCTTTTCCTCCAAACATAACAATGGTCATTATGGCCAAACAGTTCTATTTTTGTTTCATCAGACCAGAGGACATTTCTCCAAAAGTAGGATCTTTGTCCCCATGTGCAGTTGCAAACCATAGTAAGGCTTTTTTATGGCGGTTTTGGAGCAGTGGCTTCTTCCTTGCTGAGCGGCCTTTCAGATTATGTCGATAAAGGACTCGTTTTGCTGTGGATATAGATACTTTTGTATCTGTTTCCTCCAGCATCTTCACAAGGTCCTTTGCTGTTGTTCTGGGATTGATTTGCACTTTTTGCACCAAAGTACATTCATCTCTAAGAGACAGAAGCGTCTCCTTCCTGAGAGGTATGACGGCTGCGTGGTCCCATGGTGTTTATACTTGCGTAGTATTGTTTGTACAGTTGAACGTGGTAACTTCAGGCGTTTGGAAATTGCTCTCAAGGATGAACCAGACTTGTGGAACTCTAAAGTTTTTTTCTGTGGTCTTGGCTGATTTCTTTTGATTTTCCCATGATGTCAAGCAAAGAGGCACTGAGTTTGAGGGTAGGCTTTGAAATACATCCACAGGTACTCAAATTATGTCAATTAGCGTATCAGAAGCTTCTAAAGCCATGACATATTTTTCTGGAATTTTCCAAGCTGTTTAAAGGCACAGTCAACTTTGTGTATTTAAACTTCTGACCCACTTGAATTGTGATACAGTGAATTATAAGTGAAATAATCTGTCTGTAAACAATTGTTGGAAAAATTACTTGCATGCACAAAGTAGATGTCCTAACCGACTTGCCAAAACTATAGTTTGTTAACAAGAAATTTGTGGAGTGGTTGAAAAACGAGTTAATCACTCCAACATAAGTGTATATAAACTTCTGACTTCTAACTTCTGACTGAGAGAGAGGGGGAAGACAGAGAGAGAAGACAGGGAGATAGAGAGAGGAGAGCCACAGTGAGGTTGACCTTGAGAGGAGCCTAAATAAATGAAGATGTGTTGTCTGCTCCCAGCATGATACACCCCCAGGCTAGCCCCTAGCGCTTTAGTTAGTCATGCTATCCCCCTCTCCCGCTCTCTTCCGTCCTTCTCTCTCTCCCTCCCTGTCCTCTCCATTGCAGCCCTGATTAAGAATTTATTTCCTGAAATCAATTTGACCCTACATGAGCTTGTAAAAATTCAGCCTCACTTCTCTCATACTCTCGCTCAAGTGATGCAGTCTGGCAAATATGATTTTAATATGCATAGTAGGGCAGACTGAAGCAATCAGCACTGACCAAACATGCCAAACCAATCGCACCTGTTAAATTAGACCAGACTAGAGGAAGGCAGCCTTCAAGAACAGACCAAACCAATCGCACCCCATCCAATCAGGCAAACCGGTGAGCACAGTTTAGACCAATCACACCCAGATCAAACTGTCCATGGATATTTCTGGGGATGATCGGATAGCGTGTTAACCAACACGAGTCAAGGTGTACCCAGGTTGTTATTGTCAATATAATTTGTTCTTACCTGGCTGAAAAAAGGTTTAAACATAGAAAGTAGCCAAAAGTTATAAACATACACAGAAAATTACAGAAAGTACAAACCTTGCTGGTCTAACAAAATCGTTGACATACTGCCTTCAGCATCCACAAAGATTTCTGAATATTATTATGATATTGTGAATATCTTAATAGTGTAAATAATTAAGTATCTGTCTGGTCTCCTGAGTCAATAACAGTGTGGTGCGTCGCAAATGGCATAGGACTCAGGTCAAAAGTAGTGCAATATATAGGGAATAGGCTGCCATTTGGGATGCACCCTGCATCTTTAGTTACTCTAAACTGGGATTTGTTCTCAATTAGGGAGCTCCCATGTCACCACTTCACCCACACACACTCCCTTCTCCGTTGCCATGGAGACCCGGCATTACCATCGGAGACGAGCACACAGGGATATGAATTACTGCATTAATTATTATGGGGTGCCTTGGGGAGACGTGTGTGTGTGAGTGTCTGTATGTGTGTGAGAGAAGCGGAATTAACCTTCATTAAGGTAAAAGACGGAACTTCAGTAGCGAATGACCTTTAGACCTGTCAATCATCTCACCACTGGGTCATCATCTCTGATTGGACTGTGTATGTTATCAGTGTGAGATGGCTTCCTGTATATGCCTTACACGTACGCCAGCTTCCTTTCCTTATCATCACTACAGATGAGTGGTGTGGCATAGCCTCAAACCCATCACTAAAACAGTGCCCTTGTCATTCCCTCATTTTCTCCACACTCCCAAAGTCCCCTAATCTCTCGGTGGAGGGGATTTACATGTCCCCTTGTCAGGGTAAACTTCAGTCGACCCCTCCAGAGTGAACAAGGGCTCTTTTGGTGACAGATTTAGACAGGGCCCGTGGGATTACTGTAACTGTATCTGTGACAGGTGTGGGACAGACAGGCACAGTAGGCAGGCCACACTGCGGAGAGACAAAAGGACAATGTAGACAAAATTTATAAATTCTATATGTTTCAATACTAAATAATGAATGCTGACTAAATTACTAAACAGTAGCAGGTCATAAAATTCCAGAAAAACGTCCCAAGATTCCCAGAAATTCCCAGTTGGAGGAATCCCAGTTAGATGATTACTTTTCCTGCGTATTCCCTCTTGATTGCGAGAATCCCGAACTGGGATTACTGGAAAACCTGAGAATTTTGGGAAAGTTTACGGAATTATATACAGTATTTGGTGGATGAGGATCCCTTCTCAAGTGGACTACTTAAAATGAAGTGGACTTAAGTCAAAATCATAGGCCCACTATAGCTCCCTCAAGGTAGAGATGCTATAGGATGTTTTAGGATGCTACGTAACGGGCACTATAATTTTGACGGTGCTCTTGTCTAATGTACCTTAGTGTTCTCCATCTTGTGTATGCCTCTGCTCTGGTCCTGTGTAGGAGGGCTGAAAAATACAGGCTGGTTTTGGTCCCTCCTCTCAGTCTTATTCCATTCTTAATCTTAAAGACTATGATCTACAGTATATAGGAACCTTAGAGGAACTAAGAGATATATAGGAACCATTAAAGACTAGAAGAGCTGAAACTAAAACTCAGCTATATGATGTGACCACGAGCAGCAGTATGAACCAAAGAAAATGCAGGGGAGATCAACTTTTTGCTTTCGGCTGTCTTTGTGTGTTTTGCGGAAGTCCCCACAACTGATAGTGTAATGCTAACTTAATATCACTGAGTCTACCTTTAAAATAACTCCAGGGATCATAAAGCAGACTTAGGACCTATTTGACACATGTCAAATACAAAACCTCAAGTCCTTTCAAATACTTTGAGCTGTGCTTGTTTAAGTTTTCCTGGTATCACACAGCAAATAGTCCTAAAAGTGCCAACTTCAAACTAGACCAAGCACACCTCAAATGCATGTGTATTTGACACAGGATATTATGTAGGCTATTTGACCCAGGTCTGTCATGAAATTACTAGAAAAAGAACTACACAAACCATAAAGATCCTTATCACGACTACAGGACAGCAAGCAGATGCTGAGTGGGCAGAAAAGTGTGTCACAGACAGGAAGCTTGACCCGGAAGCAATGACACCCAGCACTGAATGGTTACAGAATACTTTTTTTGTGGTTCATGATTGGACGAGAAGTAGATAAGACAGGAAGCTTGACCCGGAAGCAATGACACCCAGCACTGAATGGTTACGGAATAGTTTTATGTGGTTCATGATCGTACGAGAGGTAGCTAATAGTAAGTAATGAATGATATATCCTTTGACCTCTCGTGCCTGTTGAACGCAGAAATACAGTGTATGAAACATAGCACAAATACACACCAGACACATCAAAGACAATGGGACAGCAGTGCAATTTCCCTCTAAAGCAGATGAGAAATGCTGAAACAGACAGATCATAATGAACACCCCCCGAAACACACAGTAAAGCATAGCAGAGACAGTGACTACAAACGATAAGCCGAGATAAGACATACTTATTACAAATCTACAGGCCAATGATATTTCGTTATTTTCACTTATGCGACATAGTGGCGATTTTGGTGTGAACATCCATGAAGAAAACTAGGGTGCAAATTGTACCAAATTGTACCTATGTTTGTTCTGCAACAGACAGTGAAGAGACTAATAGTTAGCCAGCGAATGAAACCTGTATCCTGTATGATCCATAGCATCCCGAGGCAGCTGTTATCAATGTCAACAAGCCTTTAACACTTAACCTAATAAAGAAAAGGACATTGAGGGGACATTTGGATGTAATCTAGTATTATGTGTGTTTGTCTCTCACCTAAGGGATGTTTGGGTGTAATGTAATAGTATGTTTTTCATGTAGTAGTGGTGATATTTATCTCCCTGCTGGGGGATGTTTCGGTATAATGTATCAGAATATATTGCTATAGTAGTAAGTGTGTATTGTAGTAGTATGCATGTACTGTAGTAGTAGTATATCATGCAGTCTAAGTAGCAATGCATCTATCTCTCACCTGGGGGAGATGTCACAGCCCTGCTGCATGAAGGCGCCCAGGGAGAACCAGAGGGAGTTGAAGATGCCAAACTCGTTGGGGGGCTGGTCGCTGGGCGGACCGTCGGTGCCCTCCTCGGGCTCCTCGGTGTGCCACTCGTACGGGCTGAAGCGGCTGACCAGGAAGAGCACCACGCTCACGCCGATGTAGGCAAACACAATGCACATCCAGATCTCGTAGGCCAGCGGGTCCAGGAAGGAGAAAACCCCAGGTTTGGACTTCTGGGGCTTCTTGATCATGATGGAGATGCCCAGTGACATGAAGGGCTTGGAGAAGTCGATCACCTCCTCCCGGACCAGCGTGATTGTCAATGGGGCCACAGCGATTTCCGCTTTCTGTTAATGGGTGGGGGAAGAGAAGGGGGAAAGGGTTAGCCTTTGGACTGGAGAGTCATCTAAGCTGCTAATGCAACTGTTGCCAAAATGGTAGACAACAGTAGAAACAACTATGGGTTACGACAAGGTTCCCCAACTAGTGTCCCGAATTTGGCCTGTGGATTATTTTATTTGGCCGCCCAAGTTTTCTGATCCAATTTTTATTTTATTGTTGGACATAAGACAGTAAAAACACCAGCAAATCAGCTCCAAGTGATTCGAATTTTCGAAATCTGTTAGTTTTCACGCATAACAGAGTATGTACTGTATGTGATTGTATACAAATGTAAGCAAGGTTTGAGAGGATCATGTTCTAGTCAAATGTTATACCTGGTTGGGCTTCTTGCAGTCTACAAATTATTTTTTATTGTGTTCTGGCCCCATGACCATCTCCTCAAGAAAAAATCAAGCCGCGGCTGAATCTAGTTGATGTTGCCTGGGTTACGGTATGTAACCCCGGTTCTCTGAAGGAGATGAGGGAGACGTCTCACTATGGGACGCGCCCCTTTGTGTCCTACTCGCTGAAACCTTATTAAATCATGGTTAAAAGGTCAATCAGAGCTTAATGGGTGTGAGCTGCAGATATCTATACAGCACCCGCAATGATCTGGTTTCCTCATTCAACGAACTTCCTCTTACACAAGTCGCGCAATAGGTACAATCTGGTGAGAAGCCTCCTTAATCTCCATCAGAGAATCGGGGTTACATACCGCAACCGATAGTTATTTTTCAGTTGACATCTCACTAAGGGACACTTGCAAAATGCTCCGACTGTCATTATCCCGTTTCCTGAGAAGACTGTGTTGTGCTACATGGTAGTAATCCTGATCAATCCTACTCAGCACCAGCGCCAAGCAGTGTGTGCGCAAGGGATGGCGCTGTGAAGTCCATATGATAGAACCTCACAAAAGTGTGAAGGGAAGCCCAACTAGCCTCCGCACTATTCTCTGAGATGGAAATATCAGTGGCTTGACCAGGGTACTATGAGTCATGGAAATTACTTAAGGAATGAGCATGGCATTCGTTTCGTACCTTTGGAATAGTCAGGTGAGCAACATGGCCATCTTATTAGACAGCACATTCCCTAAATAAAACGAAGAACTAAAGGGGTGAACCCCATCATTTCACCTATTCCTACATGGCAAGCTGAGATTGCCGCCAAGTTGACCTTAATGGTGGTGGGGCTATCAGGATGAGGGATAGACCATTCGCTTTCACTCTGTTCAGAGTGAGTGGAGAGAGAAATCAGGCCCAAGGGAAGGAAAGGGTACAGAAGCACATCTGACCACTAGTGGCCAGCATTTCTACACCAAGAGGAACATTGTGATCTCCCATTGCAAGGAACAGGCGACGGTGCCCGTTGTCCTGCGTTGTGTACAGATCGATGGCAGCTCTACCGTAACGTCCCGACGACTTCGGGATGAAGTCATCACTCCCCTGGAAGGGGGTTCCCCAGTGACTGTAAATCCACACCTGAGTTTAGTCTGCCTGGCACATGTTTCTCTGAGAGACAACAGATCGTCGCTGCTCCTCCATAAAAACGCATCTTTTGCCAGAGAGGGAAGTTTCCAGGAGTGTGCTCCTCCTTGGCAGTATATTGCCTGTGGAGAGATGGGTTCAAGCGGAGGTCACCCAACGCTGGAAGTCTCTCATGAGGACGAGGCCAAGCGGGATTACCACAATCATGGAGGCCATGAGCTCAAGACACCTCATACTAACATCCAGTATGTGACTAATGTTGCCGGGCAGTGGCAAAAGCCATCACTCTCTCCACAGTGAGATATGCTCGACAGGTTACAAGGACCAGAGACAATCCATATTTTGCTGCTGGGTCGGTAAGAGTGAACTTATGGCATGAGTTAGCCGAAGAAGCCCTGATGAGCTTCCTCCCTCGGCACCACCCGTGAGGCTCCCTTGGCCAATGGAGTATCTCTGAGGGCTTAGACCGCTTCCCCCTGTTCAGTGGACTGCACTGTTCCGATGTAGTCTGTACCCCTGGCCAACGGTTCGATGACCCAGAGGGCGACTGCGCATGTGGGGAACATGTCCCGTGAAGGGACAGGGAACCTGCCAGGCCTGGTGGCTGGACAAGGTAACCCTTGACATGTTGATTGTTTTGAATGGGAACATTCTGAACGATCACCGTAGGCCTGTGGGCCTGGATGTGATGGGAACTAGTAACAGGAAGCCCAGGAAGCCCATCTTCCTAGACTCAAACCTGGCCTGTATCTCCGATATTGCTGGTCCGAACAGTCTGGTGGGATCGATCTGTCCATACAGAAGTGTTCCCTTCTCCATCTCAGACATCCTTGCGTTATATGGCCGACAGTCGCGTGCGCCATGACTCTCCCGGAAGCCTCAGCGATGCACTTGGGGGTCCGGGTTTCTCCCTCCTGTGGGACTTTGTTGTCAACTGAGTCATCCTCGAACAAGAGTGAGGCCTGGCCAATACTTTGCTCTACGTTTAATGATGCTGGGTCCCAGCTTAGCACAATGCACACACCTAGCGGGGTCAACGAGAGCTGCCAAAGTATGGTCCATGCCGAGGCATGTAGCACAGAGCTGATGGGAATCAGGCTGGGACATGTCGTTGCCGCAATTGCCAGGGCAAGCCTTGTTTGGCTTGCGCCGCTTTCTCTCCCCCTTGGTCGGTACACTCGAGGATATCGTTTCGAATGGATGGACGAAAACAGATGGAATTACCGTGGAGGAGGCTAGCAAGCTCACTACTCGACACCCTACTATTCGATGGGGAAGTCGGACAAGACATGGAAGTAACGGGAGACTATCAGGGTAACGATAGCCGGAAGTCAGATAAGCAGAAACAGTCTAAATACTTTCAGGGTAGTGAAAATGGAGCTGACAGGGATGCGAGCTAATTAGCGGGCTATCACCACCCGTGTTTATATCAAGTCCTGACTCGGTGTGTAAACTAAGCCACTCGCACAGCTAGGTTTATAAGGGAATGTAAAGGATTGTGCTTCAAATGTGGGGTAACACACTTGATGAAACAGTACCGCTCGGGTTTAGTCACGCAGACCGAGTAGGGGTTAGCCCAAAGGTTTCTAGCTAAAAAGCACATGCAGCGCTGGTAGCCAACTAGCGAGCTAAGAGACCATAAAGCTAGCTAACTCCGAGCGATGGGGACCGACGGAGAGCTAGAAAATCAGGAGTAGAAGTGGTAAAAACTGACACTGTAAAACAAATCTAGGTGTTTCAACTAAATATTATTAAGTAACTGGTTCCTTTTTTTGTTTACTCAACTTTTCAATCAACGTTTTACCAGAATGTAACATTTGTTGTTGGCTCAAACTTAGCTCCAACATGAGAAAACATAGGCAAAAATTCAGACCACTTAAAATCGTGTTATTTAAACAGAGTAAGAGGCCCCACAAACACCAGACAACTATACAGAAAACATACAATTGCTTAAGTAAGTAAATCAAATCAATGATGAGAGAATAGTCAGAATAAATTATCATTGATACCGGCGTGGTGGCATAGCAGGAAGATCTGAATGTGGTTGAATAGGTTGTGAGTTCAAATCCCAGGTAAGGACAAGTTGAATAATAATGACAGTATACAATGCATTCGGAAAGTTTTCAGACCCCTTGACTTTTCCCACATTTTCTTATGTTACAGCCTTATTCTAAAATGGATTAAATAAAAAAAAATCCTCATCAATTTACACACAATACCCCATAATGGCAAAACGAAAACAGGTTTTAAGAAATCTTTGCAAATTTATAAAATAACAAAAACAGAAATACCTTATTTACATAAGTATTCAGACCCTTTGCTATGAGACTTGAAATTGAGCTCAGGTGCATCCTGTTTCCATTGATCATCCTTAAGATGTTTCTACAACTTGATTGGAGTCCACCTGTGAATTGATTGATTCAATTGATTGGACATGATTTGGAAATGTACATACCTGTCTATATAAGGTCCCACAGTTGACAGTGAATGTCAGAGCAAAAATCAAACCATGAGGTCGAAGTAATTGTCCATAGAATTGTGGTCGAGGCACAGATCTGGGGAAGGGTACCAAAAAAATTCTGCAGCATTGAAGGACCCCAAGAACACAGTGGCCTCCATCTTTCTTAAATGGAAGAAGTTTGGAACCACCAAGACTCTTTCTAGAGCTGGCTGCCCGGCCAAACTGAGCAATCAGGGGAGAAGGGCCTTGGCCAGGGAGGTGACCAAGAACCTGATGGTCACTCTGACAGAGCTCCAGAGTTCCTCTGTGGAGATGGGAAAACCTTTCAGAAGGACAACCATCTCTGCAGCCCTCCACCAATCAGGCCTTTATGGTAGATTGGCCAGACGGAAGCCACTTCTCATTAAAAGGCACATGACAGGCCGCTTGGAGTTTGCCAAAAGGCACCTAAAGGACTCTCAGACCATTTATTTATTTAACCTTTATTTAACCAGGCAAGTGAGTTAACAACAAATTCTTATTTACAATGACAGCCTACCAAAAGGCAAAAGGCCTCCTGCGTGGACAGGAGATGGGATTAAAAACAAAAATAAATTCAATAAATATATAGGACAAAACACACATCACGACAAGAGAGACAACACTACATAAAGAGAGACCTAAGACAACAACATAGCATGGTAGCAACACAACATGACAACAACATGAGAAACAAGACTCTCTGGTCTGATGAAACCAAGATTTAACTCTTTGGCCCAAATGTCAAGCATGACGTCTGGAGGAAACCTGGCACCATCCCTATGGTGAAGCATGGTGGTGGCAGCATCATGCTGTGGGGATGCTTTTCAGTGGCAGGAACTGGAAGACTAGTCAGGATCGAGGAAAAGATGAACGGAGAAAAGTACAGAGTTCCTTGATAAAAACCTGCTCCAGATCGCTCAGCACCTCAGACTGGGGTGAAGGTTCACCTTCCAACAGGACAACGACCCTAACCACACAGCCAAGACAACGCAGAAGTGGCTTTGGGACAAGTCTGTGAATGTCCTTGAGTGGTCCACCCAGAGCCTGGACTTGAACCTTGAGAGACCTGAAAATAGCTGTGCAGCGACGCTCCCCATCCAACCTGACAGAGTTTGAGAGGATCTGGAGAGAAGAATGGGAGAAACTTCCCAAATACAGGTGTGCCGAGCTTGTAGCATCATACCCAGGAAGACTCAATGCTGTAATCGCTACCAAAGGTGTTTCAATAAAGTACTGAGTAAAAGATCTGAATACTTATATAGATGTGATATATCTTTTTTTTTAATTTGTAATACATTTGCTAAAATGTCTAAAAACCTGTTTTTGCTTTGTCATTATGGGGTATTGTGTGTAGATTGATGAGGGAAAAATGACTTTCATCCATTTTAGAATAAGGCTGTAGCATAAAAACAATCTGGAAAAAGTCAAGGGGTCTGAATACTTTCTGAATGCACTGTAACTGAACATTTACAATGTAATTATGTATGTCAACGTGTGTCAAATATGTATATAGAATACGTTATATGTTAAAAGCGCTGTGAGTGGGTGTGTAATTAGTTCCAGAGTCTTTTTTAGGTAAAATGCCCCAAATAATAATTTCTAGTTGAACATATGAGACAAGTTGAGCATACACATCGTTTTAAGTTGACAGAATTGTTGCTTACGTTTTCTCATGCTGGAGCTAAGTTTGAGACAACTAAAAATGTTATGTAACACTTTGACCGAAAAGTTGAATAAACAAAAAAAGGCTGTGGAACCAGTTACTTAATAATAATTAGTTGAAATGAATTAGTGGATGCAAGCTTCGACTGAAAGCCAATGGGGTGTACGGAAGAGTGGGTGTGACATGAGTGAACTTGGGAAGGTTGAACACCAGACAGTCTGCGGCGTTCTGGATAAGTTGCAGGGGTTTGATGGCACAACCGGGGAGCCCAGCCAACAGAGAGTTGCAGTAGTTCAGACAGGATATGACGAGTAGGACCTGAGGTCACTTCCTGTGTGAGGAAAAGTTGTACTCTACAGATGTTGTAGAGCATGAACCTGCAGGAGTGAGTCACTGCTTTGATGTTTGCAGAGAACAACAGGATGTTGCCCAGGGTCACGCCAAGGTTTTTTGCACTCTGGGAAGGGGACACCGTGGAGTTTCCGACCATGATGGAGAGGTCGTGCAGCAGGCAGCCCTTCCTGGGATAAAGAGCAGCTCTGTCTTGTCGAGTTTGAGCTTGAAGGGGTGGGCCAACATCCAAACTGAAATATCTGCCAGGCATGCAGAGATGTGTGTCGCCACCTGGGTGTCAGAAGAATGAGAAAAGTATTTGAGTGTCATCCACACAGCAATGATAGAAAAGATCATGAGAGGATGGCTCCAAGTGATTTGGTTTATAGAGAGGAGAGGGCCTAGAACCGAGCCCTGGACGACACCAGTAGTGAGAGCATGTGGTGCAGACACAGATCCTCTCCCCGCCACCTGGTAGGAGCGACCTGCCAGGTTGGATGCAACCCAGGAGTGTGCAGAGCCTAAGACGGACAGTCCTAAGAGGGTGGAGAGGAGGATCTGATGATTCACGGTGTCGAAGGCAGCGGATAGATCTAGGAGGATGAGAACAGCGGAGTCAGCTTTGGCAGAGCGGAGAGCCTCTGTGATACAGAGGAGAGCAGTCTCAGTTGAGTGACCCGTCTTGAAGCCTGACTGGTTAGGTTCAAGAAAATCGTTCTGAGAAAGATAACAAGAGAGTTGGTCAGCTACAGTTCGTCAGAGCCAAAGAAGACAGGGGCTTATGTATCAAGCGTCTCAGAGCTGGAGTGCTGATCTAGGATCAGGTTCCTTCTATTTGTGTAATCTTATTCATTGTGATCTAAAAGGCAAAATGGACCCGAAATCAGCACTCCTATATTGAGAACAGTTTTCCTAGTCGAACCCATCTATCATTAACACATTTGGCTATCCTTCTATCTGTCACAATCACTAAGCATGCCAATCACAAGCCGAACAACAACAATCACACGTCTTTTCTCCCCATCCAGCTATTTTTCATTTAATTCCGCTACTTTTTCTGATTAAAGACATCTTACAATGAACAAGTTTGGAACCGATCTAATCCTAGTGGCTTAATTCAAAAGGCTGCAGATCGGGAGAAGGGAATGAAATAACTCAGTTGGAGAAAAATGCTAACAACAAAAGAAATGGAACATTCTGCGAGAGCGAATATTGCTTATTTATGGCAAATCCACAAACCAGATTTTTGTTAGTGATTTAGCAACACTTCTGACCTTGGCTGCCTGGGCGTCGGCTGTCGGGAATTCGGGATTAATCCACAAAAAAATAAATGAACGTTTTATATATTACAACAAGCCGACACATTGCATGGAGGGAACGAGAGAGAAAGAAAAGAACAGAGATACAATTTCCTTCGTCTTCAGCATAAATGTACTAAAAGAACAGGTCGGCTTGCATTGAGGATGCATTAAAATACATGACAGGGCTGAAATGGGGGGAGACCTTTTGCGGTGACACAGGCGTTGAAAGAGACTGTCCGAAGGTGAATGGTCACCAGGCAAGGTCTTAGAGACAGTAAAGTGCTGACGGGCTAAACTCTGGGCTCATAGCTTCCCTCTGCACCGTAGGAGCTCTGCAAGCTCCTTAAGCCTTTATGTGTGCGCACACACACACGCACACACACACAAACACACACAGCACTCACCTATGTCACCATGAAGTGCTTTTGAGAGGCTAGTCAAGGACCATATCACCTCCACCATATCACCTAGACCCATTACAATTTGCATACTAATACACTGCGCCGCCGCCTTATCCCACCTGGACGAGAGGAATACGTATGTGAGAATGCTGTTCATCGACTACAGCTCTGCTTCCAAATACCATAGTGCCCTCCAAGTATTTCACTATGCTCAGGGCCCTGGATCTGAACCCCTCCCTGTGCAATTGTGTCCTAGACTTCCTGACGGGCTGACCCCAGGTGGTGAGACTAGGCAACAACACCTCCGCCACACTGATCTTTAACACGGGGGTGTGTACTCAGCCCCCTCCAGTACTCCCTGTTAACCCATGACTGCGTGGCTACTCATGACTCCCACTCAATCATCAAGTTTGCTGAGGACATGACAGTGGTATACCTGATTACCTACAATGAAGAGACAGCTTACAGGGAGGAGGTTAGAGCCCTGCCAGTGGTACCAGGAAAATAACCTCTCCCTCAATGTAAAAGGAGCTGATCGTGAACTATAGGAGACAGAATGCCCCCATCTACATCAATGGGGCCGGAGTGGAGAGGGCCAAAAGCTTCAAGTTCCTTGGCGTGCACATCACTGAGGACCTGAAATGGTCCCACCACACCGACACCATTGTGAAGAAGGCGCAGCAGCGCCTCTACAACCTCAGGCGGCTGAATAAATTCAGCACGGCCCCTAAGACCCTCATGAAATTCTACAGATGCACCATTGAGAGCATTCTCTCGGGCTACATCACCGCCTGGTACGGCAACTGCACCGCCCTCAACTGAATGGCTTTCGCGGTCAGCCCATCCAGGATATTTACAGCACATTTGCGACACACGCACATACTGTATATATAGACTCGCAAACATGATGGCCCATGTTGACTTCAATGCTTCCCACAGTTGTGTCTAGTTGTCTGGAAGTCCTTTGGGTGGTGGACCATTCTTAATACACACAGGAAACTGTGCAGCGTTGCAGCGTTGCAGTTCTTGACACACTCAAACCGGTGCGCCTGGCACCTACTACCATACCTCGTTCAAAGGCACTTAAAACTTGTCCTACCCATTCACCCTCGGAATGGCACACATACACAATCCCGGTATTTATTGTCTCGAGATTTAAAAATCCTTCTTTAACCTGTCTCCTCCCCTTCATCTATACCGATTGAAGTGGATTTAACAGGTGACTTCCATAAGGGATCATAGCTTTCACCTGGTCAGTCTGTCATGGAAATGTTTTGTACATTCAGAACACATTAAACATGGGACCGTTTCTTTTATACTGTTTTTCACACTGTGTATTCATTGACTGTGTTCTTCGCATAGCTCATTCTAATATATCTACTGATGTACCTATCATTCTTAGTTTACCTTTTTGGTGTATGTACACAGACTGAATTTGGGTTACTGATACAGTGTTATTTTGGTTGTGAACTGGATTTGTTCTGACATTCGTGATTTCTTGGTTCTAGTCTTGTATTATTATTTGTGTACTTGTTCGACATTTTTGGACAAGCATTTCGCTGCACCTGCTATAAAATCTTCTAAACTGTGTACGCGACCAATAAACGTTTGATTTTGACACACACACACGTACCCTACACCTGCACATTAACCCTGTTATCTCTCAAAAACACACAAGGTAGCTAAGCACCAATAAGACCCCTTAACTCCGTTTAGCAGACACAATTTAACCCTCTCACTTCTTAGATTTTCAGGAATCAAGAGGGAATCCAACCAGGATTTTGTGATTTTTGGAAAAGTTTACCAGAATTTTCCCACCCTAATAGGCATCCCCCATGCCAAGTTTTAGTTTGGTCAAGATCTACAGTACCAGTCAAAAATTTGGACACACCTACTCATTCAAGGGTTTTTCTTTATTTGTACTATTTTCTACATTGTAGAATAATAGTGAAGACATCAAAACTATGAAATAACACATATGGAATCATGTAGTAACCCAATTTTTTTTAAACAAATCAAAGTATATTTTATATTTGAGATCCTTCAAAATAGACACTCTTTGCCTTGAGGACAGCTTTGTGCACTCTTGGCATTCTCTCAACCAGCTTCATGAGGTAATCACCTGGAATACATTTAAATTAAACAGGTGTGCCTTGTTAATTTGTGGAATTGATTTCCTTCTTAATGCGTTTGAGCCAATCAGTTGTGTTGTGACAAGGTAGGGGTGGTATACAGAAGATAACCCTATTTGGTAAAAGACCAAGTCCTTATTATGGCAAGAACAGCTCAAATAAGTAAAGAGAAATGACAGTCCATCATTACTTTTAAGACATGAAGGTCAGCCAATCTGGACAATTTCAAGAACTTTGACAGTTTCTTCAAGTGCAGTCGCAAAAAACATTAAAGCGCAATGATGAAACTGGCTCTCATGAAGACCGCCACAGGAAATGAAGCCCCAGAATTACCTCTGCTGCAGAGGATACGTTCATTAGAGTTACCAGTCTCAGAAAATGCAGCCCAAATAAATGTTTCACAGAGTTCAAGTAGCAGACACATCTCAACATCAACTGTTCAGAGGAGACTGCGTGAATCAGGCCTTCGTGGTCGAATTGCTGCAAATAACCCACTACTAAAGGACACCAATAATAAAAAGAGACTTGCTTGGGCCAAGAAACATGAGCAATGGACATTAGACCGGTGGAAATGTGTCCCTGGTCTGATGAGTGCAAACTTGAGATTTTCAGTTCCAACTACCGTGTCTTTGTGAGATGCAGAGTAGGTGAACGGATTATCTCAGCATGTGTGGTTCCCACCGTGAAGCATGGAGGAGGTGGTGTGATGGTGCTTTGCTGGTGACACTGATTTATTTAGAATTCAAGGCACACTTAGCAATCATCGCTACCACAGCATTCTGCAGCGATACGGCATCCCATCTGGTTTGCACTTAGTGGGACTATCATTTGTTTTTCAACAGGACAATGACCCAACACACCTCCAGGCTGTGTAAGGGCTATTTGACCAAGAAGGAGAGTGATGGAGTGCTGCATCAGATGACCTGGCCTTCACAATCACCAACCTCAACCCAATTGAGATAGTTTGGGATGAGTTAGACCGCAGAGTGAATGAAAAGCAGCCAACAAGTGCTCAGAATATGTGGGAGCTCATTTAAGGCTGTTGGAAACGCATTCCAGGTGAAGCAGGTTGAGAGAATGCCAAGAGTGTGCAAAGCTGTCATCAAGGCAAAGGGTGGCTACTTTGAAGAATCTCAAATATAAAATATATTTTATTTGTTTAACACGTTTTTGGTTACTACATGATTCCATATGTGTTATTTCATAGTTTTGATGTCTTCACTATTATTGTACAATGTAGAACATTTCACACACACACCCCAGTCCCCTGTCCCTCTTACCCCGTACACCAGCTCCCCGACCATTCCATTCCAAATCTTGGTCTCCGGGTCCCGGGCACCGTACTTTCCGTCAGGAACGATAGCGATCTTATACTTGATGCCGATGTGTTTGGCGATCTCCGAGGCCAGGTCCACGCAGTAGCCTTCATACTGGTCGTTGCCCTCGTACAACTCCCAGTTCTTCTTCAACATGACATAGGGACCCTCCTACAAAGTGACACAGGGACCACAGGGTCAAACTGGCAAACAGGTCCGCCACTCACAGACAGTCACTTACCCAGCAAGCATAACTGGTTAAAATCAGGTCATAATGAGTGACGTTATAATGACGTCAATTCAACCAGTTTAAAAAAATTGGTTGAATTGACATCATATTGATATAAAAAATATTTTTTGTGAAACTGGTTAAATTTATGTCATTATAACGTCACTCATTATGACATAATTTCAACCAGTTTTGCCTGCTGGATTATCTTTGTTCTTTCACTCAAAAACAGACATATAGCAGACACGTGTGCACAAACACATACATAGATATGGAAGATAAAAAAGCCATTGAACACTACACTGGCTATTATTTAAAATGTTACTGTGTGTGTAATACAAGTTTCAAGTTTGTATTAATTGTATGTACGGGATACGTATGGAATACAATGTCCAACGAAGTCGTTCTCAACAAGGCAACAACAACAACAAATAATAAACGATAAGAACACGAAGATCAAGTAAATGGCGCAGTAGAATAGAATAAACATTTCAGCATAAGTATAATACAGGAGGTACAATGTATAGTCTAATATTTACGCGTGCATTAGGGAAGGGGGGATGGGGGGCAGTGTTAAACTGAGCCGTATAATAAGAGTCTGGTAGCAGCAGTTGGGATGTGTGTGTAGCATGAATGCATATGTGTATGTGTATGTGTATGTGTATGTGTGTGTGTGTGTGTGTGTGTGTGTGTGTGTGTGTGTGTGTGTGTGTGTGTGTGTGTGTGTGTGTGTGTGTGTGTCTGTCTGTTTGGGTGTGTGCATGAGTGGTAAGGTACGGTATGAGAAAGAGATAGAGAGAGAGACAGAGAGCAAAAGAAAGAAAGAAAAAGAGAGGGAGTATAAGGGAGAGAAAGAAAGTGAGACACACAGAGAGGGTCAGAGATATAGACAGACAGAAAGACAGAAAGAGAGAGAGACGTGTAGTGAGGACAAATAGCATACATTCTCTTGCCTCCTGTACTCAATGTAAAAAAACGTTCCATAAGAAACTGCTAAAGCTGCCCGTTCCTTTACTAATGGCAGGAAATCAATCATCTGATTTGCTGATGCCGGAAAAAAAAATCTAGAAAACTCCCTCGGTTGACAGTTCATAGTTTCTTAAAAATTACATCTTCATGGAACGTGGCCAAATGTATATTGAGAACAAGCAATATATTCTGGGGTTCTGCTCGACATCACACCGCCCCAGAGCATTTGAAGCAATAGCAAACCAAAAGCCGAGGCATTTTTTAAGACATTGGCGAGATACATTTACATTAAGTGGTTTTCTTTTCACAGAAGCTTTTTTTCAGGGCAAATATCAGAAAATAGTAATGTTGTCATGGTGCAAAAAAAAATGGTTACAGCAAAATATAATATGTAGATAAAACACTATGTAACAGGAAAAAAGGGAGAAAAATGCTTAAAGAAAGGTGAAAGAACATTGAAAGAACCCTAAAAAGAGAGTCTTTTCAAGACTCTTCACGTCCAAGTTGATCATGGCTGACAAGCTGGCCAATAATCTCCCACACATCATCAGTGGATAATGAACACAAGTAGACATGGTGTTACACAGACACACACACACACACACACACACACACACACACACACACACACACACACACACACACACACACACACACACACACACACACACTTTTAGAGGGGGCAAGAAGTAGGTGAAGATAGAAGGGGGTTGAATTTCACATTTTTCAAACACCTGAAACAGCTCTTTCCTGCAATCTAGTGCCATAATCATTATGCCTAATTCTGTCAAAACATACAGTATGTCTATTTTTAAGCATACCTCTTTGCTTGTTCAATTGTAATTATGAGGGTGTCCTTCTGACTGTTGTAAATCACACATCTAAATATACTGCACTACTAAATATACTGCACTATGATGCTCACCTGTCCTATGGTAGCAAGGTAGAAGCTTCAGAACATCGTCACTTTTATACTTCCTGAATCAACCCCGCTCTTTTAGGGGAGCGAGTCAACCAGCGCGATACCCAAAGGAAGACGAGGCGGACTCGACGGGGACGAAATCCACCCCCAGCCCACCTGAGGAGGTTGAGTCGGAACCACAACAAGAACTTTTGGTGATCAACATTTCACCAGGGCCTCTCACGGATGCCCAAGTGCCAGTCCTGTGTAAAGGACTCTCTTTCTTCCCTTCTAATAGGATGGGCCCCTTAGCATTGAAAGTTGACACTTTCAAATTTGTTCGCCAATTACATTTAAATTATTTATTATTTGCTAATAGGCAATCATTGTGTAATGGCAATGGAGTGTTTAGACACTACAATGCATCTGGTATTTCTGATGTGAGAAAACAAACAGCTTTCAAAAAGAAGTCGAGTTTTGTACGACCAATACGAAAGTGTTTTACCACCCGAGAACAGGTAAAGAATACAAAATCCAAAGCTTCATTAATTGTAGCACCACTAATGTCATATACACTACATGACCAAAAGTATGTGGACACCTCTTCAAATGAGTGGATTCGGCTATTTCAGTCACACCAGTTGCTGACAGGTGTATAAAATCGAGCACATAGCCATGCAATCTCCATAGACAAACATTGGCAGTGGAATGGCGCGTACTGAAGAGCTCAATGACTTTCAACGTGACACTGTCATAGGATGCCACCTTTCCAACAAGTCAGTTGGTTAAATTTCTGCCCTGCTAGAGCTGCTCTGGTCAACTGCAAGTGCTGTTATTGTGAAGTGGAAACTTCTAAGAGCAACAACGGCTCAGCCGCGAAGTGGTAGGCCACACAAAGTCACAGAACGGGACTGCCGAGTGCTGAAATGCATAGTGCAAAAAAATAGTCTGTCCTCGGTTGCAACACTCACTACTGAGTTCAAAACTGCCTCTGGAAGCAACGTCAGCACAAGAACTGTTCTCGGGAGCTTCATGAAATGGGTTTTCACGGCCTAGCATCCGCTCACAAGCCTAAGATCACCAGTCGGCTGGGGTGGTGTAAAGCTCGCTGCTATTGGACTCATGCTTCACCATCTGTGTTTGGCGGATGCCAGGAGAACGCTACCTGCCCCAATGCATACTGCCAACTGTACATTTCGGTGGAGGAGGAATAATGGTCTTGGGCTGTTTTTCATTCTTCGGGCTAAGCCCCTTAGTTCCAGTGAATGGAAACCTTAAAGATACAGCATACAATGACATTCTACACGATTCTGTGCTTCCAACTTTGTGGGGAAGGCCCTTTCCTGTTTCAGCATGACACTGCCCCCATGCACAAAGCGAGATCTATAAGGAAATGGTTAGTTGAGATTGGTGTGGGAGAACTCGACTGGCCTGCACAGAGCCCTGACCTCAACCCCATCAAACACCTTTGGGATGAATTGGAACGCCGACTGCGAGCCAGGCCTAATTGCCCAACATCAGGGCCCGACCTCCTAATGCTCTAAACTGAATGGAAGCAAGTCCCCGCAGGAATGTTCCAACATCTAGTGGAAAGCCTTCCCAGAAGAGTGGAGGCTGTTGTAGTAGCAAAAGTGAGACCAACATCATATTAATGCCCATAATTTTGGAATGAGACGGTCGACCATTAGGTGTCCTCATACTTTTGGCCATGTAGTGTACATGCTCAAATACATCTGTGGAGCTGCTTATATTGGTCAAACTAAACGAGCATTGCAGAACACAAGGCTACTATTCGAAATAAAAACACAGACTATGCTGTTGCTTGCCAGTGCATTGAAGCCAATCATGGCTCACCTTCCTCCCTGCGCTTTGTAGCAATAGAACGATTCAAATTTCACCAAAACGAGGTGATATTGTACGTGAACTAAAACAAAGAGAGGCATTTTGGCAGTACTTCTTAGACACTGTGGTTCCAAAGGGGCTAAATGATGTCTTAATTTCCATATATAATGTTGCCTTGATTTTTGGGGTCTCTGTGTCTCCGGTTCACAGACACCCAAATATCACCTATGTATATTTTCACTTGGCCTATTGATTAAAAAGTCTACAATATTTATATTTTTATTTTGTGCTTTAATTGAAACATATTATTATTATAATTATAATATAATATAATTAATTATAATTATAATTTTTGTATATTGTTGTCTCAGTGAGCCACTAGGCAATACATAGGAGCTAAGTGCAATGATCAGGTCACTCTGAGGAAGACAGCTTGACAATGGATTAAAGTGAGAAATCAAAGCCTTTGTTGTTGAGTGCTCCAACTCCTTTTTACCTCAAATTAGTCCGCTTGGAAGTTTTTCTTGGTAAGCCTGCATACTCACCGGACATGTCACCCATTGAGCATGTGATTATATTTTTTAAGAAAATAAATATGCTTCTCTGCATCGCTGCTAAACTCTGGGAACAAAAATGTAAAATAATGTGAGTCTTATTCAGTACACATAGTAAATGTTTGTTTTTCTAAAGCCTAGCAACCTTGCCAGCAGGCATGCCAGCTAAGATGGTTAAACAAGCTACTCTAACTTGATCGATAGCCTGAAATGGCTTTGTGGCTAGTTATGAGGTTAGGAGATTGGGAATCTATCTAGTTGGCTAGCTAAAGCCAATAGTGGCAACCTGTCATTCAGGGCATGTTTTGAGCCCCATCTGTTGCATGTTATTTTGGCATTAAAACGTGGCAAACAACGTTAAAAAAAACATTGAGTTAATAAAGCCGCATCCAAACATTGTCTCTTTTTTGCTTTCTGGAGTAAGGCAGCTCCAATATGCAGGTGTTTCAGCCTAGCTCAGTGCTTTCTGTGGTGGTGGGACAGCCAGCGGAAAATACGGTGTGTAGGGGTTGGTAATGTTCTCTAGTTGTGCCGTGATTGGTTCAGTGTTCTGTCACTCATGGGGACACTACGTCACCGCAAAATCTAAGGGTAGAGCTTGAAAATCCCCAGGGTGTCTGTAGTGACGCCTTTAGCACTGAGATGCAGTGCCTTAGACTGCTTAGACAGCGGTCTAAGGCACCTCACCTCAGTGCTAGAGGTGTCAATACAAACACCCTGGTTCGAATCCAGGCTGTATCACAACCGGCTGTGATTGGGAGTCCCATAGGGCAGCGCACAATTGGCCCGGTGTAGGCCGTCATTGTAAATAAGAATTTGTTCTTAACTGACTTGCCTAGTTAAGTAAAAGGTAAAAAAAAAAAAATAATGATTTCAAATCACTTTACATATCTACAGTAGCTTTGATTGGACTGATACTTTCAAAATCTTAGCTAGCAGCCATCATGAATCAAGTCGACAATCTACGGGCAAATTATTTTGAATTCTTGTCATGTGACCCGTTTCAGGAAACTAGGCGTATGTCATGGGACACTACTTCACAGGAGAGCCATTTGAACATAAAAAATGTTTTTTTGGCAGAATTGCCTTCTCGAACGTGAACTTTCATGTGCCTTAATAACAAACTTGTATGCCATCTGTAAATACGAATAAAATGGTTAAATTACAAGTCTAGTTGGTTTAGCCACAGAAAAAGACTGTCACGATCGTGTACTGGAGAGAATGAGGACCAAGGCGCAGCTGGATAAGAATACATCTTCTCTTTTAATGAAACGAACGAAGATGAACATGGAACGAAAAAACACTATTACAAACAAACAAAACAACAAAACGACCGTGAAGCTACAAACGTTGTGCATAGACAGACAGGCTACAAACGTTCTGACATAGACAATTACCCACAACCAATGAGAGTCTATGGCTACCCTAAATAAGGCTCCCAATCAGAGACAACCGAAATCAGCTGTCTCTAATTGGGAACTCATTCAGGTAACCATAGACTCTCCTAGAATACTAACCACCATAGACAATGCTAAACATCTACACTCAACACAAAACCATACACTACACCCATTAACCCCTTTACCAAATAAACACCCAAAACAACAAAACATAAACATTCCCCATGTCACACCCTGACCTAACTAAAATAATAAAGAAAACAAAGAATAATAAGGCCAGGGCGTGACATAACCCCCCCCTTGAGGCGCGAACTCCGGGCGCACCATACACAGTCTAGGGGAGGGTCTGGGTGGGCTCCCCTCCACGGTGGCGGCTCCGGCTCTGGTCGTAGTCCCCTCGTCACCACAGTACCTAACCACCTCCTAGGCTTTCTCCAAACGACCCCCCTCCACATTAACCCCATTGCATTCAGGGGCAGTTCCGGACTAAGGGGCAGTACCAGGGTAAGAGGCAGTACCAGGGTCAGGGGCAGTACTAGGGTCAGGGACAGTACCAGGGTCAGGGGCAGTACCAGGGTAAGGGGCAGCACCAGGGTAAGGGGCAGCTCCGGACTGAGTAATGGCAGCTCCGGACTGAGTAATGGCAGCTCCGGACTGAGGGACTGCAGCTCCGGACTGAGGGACTGCAGCTCCGGACTGAGGGACTGCAGCTCCGGACTGAGGGACGGCCCATGGCTGGCTGACAGATCTGGCTGCTCATGGCTGGCTAACGGATCTGGCTGCTCATGGCTGGCTAACTGATCTGGCTGCTCATGGCTGGCTGACGGATCTGGCTGCTCATGGCTGGCTGACGGATCTGGCTGCTCATGGCTGGCTGACGGATCTGGCTGCTCATGGCTGGCTGACGGATCTGGCTGCTCATGGCTGGCTGACGGATCTGGCTGCTCATGGCTGGCTGACGGATCTGGCTGCTCATGGCTGGCTGACGGATCTGGCTGCTCATGGCTGGCTGACGGATCTGGCTGCTCATGGCTAGCTGACGGATCTGGCTGCTCATGGCTAGCTGACGGATCTGGCTGCTCATGGCTAGCTGACGGATCTGGCTGCTCATGGCTAGCTGACGGATCTGGCTGCTCATGGCTAGCTGACGGATCTGGCTGCTCATGGCTGGCTGACGGATCTGGCTGCTCATGGCTGGCTGACGGATCTGGCTGCTCATGGCTAGCTGACGGATCTGGCTGCTCATGGCTGGCTGACGGATCTGGCTGCTCATGGCTGGCTGACTGATCTGGCTGCTCCTGTCTGGTTGGCGGCTCTGGCAGATCCTGTCTGGTTGGCGGCTCTGGCAGATCCTGTCTGGTTGGCGGCTCTGGCAGATCCTGTCTGACGGACGGCTCTAGCGGCTCCTGTCTGGCTGGCGGCTCTAGCGGCTCCTGTCTGGCGGACGGCTCAGTGGGCTCATGGCAGACGGGCGGCTTTGCAGGCTCATGGCAGACGGGCGGCTTTGCAGGCTCATTGCAGACGGATGGCTCAGATGGCGCTGGGGAGACGGATGGCTCAGATGGCGCTGGGGAGACGGATGGCTCAGATGGCGCTTGGCAAACAGGCAGTTCAGTCATTGCAGTGCAGACGGCAGACTCCTGCCGGCTGAGGCGCACTGTAGGCCTGGTGCGTGCCGGGACTGGTGGCACCGGGCTGGGGACACGCATCTCAGGGCTAGTGCGGGGAGCAGCAACAGGACGCACAGGACTCTGGGGACACACAGGAGGCTTGGTGCGTGGTTTAGACACTGGTGGTAAAGGGCTGGAGACACGCACCATATAGCTAGTGCGTGGAGGAGGCACTGGTGGTACTGGGTTGGGGCGGGGAGGTGGCGCCGGAAATACCGGACCGTGCAGGCGTACTGGCTCCCTTGAACGCCGAGCCTGCCCAACCTTACCTGGTTCTATGCTCCCCGTCGCCTGACCAGTACGGGGAGGTGGAATAACCCGCACCGGCCTATGTAGGCGAACCGGGGACACCATGCGTAAGGCTGGTGCCATGTACGCCGGCCCGAGGAGACGCACTGGTGACCAGATGCGTTGGGCCGGCTTCATGACATATGGCTCAACGCTCAGTCTAGCCCGGCCGATACGTGGAGCTGCAATGTACCGAACCGGGCTATGCACGCGTACAGGAGACACCGTGCGCTCTACTGCGTAACACGGTGTCTGCCCGTACTCTCGCTCTCCACGGTAAGTACAGGGAGTAGGCGCAGGTTTCCTACCTGACTTCGCCACACTCCCTTTAAGGCCCCCCCCAAGAAATTTTTGGGTTGTACTCACGGGCTTCCAGCCTTGTCTCCGTGCTGCCTCCTCATATCGCCTCCTCTCGGCTTTCGCTGCCTCCAGCTCTTCACGAGGGAGGCGATATTCTCCAGGTTGATCCCACGGCCCCTTACCATCCAGTATCTCCTCCCATGTCCAGAAATCCTTTATGGGTAGGTCCTGTTGCCTTGTTTTCCGCTGCTTGGTCCGATGGTGGGTAATTCTGTCACGATCGTGTACTGGAGAGAATGAGGACCAAGGCGCAGCTGGATAAGAATACATCTTCTCTTTTAATGAAACGAACGAAGATGAACATGGAACGAAAAAACACTATTACAAACAAACAAAACAACCGTGAAGCTACAAACGTTGTGCATAGACAGACAGGCTACAAACGTTCTGACATAGACAATTACCCACAACCAATGAGAGTCTATGGCTACCCTAAATAAGGCTCCCAATCAGAGACAACCGAAATCAGCTGTCTCTAATTGGGAACTCATTCAGGTAACCATAGACTCTCCTAGAATACTAACCACCATAGACAATGCTAAACATCTACACTCAACACAAAACCATACACTACACCCATTAACCCCTTTACCAAATAAACACCCAAAACAACAAAACATAAACATTCCCCATGTCACACCCTGACCTAACTAAAATAATAAAGAAAACAAAGAATAATAAGGCCAGGGCGTGACAAAGACCTTCCCGCTAGCCATGGTTGGCTGAGATAAGGAGTTTGCTGGACATGCCGAGAAATGAGTTTGGATTGGTCTGCCATACAGTATAGCACGCTTATCTATTTGAGCTGGTCAGTATGTCTTGGTAATCCTGTCTAACACTGTTTTTTTTTAATGGGGGTGGCAGGAAGCCTAGTGGTTAGAGTGTTGGGCCAGTAACTGAAAGGTTGTTAGATCAAATCCCTGAGCTGACAAGGTAAAAATCTGTCGTTCTGCCCCTGAACAAGGCAGTTAACCCACTGTTCCCAGGCCGTCATTGTAAATAAGAATTTGTTCTTAACTGACAACCGTAACTAAATTGTTGCCAGCAGCACAGTTACAGTCACCGACGCTCTGGATAACATGAAAACAGCCTAACCAGCTCTGCTAGGGTGAGTAAAATGGTCAGAGAAGGGTGTTTTCTCATTTGTGTCTGGAAGTAGCCAGCAAGTTAGCCAATGTTAGCTTGGGTGCTTGACTGCTCTCGGCCAGAGAGTCCAGTGTGCACTCTGAATGCTCCGAGAGCGAAACGCTCTGAATTTACAAACAGACAATCTGACAGAACAGTTGCAGTCACCAACGATCTGGATAACATAACCAGCTCTGCTAGGGTGAGTAATGTTCAGTGAGCTGTTCTCTCATTTGTGCCTGGAAGCAGCTTGCAAGTTAGCTTGGGTTCTTGACTTCTGTTGTTAGTACAGAACGCTCGGAACAACCCTTAAAGAGATGGGTGGGGCTAAAGCTTAAGAGGGTGTGAATGATGCTGAATGGGTGTAGACAAAGAAGGGCTCTCCAGTAGTAGTACCAAAACATTCCAAGGCCATTTTATCAAAAGTTAATTTACAAGTTTATCAACTTTCAATGCAGAATTACTTTCCTATTGTTCCTCAACTGTAGTGCATGATATACCATTTCATAGCTCGAAGTCTCTACATTTAACTAATCTAAAAAACACAATTTCAAATTTTGCTACATAAGAATGATTTGAGCCGGTCAGTCACATATGAAGAGAAAGAACAGATAAAACGTATTGGTGATCATCGGCCGTTGGACATAAACATTACACAAATTGGAAATCGCAAATTCAGCAATGAGTGGTTTGGAAGCAATCAGTGGCTAACTGCTAGCATTGCAATGCAATCACTAGCCTGCTATTCAGTGGAGTGGGGTCCCAAGTCTGGATTTAAGGGTCTCCAAGCTTAAAAGGATAAACATTCAATATTTGCCATGCTGTCAATCCAGCATGACTTCTGCCGCGTTCAAAACAGGAATCTTGGAATTGGGAAATCTCGGACTTCAGTGAGTTCCTGTTCAAGTGAGCACAGCACAAGGGGAGTCCAAAAATGTATTGTATGCTGCTGCAACATGCCAGGGAGATATGTATGTATACTGTAGCTAAGAAAGCAATACTAAGTGTATGTTTTGTAGTAAGATGTTAGTAGCCCATGTGCCTCACCCTAATAATGTGGCCCCTTTTCCCCTCATAACTTAGCCTACTGTTCTGACTTGGTGGTGTACATGTAGCCTATAGCCTGTTTTAGATAAATGTTATCATCAAATATTGTAAGAGCTTTCATTGTCTGCTTATTTGCCCATTTATTTATCCTACGGTTCTGACTTGGTGTACAGGGAGAATACTGTAAGAATGGCCCATGTTCTGAATTCTGTCGCTGTACATTTCAAAAGTTCCGAATTATATATACTACAGTATATATATAGACTAGGTCCATCCTAGCTTGTTCATTAATGCCTCTTATCCGCTCGCCGTCCCCTTATGCCATAGTTTGTACATGTCAATTGTCAGTAGAAACCACTTTTGTTTAAGCAAATCAGCCATATCAGCTATGTTTTTCTATAAGGCAGTAAAATAGGCTGAATGAACTGTTTCACTGCCTGACAAGGCTCTGCTGATAGCAAGGTGTAGCAGTGGTAAGGTATTGGGACTGCTGTTGGGACAGCTTTATCTAGGCCCTAACAGTGTGTGGGCACAGTTTGTCACCGTTATAGTGCAATTAATGTATTGTTTAGTGTTGTGTTGTGTAGTGGCTTTGCTGGCATGCATCTAAAAAAAATGTGAGGAATTTGCCCCACCAAGATTCACATGCTAAAATTGCCACAGAAAGCCAACATCATAAACTTGCTAGGTGGCTAGTGTTTTAGAAACAAAACATTTTTGTTTGATTTATTCATCAAGAAAGTATCAATAGGCTACATAGCTTGATCAAATAGATGTACAAACATACCTCCTGGGAGTCCTGCCCATCACTATACACTCTTTCCTCCTCTTTGCTCCACGCTGCACCTTGGAAGGAACCACTTACAAGGGAGAATGGGGGGGGGGGGGGGGGGGGGGGTACTCTTTGCCTGGTCCAGTCAGTGTGACCCCTCTGCAAAATACCGCTGATAAATCTTTTTTTTATAAATAATTATGTCAAACGTGGGCTTAAATATGAAGTTTAGTAAATAATTAAACATCTGACATTTTTTTAAATCTGAGGGGGCACGTGCCCTGTATGAGCATGATACATCTGCACACACACGTATATATTGAAGACAATAAATGCATGTGAGTTGACATTCACATTGACAGATGCAGTCTGTCTGATAGATGAGCAGTACGTACAACAAGAAGCATCAGAATGACGGCTCTAGACTATATACTTGGCTATATATTGACCTTAAACATCCAATCACACTAGGGTTTTATACACCAAACAAAGCACTCCATGTCTCTTTCTCTCTAACCCCTAACCTTAATTCTAACCCTAACCCCTAAGCTTAAAATACACTGAAAAAAATATAAACACAACATGTAAAGTGTTGGTCCCAAAAAATTATTACGCACCAAAAGCTTATTTCTCTCAAATTCTGTGCACAATTTTCTTTCATCCCTTTAAGTGAACATTTTTCCTTTGCCAAGATAATCCATCCACCTGACAGTTGTGGAATATCAAGAAGCTGATTAAATAGCATTCACACCGTGTGCTAGGGACAATAAAAGGCTGCTCTAAAATGTGCAGTTTTGTTACAGTACACAACGCCACAGATGTCTCCAGTTTTGAGGGAGTGTGCAATTGGCATGCTGACTGCAGGAATGTCCACCAGAGCTGTTGCCAGATAATTTAATCTTAATTTCTCTACCATTTTGAGAATTTGGCAGGATGTCCAACCGGCCTCACAAATGCAAACAATGTGTAATCACGTCAGCCCAGAACCTCCACATCTGGCTTCTTCACCTGCGGGATGGTCTGAGATCAGCCACCCGGACAGGTGATGAAACTGTGGGTTTGCACAAGAATTTCTGCACAAACTGTCAGAAAACATCTCTGGGAAGCTCATTTGCATGCTCGTCGTACTCACCAGGGTCTTGACCTGACTGCAGTTCGCCATCGTATCCGACCTCAGTGGGCAAATGCTCACCTTGTAGGCTACTGTCACGCTGGAGATGTGTGCTCTTCATGGATAAATCCCGGTTTCAACTGTACCGGGGACATGGCAGATGTGCGTCGTGAGGGCGAGCGGTTTGCTGATGTCAACGCTGAGAACAAAGTGCCCCATGGTGGCGGTGGGATTATGGTATGGGTAGGCATAAGCTACGGACAATGAACAAAATTGCATTTTATCGATGGCAATTTGAATGCAAAGCGATACCGTGACAAGATTCTGAGGCCCTTCATACGTTCATCCCTTCGTGCCATTCATCCACCGCCTCATGTTTTAGCATGATAATGCACGGCCACAAGTTGCTAGTATCTGTACACAACTCCTGGAAGCTGAAAATGTCCCAGTTCTTCTATGGCCTGCATACTCACCGGACATGTCACCCATTGAGCATGTTCGGAATGCTCTGGATCCACTTGTACGAAAATGGTGTTCCAGTTCCAGCCAATATCCAGCAACTTCGCACAACCATTGAAGAGGAGTGGGACAACATTCCACAGGCCACAATCAACAGCCTGATCAGCTCTATGCGAAGGATATATCGCGCTGCATGAGGCAAATGGGGGTCACACCAGATACTAACTGGTTTTCTGACCTACACCCCTACCTTCTTTTGTAAGGTATCTGTGACCAACAGATGCATATCTGTATTCCCAGTCATGCGAAATTCATAGATTAGGGCCTTATGAATGTATTTCAATTGACTGATTTCCTTACATGAACTATATCTCAGTAAAATCTTTGAAATTGTTGAGTGTTGCGTTAATATTTTAGTTCAGTGTAGCTTGTTTTCCATGTGGGGGCTGGCGAAATGTTCCCAAATCCCTGGAATTGTTCTTGTTTTACTAGCCTTTTGAGGACTTCTAGTCCCCTCAAGGATATACCAAAAACGCAGGGTTGGTTAACTCTGGAGACTACTTTGGTGTCTTCAGAGTTAGGTACTGTAAATCAGCCTTTGGTTTTTCTCCAAAAACAATACACATAGAGACCTTAGTGTCCCTGGGGCAATTTAGAGAGTGGACAGAGGAATGTTATAATGAAGAATGTGTTTGTTTAAGTTGATAGTGTTTTTATGTATCTGTGACCAACAGATATTTCTGTTTGTCTGTGCTGAATGGTGACTCCCTGCTAAAATTCAACACACACACACACACACACACACACACACACACACACACACACACACACACACACACACACACACACACACACACACACACACACACACACACACACACACACACACACACACACACACACACACACACACACACACACACACACACACACACACACACACACACACACACACACACTCTCTCTCTCTCTCTCTCTCTCTCTCTCTCTCTCTCTCAAAGCAGCTCCTCTGTGTCCCAGTCATCACCAACCACTTATTGCACAAATCAAACCTTTATTTTTCACTTGGCTGTATGACATTCAATAAAGTGAGCACATTTCAAGCATGAGTAGAAAAAGCTATATGAAAACGTCCAAGGTGCTTTCTCAGCTGAGGTTCAGGTGCTATCAGTAAGTCCCCCCAGCTGCTGTGTTTGGATAAAACACCATTCTGTTGCCTTGTCCTTGATATGAGGGTGAAATGGGTATTTGATTTCTGACATACCCTCATTTCTAGTTCTCAAATACCTTTCTGATTCTTACATACCAATCAGCAAACAGGGGAAGTCCTAAAGACATTAGGAAATGTTTCCCTTTGGTCCCTTGTAGGGTTTTGGCACAATTTTGTCCCATGTACGCTCTGAGAAGGTTAAAACATGACGTTTACCTTGCTACCATAAGGAGACATTCAGTACTGTAGGCCTAAAAAGGTGTGCAGCTCCAAGCCAAAATACATTCAGTCAGAGTGCCATTGTGATAAAGTATTTTCATTATCTGCCTTAACACCAATTTTAATGGCTTTTTTGTGTGAAACGCTTTGAAGAATATAGCCTATGAATCGGGCGAGCGACGGTCAAAGGCGTTTACTATCAGTCTCGAGATGAGCCATATTCAGAGCTACCACTGTGGATGAATGATTACTATACCAGTCCAAATGAAGGCTTGTCATCAGAAATAATTGCATATTTACATGACAAACAGCTGAACAGACTCTACCTGGCTCTTTTCAAAGTTTAGTGTGAATGACACTTCACTATAGGCGAATCAAAGGGGGAGCTCCTAGACGGCATCCATATTAGGAAGTATAACAACTGACGACTTCCTAATGATGCCCTACTCCTGATATCTCATCCATCCTCTCCCAAAACTTTATCGCTCAACTATCTGACAATATCAAACTTCTGTACAGTTGAGGTTCAATGCATTACCAAACCAGGTTTGAGTTACAGTTTCGGCTTATCATAGTTGGCAAAGCATGTAATACGGAAGTAAAAGCTTAATTGGTGTGTATTACAGTAAACAAACATTATCAAGTGCATTATCAAGCGCAAACACACATTACAGATGCTATCCCAGACAGCCAGCATAGTTAAACACTGATATTATCATGCTCTATGGAAGCGTGGGGATGTGGTTTGTATGAGCTGAAATTAGGCAGTGCTTTAGAAGGTGTGTTATAAAGCTCTCATATACAAAAGCTGAATGGAAACTCACAGATTCAGAGCAGCCTCAGAGCATTTTTCAAGTTAGTTAGTTAAAATCATCTTAACATCCATTTCAATATCAAATAATGTATCAACCATAATCACCTGGAATATGCCAGGCATGGAAATTCATGCAATAAGAACATTTATATCCTAGAGTTGTTTGAGACACACGCACACGCACGAGCACGCACGCACACACACACAGTTAAGTACAACCATGTTGATGTGATGTTTGATAAGAAGATCAAGCATTCTTGTGGCCTTAGGCACGATGAAGGGTCCATTGTGGCTCCTATCTCTCTCCTTCTAAAAAAAACAGGCAATTTGGTCAGACTGTGTCCATTTTGTGTCTTCTTGAGGGGGTTCATTTTGGCTCTGGATAGATCCATCCCTTGGGTCAGTTAACTAATAAGGTGTGCAATAGAAGTCATGACGCAGCTCTCTGTTTCATCAGTCTGTTTCTTTAGGGGGTTCACTCTGGCTCTGGTTACGTCCAATACCGTCCGTCAGTTTCCCAATATGGGCTTTCATTTGGGCTCTGCTTGTGTCCAGTTTCTCAGTTTCTTAAAATGGGTTTCCTCACCAGGGGCTGAAAAGAGGAGGATTCTGCTGAGGTATGACTCTCCAATCCCATTTCCATCCCTCCTCTACTCACTCTGTCTTTTCCTACCCTGTTTTCTCCATCTCCTCTTATCTAGTCAGCCACCTTCACTCTCAGAAACACAGCATATCTTCACCGTTTTCACACTATCATGCCGACCCAAACCAAACCGTGCCAAACTGTGGAAATGTTCTTTTAACATTGTCCTTTTCAGCTCAGTTCCAGCAACTATGAGGGATGCGTAACCAGGCCAGCTCAGCACAGCTTGCTTTGGCTCGGCTCGGCTCAGTGGTATGAAAAGACTTCTAATTTAGTACCCATAGTTAACATTCCATGCAACCGGTGGCCATTTTGAATTGTGGTACAGACAGGGTTACAGTATTAGTCCAAATTTCACTAAGAGAAACCAAGCAAACAGGCAGCCATTTTGTGCCAAGGTATCAGTTGGGTCTTGTAGGCCTACTAGTACGTAAACAATGAGTGCTGTGGAAGAGAGAGTCCAGAGAGTTGCGTGTATGTTTCTGTGTGCACACGTGTGTTTGTGGGTTTGTGAGTAGATGCGTTTGCCTGTTTTTGTGTGTGTGTGTGTGTGTGTGTGTGTGTGTGTGTGTGTGTGTGTGTGTGTGTGTGTGTGTGTGTGTGTGTGTGTGTGTGTGTGTGTGTGTGTGTGTGTGTGTGTGTGTGTGTGTGTGTGTGTGTGTGTGTGTGTGTGTCCGTCCGTGTGTGTCCGTGTGTTTGAGTAATAGAATCTGACTTTGTCTGGCCAAATTGACTGACAGCTGTTAAAATGCGGCTGTAGCAGTCTCTGGCAAGGATACAGAATGCAGCTCATGCATTTTATAAAGGGGACTAGACTAGTCATGGCAGGTACTGCACTTAGTGCCATTTTTACAATCTCCATCACACCTAGTGGAACAACATCTCAAAAGCATCTGCAGTGCCAATGTTGACGTGTGTTTTGGATAAGGTGTGTGTTTGTGTGACTGAATGAAAGTAGAGTAGAGCTTTTCCGGGGAGAACACTAAGACTTGAGAGCGCTAGACCTCTAGTACGCTCAACCGAAAGGATACCGTTCGTTTACAGTATACTAAAATGAACTAATAGTATATACTCATTAAGTATGTAGTATACCGTATGTTAGTATGGGTATTCGAACACAGCTTAAGACTTGAGAGTGCTAGTGTGTGTCTGTGTCTCTTTTGTGTGTGTGCGCACACGTGTGTCTCTGTGTGTGTGTGTGTGTGTGTGTGTGTGTGTGTGTGTGTGTGTGTGTGTGTACACGTGTACATGTGTGTTAGTAGGATTGTAGTGCTTCTTACCATGATAGTGGTGACCACGACAGTTCTGTTCTCCATGATTTCGTTGGGATTGAGGGCTTCATTCTGGATCAGAACCAACTTGTCTGAATCCGTCCAGTAACCCATCTGGAGACAATGAGAGGACTGTGAGTGGAACGGCCAGGGTGTGTGTGTGTGTGCGTGCGTGGTATGATTTCTTCATTGTTTGAATGCGTTTGTCCTGATTACTCACCGTAGAGTATGTGTCGTTTCCAGTATTTTTGTGTTAATTATGTGATGTTAGGATCTCTGAGACTATCTGAGATATGTAGTGTATACAAGCAAAGGAGAAGAGTCACACACATTGTATGCTTGGTTGTGCCATGTATAAAAATGCACAATGTTTAGTTTTGTAGTGTACAGTATATGAATCTGAGTCATATAATAGGTGAGTCAAGCTAAGGAAGTGAATATGTCTGCCAAAATACTATTTTATACATGGTATATAATAAAGCTAAACAGGTTTTGTTTCATCCTGCTGGTGTCTGCCATTGAGCAGGAAGAAGGGAGGGGAGAGAGAAAGGGATGGCATGTATGTATAGGTGTATTTGACCCTAAGCATGCAGAGCCAGCCTGTGGGTAGGCCCAACCACCCCTCCACTTCATCCCCCTCTCTCTCCTCCATCACTCTCTCTCTCACTCAACTGCTCCACCTCTCTCTATTCACGTACCGTAGTTGGCTGGAGTCCTGCACGTACACACTAACACACACAGCACTGAAAATAATATACAGGACACGGCAAAATACACACACACACACACATTCTCGAAGCCTGAGTATACTGTTCACGCTACTGTTAATCACTAAGACACAATACCCAGACACACAGACAATAATAAGATGAGAAACAGATAAACAGATGTTCACTCTCTTCTGGCATTTTAAACCATGGAAATTGAAAATGAAATGAAACAAACAAAACATTTGTTATTCAAATGATTATGGTATAGTGGTATTATGGTGATAGCTAGAAAGCATGGGCAGTGATGGAAATTGAGAATAAAATGAAACATATAGTAAATAGATATTCAAACATATAGTTATTATGTTTTCAAATGACTGGTGGGCCAGTAGTCATCTTACTCGTCTGGGTCCGTTGTTCTTCAGCTCAAACACGTCCATGGTGTAGTTGACCCTGCGTCCATAGTGGTCAAACTGGACATTACCTGTTAATCCCTGCAGCCAGACCTGTACACAGGACAAGACACTATCATCAGAGTCACATAGAATGCAGGTATACCTTCGTTCTATTTTAAATAAGAGCACATTTCATAGGAAACTGTTTGTAGTGTTGACAGTTTGTCCTTTGTGGATATCATAGAGTTTGCAGAAATTAGGTAATTCATGAACCGAAATGGCTTTGAGGTGCAGTGGTAGATACCTGTTTGAGGGTGCGCTCCATGTCAATGCCCTGATTCCAGGGGGCGGCGGGGTTAGCCAGACAGTCCCCAGCATTGCCCCGGCGAGAGATGTCAACCTTCTGCCTACGTAGGTTCCTGAAGGCCTCTGCCATCACCATCACGCCGTCATACGTCAGAGCCGACGTGTACTGGGGAACAGGAGAGAATCGTCAGGTGTGTGTGTGGTAGGGGGATGAAAAGAGGGAAAGGTTTCTGCGTGTGTGCAATGGGCATAAAACACATTATTTGCGTCAAGGAAGATTGTTGCATTGTGACAAACTCTCTCGGCGCGTGACGCCAAACACCCCAAAATGTGGAAAAAGTCAAAGGGTGTGAATACTTTTTGAAGGCACTGTAACTTTGCCTCTGGCCTGGGGGAATCCTACTCATTAACCCAGCTCTCCCTCATCCCTCCCTCGCTCATTACAGCTCTCTGTGGGGGGGCACAGTGTGTGTGTGTGGAGGGTGGGGGGCACAGGGTGTGTGTGTGGAGGGTGGGGGGCACAGTGTGTGTGTGTGTGGGGGGTAGGGGGCACAGGGTGCGTGTGTGTGTGTGTGTGTGGGTAGCTAGGTGGGAGGGTGAGGGGGACTTATGTGTTTATGTGTCTGTGGACCATCAACCCCCTGTCGGGGCAGACATGCTTCCTATATCAATGTGGGGCAAGGGGGCGATAAACAGTTTGATAACCCCGGCTGATGTCAGCCGCACCCTGGGCACAAAGGTTAGCACCGACTGGCACAGGCAGGCCATCAATAAGAGTCTGGGCACTTAAAGAGATAAGAGGGACAATCCTGCCAAGGAGTTATGAGGGTGTTGTGGCTGTTTGGTTGACCTCCATCTAGACTGTGACCAGGACATAGTGGTGCTCCACTCAATACAGCAATGATGAATGGTGCTACTGTACAGCAGAGACAGAGGCTGTTTGGTAGGGAGAACATTGGAATGGTGATAAGGGATCAAAAACACACTCTTACACACACACACACCTCCAACTCAATCATCAAGTTTGCAGACGACACTACAGTGGTAGGCTTGATTACCAACAACGACGAGACGGCCTACAGGGGAGGAGGTGAGGGCCCTCGGAGTGTGGTGTCAGGAAAATAACCTCACACTCAACGTTAACAAAACAAAGGGTATGATCGTGGACTTCAGGAAACAGCAGAGGGAGCACCCCCCCTGTCCACATCGACGGCACAGTAGTAGAGAAGGTGGAAAGTGAAGTTCCTCGGCGTACACATCACGGACAAACTGAAATGGTCTAATGTTTTTTCTCTCTCTTCTCCCAGTCTCTCTCCCTCTCTCCATCCATTCCCCCTCTCTTCTCCCTACCTCCCTCCATCACTCCGTCTCTCCTTCTCCCCTCTATCCCAAGGCAGTGCAGCTCAGCACTCAGAGCTTCTGACTCATGATGCGGGTGGTGGGTGACTGCTGGTCACCGAGACCCTTAAAGTGAGAGTTATTTATTTAAGTTTTAGCTTATTTTCAACTTCTTTGTTGTTGTTTTATCCAAACTGTTTTTAAGTTCCTTTGCTGGTTATTTAGCAACAACCAGAATCTCATGGTTAGCATTTTTGGCGCATGAAGCCATGCTGGTGAAAATTCATTGATCCAGTTAGCAGTACATTTAAAAGCATGGGGAAAGCAACCGCGCTCCTCTCTGCGTTAGGCAAAGCTATTTCCCAAGGCTTTTTTGATCCGTTTCCCCTGGGATCGCTACACTCTGGATGTTGTTAAATAACCAGCAAACAAGCTTAGAAAATGGTTTGGATGAAATGACGACACCCTCAGTATGTCAAAAATGAGCTAGAACGTCAAAAAAGTGAACTGTCCCTTTAACCCACTGTAGTCCACTCCACCCCACTCCAGCCCACCCAAGCTGAGCCAAGCCAAGCCTGATAGAGTGCAGTCCAGTGCAGTCAAGTGCAGCAGGCCAGCTAAAGTTAGCTAAAGCACCAGTGCCCATGGCCATGGCCCCCTAGCAAGAGTGGAGCTCCCTCAGGCATTGGGCTCTACTATTCCAACACTGAGAAAGTCCACAGGTGTGAGACAGAGAGAGGATTGAGATACAATCCCATTGCCTGGCACTGGAGGATATGGCTGCCGTTTTACGGTCTCCTAAACAATTGTGCTATTGTGTGTGTTATTTCGCATTATTTGTAACTTATTTTGTACTTAAATGTTTCTGCCGAAAAGAGCTTCTAGATATCAGGACAGCGATTACTCACCTTGTACTGGATAAAGATGTTTTCTTTAACGATTCGGATGCAAAGGATTTACTTCAGACACCCGACAAGGCCCAAATCCCTGTGTTTCGCATGAGAAAGATATATCGGGGATGTAGGCCGGGGTGCCTTGTAAAGATCAGAAGACGTGTAGGTAATCTGCCTCGACCATCAGTCCTATTAGCCAACGTACAATCATTGGATAACAAAATAGACGAGCTACGATCACGAATATCCTACCAACGGGACATTAAAAACTGTAATAATCTTATGTTTCACAGAGTCGTGGCCGAACGACGACATGAATAACATACAGCTGGCGGGTATACGCTGCATCGGCAGGATAGAACAGCCACCTCCGGTTAGACAAGGGCTGGCATTCTGTGTCTATCTGTAAACAACAGCTGGTGCAAGAAATCGAATCATAAGAAAGTCTTGAAGTATCTCATGATAAGCTGTAGACCACACTATTTACCAAGAGAGTTTTCATCTATATTTTTTGTAGCTGTCTATTTACCACCACAACCCGATGCTGGCACTAAGACCGCACTCAATGAGCTGTATATGGCCATAAGCAAACAGGAAAATGCTCATCCAGAGGCGGCGCTCCTAGTGGCTGGTTATTTTAATGCAGGGAAACTTAAATCCATTTTACCTCATTTCTAAAAGCATGTTAAATGTGCAACCAGAGAAAAAAGAACTCCAGACCACCTTTACTCCACACACAGAGACGTGTACAAAGCTCTCCCTCGTCCTCCATTTGGCAAATCTGACCATAATTCTATCCGCCTGATTCCTGCTTACAAGCAAAAACAAGGACTCACCAGTGACTCGGTCAATAAAGAAGTGGTCAGATGTTTCAGATGCTAAGCTACAGGACTGTTTTGCTAGCACAGACTGGAATATGTTCCAGGATTCTTCCGATGGCATTGAGGAGTAGAACACATCAGTCACTGGCTTCTAAGGCACTGCATCTCAGTGCTAGAGGAGTCACTACAGACACCCTGGTTCGAATCCAGGCTGTATCACAACCGGCCGTGATTGGGAGTCCCATAGGGAGGCGCACAATTTGCCCAGCGTCGGCTGGGTTTGGTTGGTGTAGGCCGTCATTGTAAATACACAGAACTAAGATTGAATCGTACTACACTGGCTCTGACGCTTGTCGGATGTGGCAGGGCTTGCAAACTATTACAGACTACAAAGGGAAGCACAGCCGTGACAAGCCTACCAGATGAGCTAAATTACTTCTATGCTCGCTTTGAGGCAAGCTACACTGAAGCATGCATGAGAGCATCAGCTGTTCCGGACTACTGCGTGATCACGCTCTCAGTAGCCGATGTGAGTAAGTCGTTTAAACAGGTCAACATTCACAAGGCCGCAGGACCAGACGGATTAACAGGACGTGTACTCCGAGCATGCGCTGACCAATTGGCAAGTGTCTGTAATACCAATATGTTTCAAGCAGACCACCATAGTCCCTGTGCCCAAGAACACTAAGATAATTAACCTGCCTAAATGACTACCGACCCGTAGCACTCACGTCTGTAGCCATGAAGTGCTTTGAAAGGCTGGTCATGGCTCACAACACCATTATCCCAGAAACCCTAGTCCCACTCCAATTTGCATACCGCCCCAAAAGATCCACAGATGATGCAATCTCTATTGCATTCCACACTGCCCTTTCCCACCTGGACAAAAGGGACATCTAGGTGAGAATGCCATTCATTGACTACAGCTCAGCGTTCAACATCATAGTGCCCTCAAAGCTCATCACTAAGCTAAGGACCCTGGGACTAAACACCTCCTTCTGCAACATCCTATAGGGAGGTCAGAGATCTGGCCATGTGGTGCCAGGATAACAACCTCTCCCTCAAATATGATCAAGACAAAGGAGATGTTTGTGGACTACAAGAAAAGGAGAACAGACCATGCCCCCATTCTCATCGACGGGGCTGTAATGGAGCAGGTTGAGAGTTTCACGTTCCTTGGTGTCCACATCAACAACAAACTATCATGGTCCAAACACAGCAAGACAGTCGTGAATAGGGCACGACAAAGCCTATCCCCCCTCAGGAGATTGAAAAGATTTGTCATGGCTCCTCAGATCCTCAAAAAGTTCTACGGCTGCACCATCGAGAGCATCCTAACCAGTTGTATCACTGCCTGTTATGGTACTGCTCTGCCTCTGACCGCAAGGCACTACATAGGGTAGTGCATACGGCCCAGTACATCACTGGGGCCAAGCTTCCTCCCATCCCAGCCAGCAGCATACCACCCTGCATACCACTGCTGGCTTGCTTCTGAAGCTAAGCAGGGTTGGTCCTGGTCAGTCCTTGGATGGGAGACCAGATGCTGCTGGAAGTGGTGTTGGAGGGCCAGTAGGAGGCACTCTTTCCTTTGGTCTAATAAAATATCCCAATGCCCCAGGGCAGTGATTGGGGACACTGCCCTGTGTAGGGTGCCGTCTTTCGGATGGGACGTTAAACGGGTGTCCTGACTCTCTGAGGTCATTAAAGATCCCATGGCACTTATCGTAAGAGTAGGGGTGTTAACCCCGGTGTCCTGGCTAAATTCCCAATCTAGCCCTCAAACCATCATGGTCACCTAATAATCCCCAGTTTACAATTGGCTAATTCATCCCCCTCCTCTCCCCTGTAACTATTCCCCAGGTCGTTGCTGCAAATGAGAACGTGTTCTCAGTCAACTTACCTGGTAAAATAACAGTAAAATAAATAAATAAATAAATAAATCCAGGACCTCTATACAAGGCGATGTCAGAGGAAGGTCCAAAAAATTGTCAAAGACTGCAGCCACCCTAGTCATAGACTGTTCTCTCTGCTACCGCACAGCAAGTGGTACCGGAGCGCCAAGTTTAGGACCAAAATAATGCTGTTTATTGACTACAGCTCAGCATTCAACACCATAGTACCCTCCAAGGTCATCATTAAGCCTGAGGCCCTGGGTATCAACCTCGCCCTGTGCGATCCCAGGCGATAGCGCCTCTTCAACCTCAGGAGGCTGAAGAAATTTGGCTTGTCACCCAAAACCCTCACAAACCTTTACAGATGCACAATATAAGGTAGCTGTTGTGGAATTGTTAGATTACTTGTTGATATTGCTGCACTGCCGGAACTAGAAGCACCAGAATTTCGCTGCACTCGCAATAACATCTGCTAACCATTTGAATGTGCCAATAAAATTTGATTTGATTTTTATTTTATGCTGCTTTTTAATTATTTATTATTTTTATTTTCTATTATCTATTTTTTTACTTAACACTTATTTTTTCTTATAACTGCATTGATGGTTAAGGGCTTGTAAGTAAGCATTTCACTGTGCGCTGAATACCTGTTGTATTCAGTGCATGTGACAAATACAATTTGACTTGCACCTGGCCCTTGACAGTGCAGATGAGACTGTTAGCAGGTTAGCAGGTACTGCAAGGTATTTGAAGTGTTTGTGCTTCTGTGTGTGTGTGTGTGTGTGTGTGTGTGTGTGTGTGTGTGTGTGTGTGTGTGTGTGTGTGTGTGTGTGTGTGTGTGTGTGTGTGTGTGTGTGTGTGTGTGTGTGTATGTGTATGTGTATGTGTATGTGTGTATGTGTATGTGTATGTGTGTGTGAACGTCTCCATGCCCTAGCTAACCCTGCACCTCTGCACTTGGTCTTGTAGAATCCTAAAGCCACATAAAGTGAGCCCAGAAGGACAGGCATGGCATTGGAAAATGTCTCAGGTCTGATCCTGATTGACTCAGCTCTGACAAATCCTCCCTGGGTGCTATCCTCCAAACCTTAGAGGAGAGATACACCAGAGAACCCCCAGGCATAGTGTACCATGGGAGGGAGCTGTCCCTCTTCAGGGGATGGGGGAGAAGGCAGGACATTAGTGAAGATGAAAGAGGACTTATTAACCCCTAGGTAGGGTGTTACCTTCGGGGGGCTGTCGGAGCCTGGGTATTCCCTCTGGTCCAGCTTGTTCCAGCGCTGCATCAGCTTGATGACCATGGGGTTACTGAAGTCCACCAGCTGAAAGCCCGACACGTTGGCCCCTCCATGCATGAAGCGCTCCAGGTTGATGTCCTTAAACCCCTGGGAGAGAGAGTGGGGGGAAGGGGGGCGAGATGGAGCGTTTGGTACGGATGGAGGCAGAGGGCAGAGAAGAAGAGAGAGGATGAGAGAATGACATTTATAGATAGAGGTAAGGAGAGTGATGGAGGTAGGCAAAAGGTAAATAGAAAAAGGGATAGAAATAAAGTGAGATATGGGGGAGAGAGAGAAGAAGAAGGGGAAGAGAAGAGAGGCAAAGAGAGCGAGAAAAGGAGAGGAACAGAGACAGGACCCTGAACAGTATGTGATACCACAACATAAAAGGACACCAAACACTTCTCCGAATTCTCCCCTAGCCTTTTCTAAGATCACCGGCTGAGTCTGAATTCTGTCGACGCCCTGCTTCTATAGCAGAGAGCTGGTAAGAAGGATTGTGCCAACAGTAATCTCTCTCAGCCCAGTGCTCTGATGCCTCCAATGCTGTGTCACACTCATACCCACACTCCCACTCATGCACACACCCACACACACTGAGCTGTCCTGCTCTGGACATCATTAATACACTGTCACTGTGGAAATGGGCTGAATACTAATTACATTGACGAGAAGAGAGGGGGGGGGGGGGAGAGACAGAGAGAAGAAGGAAGAATAAGGATGTAGTCAAGACATGCCAGGATTTTTTCCCCTCACCAAGTTAGCCATGATGTAATGGTAGCCTTTGACATGTTTTCCGACGCTGACAATCTGCGAGAGAAGGGGAGGAGAAACGTTAGAGAAACGTTAAGTCAACCCGACTGGAAAGGGACAAACGTTCGACAGATTTTAATTGAACCCGACTGAATTAGCATTAGCATGCTTAATTGGCTGTCAGTTGAATGACACCCCAGTGTGTGCGGCTTGCCACCGCGTGAACATTGTCTTTCATGGGGAGAAATCAGACCTGCCGACTGTCTAAACAAATGAGTAGGCATCCGGATGAGTACCACACAAGGAAAAAGACAGACAGACACTTTGAGGCGAGGCAAGACATGCCAATGTTCCCGGCATGGAGAGAGAGACAGAGAATGTTCATTGAATCATTGTCATCATCGTCATCATCATCATCATTGACCACAAGCAGATCAAATAGCTAAACGGACTTTGAACTCAAGACAGCTGCCGCTTACGTCGCCATGTAGTATGACTCTGCTTATAGATGATTTGTGAGGTACAGTATCTACGAATTGATTATTAAGACTTTATGAATGCTCTGTAAAGCATCAATTGTTGTGTCTTTAAAGTTTTAGCCTAATGTGTTTGAATGTATCGCTTACAAATATAATCTGTTTCCACGAGCATAGCTCCATTCTCCAAAAATTCGAGCTACATTTTTCTGGACATCGCTAAATAACCAGGTAACAAAATGAAAACTGGTTTGGAGGAAACAATAACACCTGAGGGAAGTTAAAAATAAGCAACAATTTTTTTTAAATTACCCTTTAAAAGGGGCCCATGCAGAGGTAAAAAAAAAGAAGACGATTTGACCTGCTAATTTAGATGTTGTGTGTGCTGAGGCCTACAGAGATATGACGGGTACTGTTGGTTGTGTGTCCAGGGATCACAAACACACACACACACACACACACACACACACACACACACACACACACACACACACACACACACACACACACACACACACACACACACACACACACACACACACACACACACACACACACAAACACACACACACACACACACACACACACACACACACACACACACCGAGTTGTTAGCACAGTGATATGCCGGAGCAGAGATTTGCTGAATAATTGAAATGTGAGATAGAGACACTGGTTGCCTGGGGGCGGCGGAGGAGTACACTATGACACAGAGAAGGGGGTTATTTGGTTAATTCAACTCTGACTACATACAGTACAGGCAACTGAGCGGCGCATAGCTGCAAGAAGTAGTTTGTGGGTATGGGTGCCGCGATCCTTTTATCGACATGGGGGGGTGGGGGCTGCTGGAAAGAAAAAAATTGCCCGCACTGCAGATGGCTATATTGATCCACGAATACAAGACTATTAAAGCTCCAGTGCATTACCTATGTGAAAAAGTATTTTGTTAATTTAAAAGATTACACTACTGTTCAAAAGTTTGGGATCACTTAGAAATGTCCTTGTTTTTGAAAGAAAAGCAATTTTTTTTGTCCATTAAAATAAAATATAATTGATCAGAAATACAGTGTAGACATTGTTAATGTTGTAAATGACTATTGTAGCTGGAAACGGTAGATTTTTTATGAAATATTTACATAGGTGTACAGAGGCCCATTATCAGCAACCATCACTCCTGTGTTCCATTGGCACGTTGTGTTAGCTAATCCAAGTTTATCATTTTAAAAGGCTAATTGATCATTATAAAACCATTTTGCAATTATGTTAGCACAGCTGAAAACTGTTGTCCTGATTAAAGAAGCAATAAAACTGGCTTTCTTTAGACTAGTTGAGTATCTGGAGCATCAGCATTTGTGGGTTCGATTACAGGCTCAAAATAGCCATAAACAAAGGACTTTCTTCTGAAACTCGTCAGTCTATTCTTGTTCTGAGAAATGAAGGCTATTCCATGAGAGAAATTGCCAAGAAACTGAAGATCTAGTACAACGCTGTGTACTACTCCCTTCACAGAACAGTGCAAACTGGCCCTAACCCGAATAGGAAGAGGATTGTGAGGCCCCGATGCACAACTGAGCAAGAGGACAAGTACATTAGAGTGTCTACTTTGAGAAACGCCTCACAAGTCCTCAACTGGCAGCTTCATTAAATAGTACCTGCAAAACACCAGTCTCAACGTCAACAGTGAAGAGGCGACTCCGGGATGCTGGCCTTCTAGGCAGAGTTCCTCTGTCCAGTGTCTGTGTTCTTTTGCCCATCTTAATCTTTTCTTTTTATTGGCCAGTCTGAGATATGGCTTTTCCTTTGAAGTTGAAGTTAAGACTGGTGTTGGCCTGGTACCTGTTCAACTTCTGGGTGGCTAGAAAGCCAGCATCCCGGAGTCGCCTCTTCACTGTTTATGTTGAGACTGGTGTTTTGCGGGTACTATTTAATTTAATTATGCTGCCAGTTGAGGACTTGTAAAATTGCTTTTAGTTGCCTGGTTTGCTAGATTTTTAAATGGATGGGTTTATTGGTGTTAAAATATACCAGTTATGCTATTTTGGACCACCAGGCTGCTGATGTCATGCAGCCTGTCGTTTTTGTGTTTATACTTTTTTTATAACGATAACGACAAGTTTGATGTCGTACAACAATAGAATGTTCATGATGTCACTGTTGATAGACGTTGATAGACGTAGTATAAACCAGCCTTTAGTCTTGAAATCTTTGGTTGTTTACTACACTACCATATTCATTCTGTTTAGCACGTGGCCTCACATGTGAATTCTTAAAGAGATGGGTGGGTCTAAGGCTTAAGTGGGTTTGAACGATGCTGAATGGGTGTAGACAAAGAGCTCTCCAGTAGGTGTACCAAAACATTCAAGAGACATTTTCTCAAAAGTGGGGTTACAAGTTTATCAACTTTCAAAGCAGAATTACTTTCCCATTATACTCGACTGTAGTGTATGACATACAATTTTCTAGCTCTGAGTCTCTACTTTTATCCAATGCAAAAAACACAATTACAAATTATGCTACTTGAGACTGAATTGAGCTGGTTGGTCACAATTGATTGATTGATTGATTAATTCACCTACTCTAGCCTGTTGGTGAGCTTCTCAAACTTATCCTGTCTGACTGCCTAACTGCCTGTTTTCCTTCCTCTCTGCCTGCCTGCCTGCCTTGACTGACTGACTGACTGATCTCACCTGCTCCAGCATGTTGGTGAGCCTCTCGGCCTCCAGGTCGATGACAAATTTCTTCTCCTGCCGTCGGTCCAGGTCCTCCAGGAGGCGCCGGTAGGCCGCGTCGTTGAATTTCTCCACACAGATGGCGCTCACCTGCCAGCTGTTCTGGCCCGCCTTCTCCATGATGGCTTGCAGTATGGCGTAACCTGAGGGACCAACAGCCAATCAGATCACAGCATGTCATTCCAATACTTTATTTACATAGGGACAATTAAAAGATTGACATACTGAATGTATAACAGTCAGATGCATTGCACCATCACATCTGATCTTACACTAATTTACAGTGCCGGTCCCCAAATCAGCAGTAATATTTTGGGCCCAATCCAAATCCAAACTAAATTCAAATTGAACCCAACCCTGCTTCCTTTTGGCTGGGAAATGTTGAGGCACAGAAGGTTTCAGATGGAACGAATGAACCATGTTGCTGATTATTACTGATATCATCAAGCTGACGCCACAATCTAAAAACCCTGGCTTTACAAAAACAACAAGCATGTGCTCCCCCAAGAAGCCTTGCATCCAATTAGACCTCTTTAACTGTGTTGAGTTCAGAGTTCTAACCCTTTGCTACTACGCAGATTCTTAATACTAACTAGTCCAGCAACAAAACCCCCATAATTAAGTAGATGGCATAGTCTCTTTGATCAGCGATTGGTGGAGTGGTAGGAACCATTGGTACTTTAGAGGGGGACCCTGGGCTGCTGGGGCCTTGTATATATAGAGGGGTGATAGAGAGATGATAGAGAGATGAGAGGAAGTCAGGGGTGCCCCACACGGCGCTTCTTCTCTCCTCTCCAAAAGGAACAGATGTCCCACTTAAACGGCCCTTCCTGGTGGCCATCACAATCTGGCAACCTTTCTCCCTCTGCTCCCAATTAGTAGATTAACCTGTGCTCGAGTATCCACGTCTGGCAACCCAACCCCCCTTTCTCACTCTCTATTTTCCTGTGCACCCTATTAGAGTGGTATCTCTCTGTGTCTGTGCCAGGAGGACAAGGACGATGGTCGGTCACACACACACACCACTGCCTCAGTAAAAAAGAAAATATATATATATATTATTGAATATTAAAACATACAATCTACCTGCAGTGAAGCCGCTCAACATTTACATTACATTCAGTCATCTAACAGACTCCCAACCAGAGAGACTCACAGGAGCAACCAGGGTCAAGCGCCCCGCCCAAGGAGCACGCCGACAGATCTCCCACCAAGTCAAAAACGGGGACCCGAACCAGCAACCTATCGGCCACCGGCCCAAACTCCCAACAGCCAGGCCACCAACCATCCAAGATTCTCCCACAGTTCCACGAGAGCTGCCCTTAAACCATCCGAGATCCCCCCCACTGCCCCCCGAAAAAACCTTTCCCTCCATTCCCAGCCCCCCCCCCACCAGCCACTGTCCCCCCCCCCTAAAGGAACCAACAACCAACAAAAGGAGCACAAGAGAAAAGGGAGAAAGACAAAGGAAAACAACAATGCAAAAACAAAAGACATCAAGGACTACATCAATCAAAACAGCAACTGTATACGTCCGAGTGCACGTGTGGCACTATTTACATGTGTGAATGTCCGTATGTGTGCGTTTGAATGCGAGTGTGTATATGCATGTGGGGTGGCAGGTAGCCTAGTGGTTAGAGTTTTGGACTAGTAACCTAAAGGTTGCAAGATCGAATCCCCGAGCTGACAAGGTAAAAAGGTCGTTCTGTCCCTGAACAAGGCAGTTAACCAACTGTTCCTAGGCCGTCATTGAAAATAAGAATTTGTTCTTAACTGACTTGCCTAGTTAATAAATAAAGGTTTTAAAAAAGGTGTGTGTACACACGTACCAGTACCTGCCTCAGCTTTAACACACACCTGTGTTAGGTGACAGAGGAGTGGATGAATCCTGTAGAAGACTTGTGCTGTGTTCATTAGGCATCAAAAGGAAGAAAACTGATGGAAACAGGGCTGGGACTACCTGCATTTGTCCAATAAGAAATGGCAACTTTTGATTTCCGTTGCAAAACTTTTTTCTGAAATGCACAAACCACATTGACATAAATAACACCACAAGATCAAAAGATACATTTTTTAAATTTTTATAGAGTTCACAGGAGTGAGTTTTTTAAATCCACCCTTGGGTTGTGTTCATTAGTAGCCTGACCACCCGTCCACATCGATCCAGCAAAAGGCTACGCCCACTAGCGATTCTTCTCCGCAATGAATGTATGGAGCAATCGATACAGCAGCGGAATTAAATTCAGGATGAATTCAGGATGAATTTAATAGAACCTAAAACATTTTAAATTCTGTTGCAACGGAAAATAAAATTATGAGTCAGGTCCATAGTTTCAGTTTCAGTCCATTTTCTCCCATTTGGTGCCTAATGAACATGACCCTGATGATAACAACCCCAAGATGACAATTCTGAAAATACAATAGGTTCGTGCTTTGTATATGTCCTATAGACTATGAGCAAACTGACATTTCCTGGCTATGGTCCTATTGGATATAGACAGAGCTAATGACTAGTTGGCTAGTGGCCCATATATCTATATGGCTGTGATTATAGTGTTTCAGTCAGAGAACCAGGTGCAACTTCTGTTCTCATGTCAGTGATATCAATGCAATTGCATAGTGGAGATGAAAGCAAAGCCCATAATAGGCCCTGTCAACAAAGAATCTAAGTGCAACCATTAAGGCTTATACAGTATAGACGAGGCACAGAAACACACACACACACACACACAAGCATGTGCACGAACAAACATGCATGTACACACACACACGAACAGAACAGACATGCACGCATGCATACACAAACGCGCACACACACACACACACACACACACACACACACACACACACACACACACACACACACACACACACACACACACACACACACACACACACACACACACACACACACACACACACACACACACACACACACACACACACACACACACACACACAAACCCTCCCCACACACAGACTCTCTCTCTCTCTCCTTAAAGTGAGGCCTACGGCAGACACATAACAGCCCACTGCAGCAACAGTAATTCCTTTCTATGTAATGACACAAAATCCTATATTGTTCTATTTGCAATCACATGCCTCAGTCCCCCTATACCAGACCCACAAACCAGAGACGAGCGCTAAGGCCTGCCATCCTCCTTGTCCGCCCACCTTTCTACCCGCCTTTCTACACACCTTTTCTTCAGCCTTCCTGCCACTGATTACCAGCTGATGAATCTGTAGCCCGGGGCTGTGTGTAGAGCAGCTAACCACAATCAGCGTCATCGCACTAGCTGCCTGCCTGCACCACAGAAGAGCACAGAGTACAGCCTCCCCTCCCCCATTTCCTTCTCCCGCTCCTTGTTGCACACTGCCATTCACTGCCACTAGGAGGCAGTGGTTATATGAAATTAATGACTTTCAAAGAGCGCTGGTCTACTGCAGTAAACTACAGGGAGATGGAGAGTGATGGAGCGGGTCCGAATGTAGTCCGGGTGGAGAGAGAGAGCACAATACTCCTGAGAGACCTAACCTTTTAAACTGAGTCATTCATCCTGACCTGGAGACCCCGCTGTTTGGTACACATCTGTCTATTGGAGAAAGATAGACAGACAGACACAGAGAGTTAGACAGACACAGAGAGAGAGATAGACACAGAGAGAGAGATAGACAGAGAGGGAAGGAGAGAGACAGACAGAGAGCGAGAGAGAGAGACAGAGAGCGAGAGAGAGCGAGAGAGAGCGAGAGAGAGCGACAGAGAGCGAGAGAGACAGAGAGCGAGAGAGAGAGAGACAGAGAGAGAGAGACAGAGAGAGAGAGACAGCCTGGGCCTCCCCCCTCGCACGGCCACAGCTGAGCACGTGACTATGATATTCCACATACAGGGAGCTTTTCTACTATATTGCAAAGAGAAGGAGAAGTCTACTCCTAGTAGATACAAAAAAATATATTAAATGTTTAAAGCGAGATTCGCTACTTCCAAAGCGGAGTGGTATTATTATTATTTTTTTAATATCTCCACTGACCTGCAGTTAACGCAGTTAAGATAGGAACAGATTGGAAAAGGTGGCTGAGTAGAGGACTGCTGGTACAGGAGAAGTCTAGAGCAAGATATTCCAAGTCTTACCGGGTCATAGATAGGAAGGTGAATAACAGTTATTATTATCATCTCAATGGGCAGTTCTGTTAAGGTGGTTGGAATGATGTCATTTTAACCAGGGATGTTTGTTCACAGGGATGAAAGTGACGCAGAAAATTGAAAGGGAGAAATGCACGAGGAAAATACATTCCGCTGAAATGGTTTGACGAAGGTGTGGGAAACGTCAGGGCTCCACGCTGGTCGGTGACACCTTGACAGCTGCAGTGTCAATACAGACATCGACGCATGTGGTGAAGCCGCTGCCTTTTCTCACCGTACTACCAGAGCCCATGTTTAGGCCTTCAGTAGAGCTCGGCAGCTGGTGTTATGACAGAAACAGTAGAAACAGCAATAGCAGGAGTAGTATAATGCCACTTCAATAATGTTTACATACAGTTGAAGTTGGAAGTTAACATACACTTAGGTTGGAGTCCTTAAAACTCATTTTTCAACCACTCCACACATTTCTTGTAAACAAACTATAGTTTTGTCAAGTCGGTTAGGACATCTACTTGGTGCATGACACAAGTAATTTTTCCAACAATTGTTCACAGACAGATTATTTCACTGTATCACAATTCCAGTGGGTCAGAAGTTTACATACACTAAGTTGACTGTGCCTTTAAACAGCTTGGAAAATTCCTGAAAATGATGTTATGGGTTTAGAAGCTTCTGATAGGCTAATTGACATCATTTGAGTCAATTGGAGGTGTACCTGTGGATGTATTTCAAGGCCTACCTTCAAACTCAGTGCCTCTTTGCTTGACATCATGGGAAAATCGAAATAAATCAGCCAAGACCTCAGGAAAATAAATTGTAGACCTCCACCAGTCTCCTTCATCCTTGGAAGCAAATTCCAAATGCCTGAAGGTACCACGTTCAACTGTACAAACAATAGTACACAAGTATAAACACAATGGGACCGCGCAGCCGTCATACCGCTCAGGAAGGAGACGCGTTCTGTCTCCTAGAGATGAATGTACTTTGGTGCGAAAAGTGCAAATCAATCCCAGAACAACAGGGGCTGCTGTTTGGACAAATAATGAATTCAGGGGCTTTAACGCAGTCGGCATATCCTTGGCATGACTATTGTCACAGATTCAGGGACAAAACTGATCCTAGATCACACTTAATATGTACATACTGTATGCTTTGGGAATATGTATTGACTGTTTGAACTGAAGATATTATTAAGGGCTATTTACGTCATGTTCAACTGATATTAGGTATGCGGTATACTGTAGCTACATCCCTTCTGGGTTGAAACACATCTGAGAACAGGGTGAACCATTATTGATAGTTTAGAGAGAGCGAGAGAGCAAGAGAGTGAGAGAGCGAGCGAGCGAGCGAGAAAGAAAGGGATGGAGAGAGAGAGCTCTAGACCAAGAGAGAAGGATGCGCCTTGGACCCTGGTTCTGGCGTTGCTCATTAGTGGAACAGGAACCTCAGTACCTCTGCCCAGTCCTCCGAGACGACGTGACACAGAGGAAGAGAGAGGGAGTGAGAGACAGAGACAGAGACAGACAGAGAGTGAGTGAGTGAGTGAGTGAGTGAGTGAGTGAGTGAGTGAGTGAGTGAGAAAGAGAAAACTGAAGATGTTATTAAGGGCTAATTTCATCATGTTCAACTGATATAAGATATGTGGTAAAGTGTAGCTACATCCCTTCTGGGTTGAAACACATCTGATAGGTGAGCCATTATTGATAGTTGTAAGAGAAGGAGAGAGAGAAGGAGAGAGAGAAGGAGAGAGAGCGAGAGATAGAAGGAGAGAGAGCGAGAGAGAGAAGGAGAGAGAGCGAGCGAGAGAGAGAAGGAGAGAGAGAGAGATAGAGAGAGATAGAGAGAGAGACCAGGGGTTCTTAAACTTTTTCAATTCTGTGTTTTCCTGGGACCCAAGCTTAGGATAATATGCAACTATACATACATACAGGTACATTTCAATGCCCTTATTCATGAAACAAATGCAATATAGACAAAAACAAATAATGAAATGAAATATCCATAGAAATATCTATTCATGTTTATTTTCCCCATTAAAAACACTCTTACATATCTGTCTAGGTTGGAACTGTTGCTGGTAAAATACAATAAATCTTTTTGATTCTGAATTGTAATAAACGGATTGATCACATCACACAGATGAATAACAGAACACACACACAGGCTTGTTGATAGTGCAACCCTAAGTAACAGTACAGATTCAATCAGGCCTACTGTACATCTTACTGTAGAAATGATTGTTTGATAGAAAGTCTAGGTTGGAACTGTTACTGTTAAATACAATACAGATGTTTTGTTCAGAACTGGAATAAACTGATTGATCACATCACACAGATGTAGACCAGAAAACCCCCACACAGTCCTAATGAGAGCATGTCTATTCTGGGCTCTGTTTTTGACAGTAAAACACTGAGGTTATGCTCAGCCTTGAAACTGTTTCTGTACTTGTTTTTTAAGTATGTCAGAGTTGAGAACCCTGACTCACATAGGTATGTGATGCCAAACTGGACCAGAACATCTACTGCTTTCTCAGTCAAGCAGGCGACCGCTTCCTCCTGCTGTAGATGAGCAACCCAGAACTGTGTTTGCCTCGCTTCAGTTTATTCCAGTTAAGAATAACAATTATTGTATTTTAACAGCAACAGTTCCAACCTAGACTTGTTTTCAACAATAATTTATACAGTAAGATGTACAGTAGGCCTGATCATTTTTCATATTCATCTGTACTGTTCCTAGGGTTGCACTATCAGTAGCTAGCTTGCTTTGGCGAATGTTACCTATTAACTGTGTACAAGGCCAGGGGATTGTTTGAAAGTGAAACTCACATCTACTACTATGAGAGAGAGTACTCCCTTATTTCTGCGTATCATCACCTGTTATAAAATGACAACAATGCCTTGCTAGCTGACTCACTTTCCACTGTCGAAGCACTGTTTCATGAAGCATTCTGCCCTGTTCTGAATGAACTCCCTGGGTTAACCATCATGCTGTGGATGTTTGGTCAGGACGAGTGGTTTTTATGAATTTGTTCGTTATGAGAGACTCATTACTAAGCACTTTCACGGACAAAACACATTGTGGGCGCTCCTCATAAGTGTGTATGAAAGAGAGAGAAACTCGTCGCTGTATACGCGTTTCATTACAATTCATGGCTTGAACTACAGCGCTGCATCGTGTGTGTCGCGGAGTGATCTTCAAGAAAACTGCAGAAAAAAAGATCAGGTAAGCCGCGGAGCACACGGGCATCTCCCTCTCACACTCGCGCAACTGCCAAACTGAGCAGAGGCCGCTGCTAAGCAGAGAGCGCAGATGCACTTGGCCAAATCAATTCCAGTAATTCATGAAATAATTATACATTTACTCTGACACGTCGCGACCCACCATTAACAAGTCCGCGACCCACTTTGGGTCGCAACCCATACTTTCAGAAAGGCTGCTCTAGACCAAGGGAGAATGATGCGCTGTGGACCCTGGTTCTGGCGTTGCTCATTAGTGGAACAGGAACCTCAGTACCTCTACCTAGAGGGAGAGAGTAAGAGTGAGAGAAAAAAACTCATTTCTATTAATACTACAGCGACGCTAGCGGCTTCCTGGAAAGACACTGCCGTCCATGGAGAATACCCGTTATCTCCGGTTCTCACTTTGTTTGCATTCCAAATGGCACCCTAATCCCTTTATAGTGCACATCTTTTGGCCAGGCTCCATTTGCCTCCAACAAGGCTCTGGTCAATAGTAGTGCACTAAATAGGGAATATGGTGCCATTTGGAACAGATCCTTTCCTTTGTTTCATTACCCCCCAGCGTGGTTCCCTATTCCACTTCCCTGACAGGACACCTCCCTACACCCGACATCGCTGCACTTGCCTATCGATTGGTAGATTTGGTCTGTAGCCCCCTTTGGCCCCAAGACATGCCCGTCCACCAGATAGCACAGACAACCATTATTTTAGGACAGCATCCATTCACACTTCCACTGTATGGGTTTCCACATAGAGCAGGGGTAATTGAGATAGATCAGAGTAGGCAATGCAGGGTCTGGACCATAATTACCAATAATCACCCATTCTAGACATTCTATTTCTAAGGACTGAGGTTGATATCCTGAATACAAAGAGCGATAGATACACATTACACTGACAAATTATTAATGACTAAATGCAGATCATGTACATATTTGTAATATATATGACCTTTGGAGCTAAACATATGAATGCTCACACTTACACCAAGACCTGTAAAGCAAAGCCTTTGCTGTGTGTTGGCCCCAGCTCCTAACATACTACTACTGTACAGTTACTGCAGCAGGCTGGGGTCCCACTTAGAGGTGGCACTTGTCACTGCGTTGTTATGTGTTAACAATAAAGACTACCGTTCCCATAATGCAACGCACCATGCACATAGTGATTGTTAGAATACCTTGCATAGCTACACACCAATGTAGTTAGCTAGCTCAATCATCTTGTTATTAAAGGTAGCTAAACCTACGCCCCCAGCTTGAGCACGAGCCCAAATCAAAGTATGCGAAACGGATGCGTACTCCGCTTGTACACATTTCAAAGCTTGTATCGATGCAAGCTTCAATAAAAAAATATGGACAGAAATCTTTTTTGATTTATTTCACCTTTATTTAACCAGGTAGGCAAGTTGAGAACAAGTTCTCATTTACAATTGCGACCTGGCCAAGATAAAGCAAAGCAGTTCGACACATACAACAACACAGAGTTACACATGGAGTAAAACATATAGTCATTAATATAGTAGAAAAATAAGTCTATATACAATGTGAGCAAATGAGGTGAGATAAGGGAGGTAAAGGCAAAAAAAGGCCATGGTGGCGAGGTAAATACAATATAGCAAGTAAAACCCTGGAATGGTAGATTTGCAGTGGAAGAATGTGCAAAGTAAAAATAGAAATAATGGGGTGCAAAGGAGCAAAATAAATAAATACAGTAGGGGAAGAGGTAGAAGTTTGGGCTAAATTATAGATGGGCTATGTACAGGTGCAGTAATCTGTGAGCTGCTCTGACAGCTGGTGCTTAAAGCTAGTGAGGGAGATAAGTGTTTCCAGTTTCAGAGATTTTTGTAGTTCGTTCCAGTCATTGGCAGCAGAGAACTGGAAGGAGAGGCCGCCAAAGGAGGAATTGGCTTTGGGGGTGACCAGAGAGATATACCTGCTGGAGCGCCTGCTACAGGTGGGTGCTGCTATGGTGACCAGCGAGTTGAGATAAGGGGGGACTTTACCTAGCAGGGTCTTGTAGATGACCTGGAGCCAGTGGGTTTGGCGATGAGTATGAAGCGAGGGCCAGCCAACGAGAGCGTACAGTTCGCAGTGGTGGGTAGTACTGTATATGGGGCTTTGGTGACAAAATGGATGGCACTGTGATAGACTGCATCCAATTTATTGAGTAGAGTATTGGAGGCTATTTTGTAAATGACATCGCCAAAGTCGAGGATCGGCAGGATGGTCAGTTTTACGAGGGCAGCATGAGTGAAGGATGCTTTGTTGCGAAATAGGAAGCCGATTCTAGATTTAACTTTGGATTAGAGATGTTTGATGTGAATCTGGAAGGAGAGTTTACAGTCTAACCAGACACCTAGGTATTTGTAGTTGTCCACATATTCTAAGTCAGAACCGTCCAGAGTAGTGATGCTGGACGGGTGGGCAGGTGCAGGCAGCGATCGGTTGAAGAGCATGCATTTAGTTTTACTTGTATTTAAGAGCAGTTGGAGGCCACGGAAGGAGAGTTGTATGGCATTGAAGCTTGTTTGGAGGGTTGTTAACACAGTGTCCAAAGAAGGGCCAGAAGTATGCAGAATTGTGTCGTCTGCGTAGAGGTGGATCAGAGACTCACCAGCAGCAAGAGCGACATCATTGATGTATACAGAGAAGAGAGTCGGCCCAAGAATTGAACCCTGTGGCAACCCCATAGAGACTGCCAGAGGCCTGGACAACAGGCCCTCCGATTTGACACACGGAACTCTGTCTGAGAAGTAGTTGGTGAACCAGGCGAGGCAATCATTTGAGAAACCAAGGCTATTGAGTCTGCCGATGAGGATGTGGCGATTGACAGAGTCGAAAGCCTTGGCCAGGTCAATGAATATGGCTGCACAGTATTGTTTCTTATCGATGGCGGTTAAGATATCGTTTAGGACCTTGAGCGTGGCTGAGGTGCACGCATGACCAGCTCGGAAACCAGATTGCATAGCAGAGAAGGTGTGGTGGGATTCGAAATGGTCTGTAATCTGTTTGTTGACTTGGCTTTCGAAGACCTTAGAAAGGCAGGGTAGGATAGATATAGGTCTGTAGCAGTTTGGGTCAAGAGTGTCCCCCCCTTTGAAGAGGGGGATGACCGCAGCTGCTTTCCAATCTTTGGGAATCTCAGATGACACGAAAGAGAGGTTGAACAGGCTAGTAATAGGGGTTGCAACAATTTCGGTAGATAATTAGGGTCCAGATTGTCTAGCCCGGCTGATTTGTAGGGGTCCAGATTTTGCAGCTTTTTCCGAACATCAGCTGACCGGATTTGGGTGAAGGAGATATGGGGAAGGCTTGGGCGAGTTGCTGTGGGCGGTGCAGTGCTGTTGACTGGGGTAGAGGTAGCCAGGTGGAAAGCATGGCCAGCCGTAGAAAAATGCTTATTGAAATTCTCAATTATAGTGGATTTATCGGTGGTGACAGAGTTTCCTATCCTCAGTGCAGTGGGCAGCTGGGAGGAGGTGCTCTTATTCTCCATGGACTTTACAGTGTCCCAGAACTTTTTTGAGTTCGTGTTGCAGGAAGCAACACGAACTGCCTGTGTATATTGGTTCCTAACTTCCCTGAAAAGTTGCATATCATGGGGGCTGTTCGATGCTAATGCAGAACACCACAGGATGTTTTTGTGTTGGTTAAGGGCAGTCAGGTCTGGAGAGAACCAAGGGCTAAATCTGTTCCTGGTTCTAAATTTCTTGAATGGGGCATGCTTATTTAAGATGGTGAGGAAGGCATTTAAAAAAAATAACCAGGCATCCTCTACTGACGGGATGAGGTCAATATCCTTCCAGGATACCCGGGCCAGGTCGATTAGAAAGGCCTGCTCACTGAAGTGTTTCAGGGAGCGTTTGACAGTGACGAGTGGAGGTCGTTTGACCGCTGACCCATTACGTATGCAGGCAAGGACGCAGTGATCGCTGAGATCTTGGTTGAAAACAGCAGAGGTGTATTTAGAGGGCATGTTGGTTAGGATGATATCTATGAGGGTGCCCGTGTTTACGATTTTGGGGTGGTACCTGGTAGGTTCATTGATAATTTGTGTGAGATTGAGGGCATCAAGCTTAGATTGTAGGATGGTTGGGGTGTTAAGCATGTCCCAGTTTAGGTCACCTAGCAGCACGAGCTCTGAAGATAGATGGGGGGCAATCAGTTCACATATGGTGTCCAAAGCACAGCTGGGGGCAGAGGGTGGTCTATAGCAGGCGGCAACAGTGAGAGACTTGTTTTTAGAGAGGTGGATTTTTAAAAGTAGAAGTTCAAATTGTTTGGGTACAGACCTGGATAGTAGGACAGAACTCTGCAGGCTATCTCTGCAGTAGATTGCAATATGACGCAACCAAGTAACAAAACAACACAACATTTATTGAAACCATTATTTGAGCTGAAGCAAGAGAAAATAAACTCCGACTTCGGCATGAAATGTCACCCATTCACATCTCATATGTTGCCTGACTACAATATTGCATCTTGAAAACGTTAATAAATACATTCTGTGTTCATTTTGGCATGTTTACCTGCCTACAATACCCACTGTAGTCTGTGTAGATTGCAAGCCCATAGCAAGTCAATAGGGTGAACTGGCTAACTACTACTGTTAGCTAACTAGCTTGCCACAAAAAATTAGTAGCTAACTACCCATGAAGTATTGACATCTACCTTGCATAACATTAGTTTTAGGTCATTTTTAAACTATCTGGTTAACCTGTTGGGGATGGGGGCGCTGTTTAGACTATTTATGCTAATCGGGTAATTTTTGAAACGGCTTCCCACAAAATCCTTGATCGTACAATTTGCATATTATTATTATTATTGGATAGAAAACAGTCTATAGTTTCTATAGGAGTTGAAATTTTGTCTCTAAGTGGAACAGAGCCCATTCTACAGCAATTTCCCTGACATGGAGTCAGATTTCAGAAATGTTGGCCACTGTTCTGAAGTCAGTTAAAAGGGCACTGTTATTGCTATGACTATACGGACACTTCTTACGTCTTCCCCTGGATGCCTTTACGTGATGACGATTCCAATGGGGTCGATTGCGCGTTCACAGGCCCTATAAATTAAAAAACCCTGTAGCTAGCAAGTCTTTCCTTGGTGCGTAACGCGCGTGCTGGACACCGACCCGCTCCTGTTCCAAGCGTTAGTTTAGCCTGTTATATTTCTCCGGTCATCTTTTCACTCGCTATAGGAGTTCAAAACATCATAAGGTAGTTAATTTAAAGCGTTTTATAGCAATTTATATCCGTTTAGTGCGATTTTGGGACATTTATTTTTGAAACGATGTGAATAGCTGGGCACGCTTTTCAGTTCATCCCGAACGCAGTTGGCATTTCAAAATGGCAAGAGGACAGCTTTCCACCAAAAGACGATTACTCCCAAGAAAGGATCCTTTGCCCAAGATACTGATGGAAGAACAGCTCAAAGTAGGACATTTTTATTATAATAAATCGTGTTTCTGTCGAAACATTTTAGTGGCTTAGGACGCCATGTTTTTTGACGTAGCTTCGCTTGGCGCAAACTGTATTGAAAAGTAAGGATAAATTAAAAAATGTAATTCCGCAATTGTATTAAGAATTAAATTGTCTATCAATCCCTGTCCACCCTATATTTTTTAGTCACGTTTATGAGTATTTATGTATAAGAGTAGATCACTGTCTAAGTGGCGCAAGGACATTTTCTGACCAGCTGAGCTACATTTCACATTGTCTAACCATGATTTTGCTGGCTAAATATAAACATTTTCGATCAAACTCTATATGGATTGTGTAATATGATGTTACAGGAGTGTCATCGGAAGAATTCTGAGAAGGTTAGTGAAAAAATTAATATCTTTTGGCGATGTTGACTTTTATCGCTCACTTTGGCTAGAATCAATGCTGGGCTGCTATGTGCTATGTGCTATGCTAATATAACGATTTATTGTGTTTTCGCTGTAAGACACTTAGAAAATCTGAAATATTGTCTGTATTCACAGGATCTGTGTCTTTCGATTCGTGTATGCTGTGTATTTTTACGAAATGTTTGATGATTAGTAAGTAGGTAAACACGTTGCTCTAAGTAGTTTTTCTATTCCATTTGTGACGGTGGGTGCAATTGTAACCTATGCCATCTACCTGAAATATGCACTTTTTTCTAACAAAACCTATCCCATACCATAAATATGTTATCAGACTGTCATCTGATGAGTTTTTTTGTTGGTTAGGGGCTATAAATATCTTAGTTTAGCCGATTTGGTGATGGCTACTGGTGTTGGTGGACAAATAAAAGATGGTGGATTATGCTAATGTGTTTTTAGGTAATAGATGTACATCTTTACATATTGTGTCTTCCCTGTAAAACATTTTAAAAATCGGACATGTTGACTGGATTCACAAGATCTGTGTCTTTCATTAGCTGTATTGGACTTTAATGTGTGAAAGTTAAATATTTTAAAAAAATATTTTTTTTGAATTTCGCGGCACTGGTTTTTCAGTGGGGGGGGGGGGGGGGGGGGGGGGGTGCCGCTAGCGCCATGCTGATCCTAGACAGGTTAACTTGAATATTACAATTCATATATAGCTAGCTGATAGTTATGAAATAAAACTTTGTGCATATCTTGTTTTGTCTCTATTGCCATTGTTCTGGCTGGAAGACGGTTCAGTGAATGGGTAAGTCCATAGTAAGGCGATAGGGTCAACTGGCTAGCTAGCTAGCCATTAAGAAGTGGTAGCTACCTACCCACAAAAAAATTGACATCTACCTGGCATAACATTAGTTTTAGGTCCTTTGGTCGTTTAACTAGTTTGACCATTACGATTCACATGTAGCTAGCTGATAATTATGAAGTTAAATGTTATGCTTTGTGTATATCTTGTTTCGTCTCTATTGTCATTGTCCTGGCTGGAAGAAAGTTCAGTGAATGGGAGGTGAGATGTGTGTGAGGTAATACAGTAGGGGGAGTGCGAGTGCTTCTCAAATGTATTGTTTTATGCGCTCTCCATACTCTTGTCCTCACAAGAACGGACTCAAGAAAACGTCTTCGGAGAATGCACTCGGAGCAGGAGAGTGTGGAGTACGGCAGTATGCATATTGAGAAACACCCATGGTGTCAGAAGTGGGATTCAAGCCCACGCCTCCAATGTAAGCAAAGGCACCTCATCCACTGACTCTTAGCCTCTCATTCCTATGTGACAACATAAGTGCTGTTATTCACTCTAAATCTCTAAGTCTATTATAACTCCCTTCTAATCAATATAAGCACAGCCTCCATTTCTCCTTCCAATGGCCCTTTAAGGCGTGAGAATCTGAAAGAATTGGACCACTATAAGTAATATGGTTGTAACTTACCATGGCCTCTGAATTGCACCTATTCACTCTTTTCCGATTTACGAGTGCCTATGGGACAGAGACCTGCAACTCCCGGTGCCCTTGGTAAATCTGTCCCGCAAGTCAATTTAATGTGCCCCCCCCCACGGCTATGACATCAACATACACCTGTGACATGTAAATATTATTTCCATCTCTCCATTTACTGTGTAAAGCACTTTGAGCTACTGGAAAAGCTTTGAGGCGCTATACATTGAGTGTACAAAACATTAGGAACAACTTATGATATTGAGTTGCACCCCCTCAGAACAGCCTCAATTCATCAGGGCATGGACTCTACAAGGTGTTGAAAGCGTTCCACAGGGATGCTGGCACATATTGACCCCAGTGCTTCAGTTGTGTCAAGTTGGCTGGATGTCCTTTGGGTGGTGGACCATTCTTGATACACACAGGAAACTGTTGAGCATGAAAAACCCAGCAGGGTTGCAGTTCTTGACACACTTAAAAGCCACTTCCCCCCTTGTACACACATACACAATCCATGTCTCAATTGTCTCAAGGCTTAAAATTCCTTCTTTAACGTGTCTCCTCCCCTTCATCTACACTGATTGAAGTGGATTTAACAGGTGACATCAGTAAGGGATCATAGCTTTCACCTGGATTCAATTGGTCAGTCTATGTCGGGGAATTTATATACTGTATATATTTTTTATTTTGTATACATGTTTTATTTAACCTTTATTTAACTACTAAGTCAGTTAAGAACAAATTCTTATTTACAATGACGGTGAAAAGAGCAGTGTTTGTACGGTTTTGTACAATCAGTGTATAAAATAAATAAATGATTAAGTACCATTACAACGACTTACCACACTGTCAGTGACAAACTAAAGGTCAATTCAATAGTATGATGTAATCATACACAGTGGAGCGACTTCCTGATTGCATTAAGACTTAAGAAGGTACACGTCATCATATACATCATCACACACAAATGTAAGTACTCACCCCGGTCCGTATCATAGAGGAAGACAAACTTGTTCCAGTCGTAGTGGTCGAGTAGCGAGAGCAGCGCCCCGCGGATGGAGGGCCGGAGCTGCAGCGTGAACTGGCTCTCTCCCTCGGTGGGGAAGCTGGGCGTGATCAGGGAGATGTGCAGCGCCCCGCAGAACGACGTCAGCGTGTGCACCGAGCGCTTGTCGTACAGGCCAAAGATGGCGAATACGCCCCGCGAGTACTGCGAGCAGACTGTGGAGGAGGTATGGAAGGGGGGAAGAGAGAGAGAGAGAGAGAAAGAGAGAAAGAGAGATAAGTTAGTTACTGAATTAGTTTACTAAACATTTGAATCTCTTAAAGGGAGAAATGGTGCATGTAAGAATAGACAGTACAGCTCTCTGTCTGCTCTCGAGTAGAGAGCAGACAGTGGTAAAGAGAGAGAGACACATTGCAGATAGTTCACCAACCCATTCAAATCCCTACAAGAGAAGCCCTGTGTTGCCTATGGAATAACATCTACCCAAAACATCCACAAAATATCACATTTCCTCTAATGTTTCCATCTTAAAACATGATTTCTAGTTTAATGAGTCTCTCTAACTCCTTTTGTCACCTCTCTCTCTTTATCTGCTAATAAACCAGTGGGTATTGTGATAAGATATGACCTATAACACCGGCTTTAATATGAAAAGCTATGTGTTATAAGTCTTTACATACACACTGCAGTTTCTGCTTAAGGCGCCTTAGTGTCTCGAGCCCTGATGCTAAAATTGCTTGTGCTTTGTGGTGTGGCATGTGTGTGTGTGTGTGTGTGTGTGTGTGTGTGTGTGTGTGTGTGTGTGTGTGTGTGTGTGTGTGTGTGTGTGTGTGTGTGTGTGTGTGTGTGTGTGTGTGTGTGTGTGTGTGCTTAAAACACACACCATAATGAACGGTTATGCTGACTTCTTCGTGCACGGCGAGTGCCTAAATGAAAGAATGGCACATTGGTGTGTTCAAAGCGTTTGAACTGTTCCATTATAAACGGAACAGATAGACATGTTTCTTTGTGTGGTTGTTTTATTGTTGCGACGCTGGGTTTGACAGCCTTATTTTTCCGTAGTGTTACAGTGTTGCTGGGAGTCCCTCTCTTTGCAGCATGTGAATGCCTAGGGCTGAAGAAGATATAGAGGAGAGGGAGAGAGCGACAGGGACAAAGTGAGATAGAAAGAGCGAGAGAGAAAACCCAGGCTTTGATGCCTTCTGAGTTTCTTCCGCCACTTGTTCTACAAACCATTAGACATACCAACGACGCGTAGATGTGTCAACACGCTAGGAGCGAACACGCTAAAACAAACCACTACTGTCTCGTAACTCTATGTAACTCTCATTCTCCATCTCTCCTGAAGCAGAGTGATTTGCACATCATCAAGGCTTTCATGTGCCAGTCATGTAGGAGAAATTGAGCACCCACATACACTGTGCCAGTGCGCTGTGTTACGTTGCATCATATTGTAGCCTAACACATCACCATGTAACATTGTGTGTTGCTTCCAGTGGTGTAGTGGAGGGTAAACACACCTAAACGCCACATACAGTACCAGTCCAAAGTTTGGACATAGACTCATTCAATGTTTTTTCTTTATTTTTTACTATTTTCTACATTGTAGAATAATTTCCAACAGTCTTGAAGGAGTTCCCATATATGCTGAGCACTTGTTGGCTGCTTTTCCTTCACTCTGCGGTCCAACTCATCCCAAACCATCTCACTTTGGTTGAGGTCAGGTGATTGTGGAGGCCAGGTCATCTGATGCAGCACTCCATCACTCTCCTTCTTGGTCAAATAGCCCTTACACAGCCTGGAGGTGTGCATTGTCCTGTTGAAAAACAAATGATAGTCCCACTAAGCGCAAACCAGATGGGATGGCGTATCGCTGCAGAATGCTGTGGTTGTCACACCCTGATCTGTTTCACCTGTCTTTGTGAATGTCTCCATCCACCTCCAGGTGTCACTGGTTTTCCCCATTAGTCCCTGGGTATTTATTCCGGTGTTCCCTGTTTGTCTGTTGCCAGTTCGTCTCGTCTTGTCAAGTCAACCAGCGTGTGTTTCCGTGTTCCTGCCTTTTCTTATCTCTTTTGCTAGTCCTCCGGGTTTTGACCCTTACCTGCCTTGACTCTGAACCCACCTGCCTGACCATACTGCCTGCCCTGACCTCGAGCCTGCCTGCCACTCTGTACCTCCTGAACTCTGACCTTGCCTGTCCACGACCATTCTCTTGCCTGCCCCTTGGATTATAATAAATATCAGAGACTCGAACCATCTGCCTCCCGTGTCTGCATCTGGGACTCGCCCCGTGCCCTTACAGTGGTAGCCATGCTGGTTAAGTGTGCCTTCAATACGAAATAAATCACTGACAGTGTCACCAGCAAAGCCCCCCCCCACACCATCACACCTCCTCCTCCATGCTTCATGGTGGGAACCACACATGCTGAGATCACCGTTCACCTACTCTGCATCTCACAAAGACACTGCGGTTGGAACCAAAAATCTCAAATTTCGACTCATCAGAACAAAGGACAGATTTCCACCTGTCTAAATGTCCATTGCTTGTGTTTCTTGGCCCTAGCAATGATCTTTTTCTTATTGGTGTCCTTTAGTAGTGGTTTCTTTGCAGCAATTAGACCATGAAGGCCTGATTCACGCAGTCTCCTCTGAACAGTTGATGTTGTGATGTGTCTGTGACAGTTGATGTTGAGATGCGTCTGTTACTTGAACTCTGTGAAGCAGTTATTTGGGCTGCAATCTGAGGTGCAGTTAACTGTAATGAACTTATCCTCTGCAGCAGAGGTAACTATGGGTCTTCCTTTCCTTTCTGAGGCTGGTAACTCTAATGAACTTATCCTCTGCAGCAGAGGTAACTCTGGGTCTTCCTTTCCTGTGGCGGTCCTCATGAGAGCCAGTTTCATTATAGCTCTTGATGATTTTGCGACTGCACTTGATGAAACTTTCAAAGTTCTTGTCATATTGACTGAACTTCGTGTCTTAAAGTAATGATGGACTGTCGTTTCTCTTTGTTTATTTGAGCTGTTCTTGCCATAATATGGACTTGGTCTTTTTCCAAATAGGGCTATATTCTGTATACCACTGTATACCACTCCTACCTTGTCACAACACAACTGATTTCCTGAAACGCACTAATAGGTAAAGAAAAAAACTTTCCAATTCGTGGCCACATGTCCAGCAGTGTCACACCCTGATCTGGTTCACCTGTCCTTGTGACTGTCTCCACCCCCTGCAGGTGTCACTTATTATACTGTACATATACTGTACATCATTCATCACGCTGTCTCTGTCTATTCTTTCATTCTCTCTGTCCCCTGCTCGCTCTCGCTCCCCCTCTTTCTCTGTCTTTCCCCCCTCTCTCTACAGTTAAATGTCTATATTTATGTCTAAGCTGCAGTGACAAACATGTTGTTGCTGACTAACACAGGGCTCAGACTGTCCAGTTGTCCTGTCTCTCTCCCTCTTCCTCCATCTCACTCTCTGTTTCTTCCTCTCCATCTCTCTCTCTCCCCCCCTCTCTCCCCCGGAGATGAACAGAGCCACTAACGAGCAGCCTGCTGTTATTTCCAATAAAAACAGACGAGCTACAATATCAACAACATCTCACACAACACACACAGCCACCGTCGTATCATTATAGCAGAACTCCACGTGTGCGTCCCAAAATGGCACCCTATTCTCTGGTCAAACGTAGCGAGACAAAGGGAATAGGGTGCCAATTGGGACACAACCCACATTGGCTATGGGAGCGAGATGAGTGATATGCCTTTAGGTGGAGGTAGATCTCTCTGTATTCCTGTGAGGGATAATCATATCAAATTTTAATAGTCACATACACATGGTTAACAGATGTTAATGCGAGTGTAGCGAAATGCTTGTACTTCTAGTTCTGACTGTGCAGTAATATCTAACAAGTAATCTAACAATTTCACAACAACTACCTTATACACACAAGTGTAAAGGAATGAATAAGAATATGTACATATAAATATATGGATGAGCGATGGCCGAACGGCAAGATGCAGTAGATGGTATAGAGTACAGTATATATATATATATGAGATGAGTAACGTAGGGTATGTAAACATTATATAAAGTGGCATTGTTTAAAGTGACTAGTGATACATTTATTACATCCATTTTGTATTATTAAAGTGGCTAGAGATTTGAGTCAGTATGTTGGCAGCAGCCACTCAATGTTAGTGATGGCTGTTTAACCTGTTGGGGATGGGGGCGCTGTTTAGACTATTTATGCTAATTTGGCTAATTTTTTAAACGGCTTCCCACAAAATCCTTGATCGTACAATATGCATATTATTATTATTATTGGATAGAAAACAGTCTATAGTTTCTATAGGAGTTGAAATTTTGTCTCTAAGTGGAACAGAGCCCATTCTACAGCAATTTCCCTGACATGGAGTCAGATTTGAGAAATGTTGGCCACTCTTCTGAAGTCAGTTAAAAGGGCACTGTCGTTGCTATGACTATACGGACACTTCTTACGTCTTCCCCTGGATGCCTTTACGTGATGACGATTCCAACGGGGTCGATTGCGCGTTCACAGGCCCTACAAATGAAAAAACCCTGAAGCTAGTCATTCTTTGGGAGCTGCGTCATGAGCCTAGAGGACACCGGCGCGCACCTGTTCCAAGCGTTAGTTTAGCCTGTTATATTTCTCCGGTCATCTTTTCACTCGTTATAGGAGTTAAAAACATCATAAGGTAGTTAATTTAAAGCGTTTTATAGCAATTTATATCCGTTTAGTGCGATTTTGGGACATTTATTTTTGCAACGATGTGAAAAGTTGGGCACGCTTTTCAGTTCATCCCGAACGCAGTTGACATTTCCACATGGCAAGAGGACAGCTTTCCACCAAAAGACGATTTCTCCCAAGAAAGGATCCTTTGCCCAAGATACTGATGGAAGAACAGCTCAAGGTAGGACATTTTTATTATGATAAATCGTGTTTCTGTCGAAACATTTTAGTGGCTTAGGACGCCATGTTTTTTGACGTAGCTTCGCTTGGCGCAAACTGTATTGAAAAGTAAGGATAAATTAAAAAATGTAATAACGCAATTGTATTAAGAATTAAATTGTCTATCAATCCCTGTCCACCCTATATTTTTTAGTCACGTTTATGAGTATTTATGTATAAGAGTAGATCACTGTCTAAGTGGCGCAAGGACTTTTTCTTTACCAGCTTGTCTACATTTCACATTGTCTAACCATGATTTTGGTGGCTAAATATAAACATTTTCGATCAAACTGTATATGCATGTTGTAATGTGATGTTACAGGAGTGTCATCGGAAGAATTCTGAGAAGGTTAGTGAAAAAATTAATATCTTTTGGCGATGTTGACTTTTATCGCTCACTTTGGCTAGAATCAATGCTGGGCTGCTAATTGCTATGTGCTAAGCTAATATAACGATTTATTGTGTTTTCGCTGTAAGACACTTAGAAAATCTGAAATATTGTCTGTATTCACAGGATCTGTGTCTTTCGATTCGTGTATGCTGTGTATTTTTACGAAATGTTTGATGATTAGTAGTTAGGTAAACACGTTGCTCATTGTAATTATTCTAGTCCATTTGTGACGGTGGGTGCAATTGTAAACTATGCCATATACCTGAAATATGCACTTTTTTCTAACAAAACCTATCCCATACCATAAATATGTTATCAGACTGTCATCTAATGAGTTTTTTTGTTGGTTAGGGGCTATAAATATCTTAGTTTAGCCGAATTGGTGATGGCTACTGGTGTTGGTGGACAAATAAAAGATGGTGGATTATGCTAATGTGTTTTTAGGTAATAGATGTACATCTTTACATATTGTGTCTTCCCTGTAAAACATTTTAAAAATCGGAAATGTTGACTGGATTCACAAGATCTGTGTCTTTCATTAGCTGTATTGGACTTTAATGTGTGAAAGTTAAATATTTTTAAAAAATATTTTTTTTGAATTTCGCGGCACTGGTTTTTCAGTGGGGGGGGGGGGGGGGGGGGGTGTGCCGCTAGCGCCACGCTGATCCTAGACAGGTTAAAACTTCTTCAGGCTGCAGGGTGAATATTGAAAAAACTGGAAAATATGTGCACATTTTCAAACGGCCTCTTAAGAAATTTTTTATTTTACAATATGCATATATTTACTACTGTTGGATAGATAACAGTCTATAGTTTCTAAAAAGGTTTGAATTATTTCTCTAAGTCGAACAGAACTATTTTTACAGCCATTTTCCCAGCCGAATTGAGATTTCCAAAATGCGATGTGTCTCTTTAAGACCTTGTCTATACAAGGTCATGACACTTAGGACCGTAGAAACACGTCATACGCCTTCATCTGGATGTAATGCGGAAGTGAGACTTGAAAGCAGTCGAATATCTCGTCCATGGACTGAATACCACACCTTCTTGTGAGACCTGCGCAGTTAAAAAAAAATTCCGGGCGCGAGGCAGAATTTAGACTCGGCTCCTGGAAGAAGCTCGATAACGGTGAATATGATCTCTTGCTACGATATTATTTGATACATGTCACAAAATCATCCTAAAGTATGTTTTTTCAATATACTTTAATTATATTATTGCAATTTATTCTGGACTTTAGACGTGATGTTTTGGAAGAATTTTTTGAAGACAGAAAGATTAGCGCCGCACAGCCGTGGTGCTTGCTAACCAAAGAGGGAAATATTTCGTTCTGGAACCCAACTAAAGACTGTACTGGACATTGGACCCCGTTACAACATTCTGATGGAAGATCAACAAAGATAAGGACCCAATTTGGGATGCTTTTTCATATATCTGTCGAACTGTTCTATGCTAACTGTGCTAACTGTGCTAGGCTAGCGCTTGACTAGAATCAATGCTGCCTTATGCTAGCTTATGTTGTTAGCTAATATAACGATATATTGTGTTTTCGCTGTAAAACACTTCAAAAATCGGAAATATTGGCTCTATTCACACGATATCTGTCTTTCATTAGCTATCCACCATATGTTTTTCTGAAATGTTTTATGAGGTGTAATTAGTAGTTGACGTTGGTGTCTGTATTTTCTCTGGCTACTCCCGTCTGATTTCAGACTGTAGCATTTATGGTAGCATCAATGTAAAACTGATTTATAGCTAAAATATGCACATTTTATGAACAAAACATAGATTTATTGTGTAACATGTTATATGACTGTCATCTCAGGTAGTTTTTTCTGGGTTCTTTAGGTTGGTTTTAGGTTATTTCGGTTGGCTTGTGCATGCTACTTGAATCATAATTCATACATCATAATCATAATCATACGTGTCTGTCCACTTTTGTATTTGGTGGTGAGCTAACATAAATATATGTGGTGTTTTCTCTGTAAAACATTTTTAAAAAATCGGACATGTTGGCTGGATTGACAAGATGTTTATCTTTCAAATGCTGTATTGGACTTGTTAATGTGTGAAAGTTAAATATAAAAAAAAAATAGATTTTGAATTTCGCGCCCTGCAGCTGTTGTCATTTTCGTTCCGACATCGGGTTTGCAGCCCAAACAGGTTAACAGTGATGGCCTTGAAGCTGTATTGAGATAGAAGCTGTTTTTCAGTCTCTTGGTCCCAGCTTTGATGCACCTGTACTGACCTCAACTTCAGGATGATAGCGGGGTGAACAGGCAGTGGCTGGTTTTCTTTTTGTAGTCCGTGATTGACTGTAAACCCTGCCACATACCTCTCGTGTCTGAGCCGTTGAATTGAGACTCTACTTTGTCTCTATACTGATGCTTAGCTTGTTTGGCGGAGGGAATAGCTACACTGTTTGTATTCAGTCATGTTTCCAGTTGCCTTGTCCTGATTAAAAGCAGTGGTTCGCTCTTTCAGTTTTGCGCGAATGCTGCCATCAATCTACGGTTTCTGGTTGGGGAAGGTTTTAATAGTCACCATGGGTACAAAATCACTGATGCACTTGCTAATAAACTCGCTCACGGAATCAGCGTACACATCAATGTTGTTGTCTGAGGCTATCCGGAACATATCCCAGTCCACGTGATCGAAGCAATCTTGGAGTGTGGAATCAGATTGGTCGGACCAGTGTTGAACAGACCTGAGCACAGGCGTTTCCTGTTTTAGTTTCTGTCTATAGGCTGGGAGCAACAAAATGGAGTCGTGGTCAGATTTGCCAAAAGGAGGGCGAGGGAGGGCTTTGTATGAGTCGCGGAATTTGGAGTAGCAATGATCCAGAATTTTGCCAGCCCGGGTCACGCATTCGATATGCTGATAAAATTTAGGGAGCCTTGTTTTCAGATTAGCCTTGCTAAAATCCCCAGCTACAATAAATGCAGCCTCAGGATATGTGGTTTCCAGTTTACATAGAGTCCAATGAAGTTCTTTCAGGGCCGTCGAGGTGTCTGCTTGGGGGGGTTATACATGGCTGTGATTATAATCGAAGAGAATTCTCTTGGTAGATAATGCAGTCGACATTTGATTGTAAGGAATTCTAGGTGAGGTGAACAAAAGGATTTGAGTTACTGTATGTTGTTACACCACGACTCGTTAATCATAAGGCATACTGTCACGGCATTCAAGAGAAGAAGATGAGGACCAAGGTGCAGCGTGGTTTGTGTTCATATTTAATTTAATAGCAACCGAACACTAAATACTAAAAATGACAAAAGAATAACCGAAACAGTTCTGTCTGGTACAGATACGAAACAAAAAACAACTACCCACAAACTCAGGTGGGAACAGGCTACCTAAGTATGGCTCCCAATCAGAGACAACGATTGACAGCTGCCTCTGATTGGGGACCACACCAGGCCAAACACATAGAAACACAAAAACCTAGAAAAAAGAACATAGACTGCCCAGCCTAGTCACACCCTGGCCTAACCAAAATAGAGAATAAAAAGCCTCTCTATAGCCAGGGCGTGACACATACACCCCCGCCCTTCTTCTTACCAGAGAGATGTTTGTTTCTGTTGGCGCGATGCGTGAAGAAACCGGGCTGTACGGACTCAGATAACGTATCCCGAGTGAGCCATGTTTCTGTGAACCAGAGAATGTTACAATCTCTGGTGTCTCTCTTGAAGGCAACCCTTGCTCGAATTTCGTCGACCTTGTTGTCAAGAGACTGGACATTGGCGAGTAGTATACTCGGGAGCGGTGAGCAATGTGCCCGTCTACGGAGCCTGACCAGAAGACTGCTCTGTCTGCCTCTTCTGCGGCTCAGTTGTTTTGCGTCTCCTACTGGGATCCGATCCATTGTCCTGGGAGGTGGTCCATACAGAGGATCCGCTTCGGGAAAGTCATATTCATGGTCGTAATGTTGGTAAGTTGACGTTGCTCTTATATCCAATAGTTCTTCCCGGCTGTATGTAATAAGACTTAAGATTTCCTGGGGTAACAGTGTAAGAAATAATACATAAAAAAACTAAATACTGCATAGTTTCCCAAGAACGCGACCATCTCTGTCGGCGCCATCCCTGCTCACCATCCCTGCTCCACCTAAAGGATATGCCTTTAGGTGGAGATAGATCTCTGTATTCCTGTGAGTGATATGGTACCGTTGGATACCGTATAAACAGAGCTGCCTGTCCCTGTGGCCATTGGTTTATAACTAGACTGGGCTGCAATGAATTCAATGAAAGGAAGCCAGTGTGAAACATACACACACAGAGGGAGAAAGCACACAAACACACAGAACACACATACAAGAAGACCCTAAAAGGAGAGGACTGTATGGAACACATTGAACAGGTAAGGCTCAATCTGCTTTTTGTTCTCCCACTTTCTCTATCTCTAGTGCTGTTTCTCTCCTTTTGTCTGCCCGGAGAAAAGGACAGACAGTGAATTGACTACACAGCCCAGACAAGCTCTGGAGAAAGAGAAAGGAAGAGGGGGGGAGAGGGGTGAGAAGGAAGGAAAGTGTCACAAAGCAGAGGGGGGTGTTTACAGCAATCAACTTCACCTTAGAGAGAAACACTAGCACTAACACACAACTTCTCCGCACACGCACACCCACACCCACACCCACACACACACACACACACACACACACCGTCAGACTGACCTCATTAAAGGGGCTAAATCAAACCAACCCTGGGAGAGTATACAGTGGAGGCACTACACCCTACTCCACACTCTCCATTCTACAGTACCAGTCAAAAGTTTGAGAGCGTCGCACACCTTTTGCATTCTCTCAACCAGCTTCATGAGGTAGTCACCTGGAATGCATTACAATTAACAGGTGTGCCTTGTTAAAAGTTAATTTGTGGAATTTATTTCCTTCTTAATGAGTTTAAGCCAAACAGTTTTGTTGTGACAAGGTAGGGGTGGTATACAGAAGATTACCCTATTTGGTAAAGACTAAGTCCATATTATGTCAAGAACTGCTCAAATAAGCAAAGAGAAACGACAGTCCATTATTACTTTAGGACATGAAGGTCAGTCAATGCGGAACATTTCAAGAACTTTGAAAGTATCTTCAAGTGCAGTCGCAAAAACCATCAAGTGCCATGATGAAACTTGTGCTGTATGTCTGTAGCTATATGTCTACGCGACAGTTATAAGTCTGTAGTTATGTCTAAACTGCAGTGGCATACATGCTGTTGCTGACTGACATACAGGGCTCGGTCTGTCCAGATTGAAAGGTCCATTTTGTACCGTCCCACACCAGCAGTGACCCTGAAACAGCATGCGCCAGCCTTCTAGTCCACTGCACAAACAGGTCAGCAGCCCCAGCCACAGCTAACACTGCACCTCACATAATCAATGGGCCCATGTGAGAGAGAGTGTGCAGTGTCTGTGCGTGCATGGGCGGGGTGGGGAGGGTGTGTGTGTGTGTGTGTGTGTGTGTGTGTGTGTGTGTGTGTGTGTGTGTGTGTGTGTGTGTGTGTGTGTGTGTGTGTGTGTGTGTGTGTGGTACACCCTGTCCAGGTTGATTGATCTCTGTTTTGGTGATATTGATGAATAGACTTTACTCCCATGTACAAATACACCCACCCACAGCTGCATCACAATTAGTGAATCCCTCACTAAAACCAATGCACCAACTCAGTGGCCTTGTGGCTAGTTTGTCCACACTGAGATTGGAAGGTTGGGGTTTTGATCCCTGGTTGAGTCAGAATCCAAAAACGGTACTCAATGCCTCTGCTTGACACTCAGCATTAAAGAGATGGATTAGGTATAAGGTGCAGGACCTAATAGACTAGCATCCTGTCCAGTGGGTGTACTTGTATATCAAACTGCCTCACGCTACAGAATAAGGACATAGGCTCCTTCCCCATGGTCCGTTCTGGACAAGGCTTACTTACTTCACTTAAACCAATGTCACCAACACTTACATCCTAGCTGAATTGTATTGTTACCATGCTGCACACATTTCCACAGTGTTGTGTCCCACAGGTGTTGAGCACTACACCTAACACAACGTAGTTGCTGACTGCCTTGCAGCTACCAATTTATTGATTTGACCACACAGCACAAGCCACCATCATTCACCACTCGTTTCAGACCGTATATACAGTGCCTTTCGGAAAGTATTCCGATGCCTTGACTTTTTCCACATTTCATTACAGCCTTATTCTAAAATGGATTACATTTATTTTTTTTCGTCATCAATCTACACGCAATACCCCATAATGACAAAGCGAAAACAGGTCAAATAAATTTTTCCGCAAATTTATAACCAAAATAAACTGAAATATCACATTTACATAAGTATTCAGATCCTTTACTCAGTACTTTGTTGAAGCACCTTTGGCAGCGATTACAGTGTTGCGTCTTCTTGGTTATGACGCTACAAGCTTAGCACACCTGGATTTTGAGAGTTTCTCCCATTCTTCACTGCAGATCCTCTCAATCTCAGGTTGGATGGGGAGCTTTGCTGCACAGCCATTTTCAGGTCTCTCCAGAGATGTTCGATTAGGTTCAAGTCCGAGCTCTGGCTGGGCCACTCCAGGAAATTCTGAGACTTGTCCCGAAGCCACACCTGCATTGTCTTGGCTGTGTGCTTACAATCGTTGTTTTGTTGGAAGGTGAACCATCGCCCCAGTCTGGATTAGGGTTAGAGGTCCTGAGCACTCTGGAGCAGGTTTTCATCAAGGATCTCTCTGCTCTGTTCATCTTTGCCTCAATCCTGACTCGTCTCAAAGTCCCTGCAGCTGAAAAACATCCCCACAGCATGATGCTGCCACAACCATGCTTCACTGTAGGGATGGTGCCAGGTGTCCTCCAAACGTGACACTTGGCATTCAGGCCAAATAGTTCAACTTGGTTTCAGACCAGAGAATCTTGTGTCTCATGGTCTGAGAGTCTTTAGGTGCCTTTTGGCAAACGCCAAGCAGGCTGTCATGTGCATTTTACTGAGGAGTGGCTTCTGTCTGGCCACTCTACCATAAAGGTCTGATTGGTGGAGTGCTGCAGAGATGGAAGAACCTTCCAGAAGAACAACCATCTACACTGATGAACTCTAGAGCTCTGTCAGAATGACCATTGGGTTCTTGGTCACCTCCCTGACCAAGGCCCTTCTCCTCCGATAGCTCAGTTTGACCGAGAGGCCAGCTCTAGGAAGAGTCTTGGTGGTTCCAAACGTCTTCCATTTAAGAATGATGGAGGCCACTGTTCTTGGGGACCTTCACTGCTCCAAAATTTTTCGGGTACCCTTCCCCAGATCTGTTCCTCGACACAATCCTTTCTCTGAGCTCTACGTACAATGCCTTTGACCTCATGGCTTGATTTTGCACTGTCAACTGTAGGACCTTATATAGACAGGTGTGCCTTTCCAAATCATGTCCAATCAATTGAATTCACCACGATACAGTTGTAGAAATGTCTCAAGGATGACCAATGGAAACAGGATGCACATGAGCTCAATTTCGAGTCACATAGCAAAGGGTCTGAATACTTACGTAAATACATTTTATTTTTAATTTTTAATACATTTGCAAAAAATTCAAAAAAACAGTTTTTGCTTTGTCATTATTGGGTATTGTGTGTAGATTGAGGAGGAAAAAAATACATTTTAGAATAAGGCTGTAACGTAGCAAAATGTGGAAAAACTCACGGGGTCTGAACACTTTCCGAAGGCACTGTATCTGATGGTTGTCTCACGTAACTCATACAGATATAGGATCATAATTTGACCTGTTTCTCACAGCAGGAAAATAATCCCTTGCGCGACAGGAAATGTATTATTGTACGGATTATGGTTAATGGACATTTTTGTAGGGGTTGATACGTTTTTAGGGCAAATCAAATCTGACCTTTAAAGTGGAAATTACAAGCCTTTAGAAGCCCTTTAAAACCATGAATAAACTACAAGTTTGCATCAAATTAAGATTCTACATCTGTAGACAGGCAATACACCTTTACAAACTGGTTATAGGCCAACCTTTATCTTGTATCATGTGAGGTGGCCACTCAAAAAACAAAATGTCCTGTACAGTCCTTTCTTGTACACATCTCTATTTGGCCTATAAAAGCAACGTTTGATAGAGAGAGAGAGAGAGGGAGACAGAGACAGAGACGGAGACAGAGAGAGGGAGAGAGACCCACTCTCTTCAACATACATATCAATGAATTGGCGAGGGCACTAGAACAGTCTGTAGCACCCGGCCTCACCCTGCTAGAATCTGAAGTCAAATGTCTACTGTTTGCTGATGATCTAGTGCTTCTGCCCTCAACCAAGGAGAGTCTACAGCAGAACCTACAGTTGAAGTCAGAAGTTTACATACACTTAGGTTGAAGTCATTAAAACTAGTTTTTCAACCACTCCACAAATGTCTTGTTAACAAACTATAGTTTTGGCAAGTCGGTTAGGACATCTACTTTGTGCATGACACAAGTAATTTTTCCAACAATTGTTTACAGACAGATTATTTCACTTATAATTCACTGTATCACAATTCAAGTGGGTCAGAAGTTAACATACACTAAGTTGACAGTGCTTTTAAACAGCTTGGACAATTCCAGAAAAGGATGTCATGGCTTTAGAAGCTTCTGATAGGCTAAATGACATAATTTTAGTCAACTGGAGGTGTACCTGTGGATGTATTTCAAGGCCTACCTTCAAACTCAGTGCCTCTTTGCTTGACGTCATGGGAAAATCTAAAGAAATCAGCCAAGACCTCAGAAAAAAAATTGTAGACCTCCACGAGTCTCGTTCATGCTTGGGAGCAATTTCCAAATGCCTGAAGGTACCACATTCATCTGTACAAACAATAGTACGCAAGTATAAACACCATGGGACCACGCAGCCGTCATACCGCTCAGGAAGGAGATGCGTTCGGTCTCCTATAAATAAATGTACTTTGGTGCGAAAAGTGCAAATCAATCCCAGAACAGCAACGGACCTTGTGAAGATGCTGGAGGAAACAGGTACAAAAGTATCTATATCCACAGTAAAACAAGTCCTATATCGACATAACCTGAAAGGCCGCTCAGCAAGGAAGAAGCCACTGCTCCAAAACCGCCATAAAACAGCGAGACTACCGTTTGCAACTGCACATGGGGACAACGATTGTACTCTTTGGAAAAATGTCCTCTGGTCTGATGAAACAAAAATAGAACTGTTTGGCCATCATGACCATTGTTATGTTTGGAGGAAAAGGGGGAGGCTTGCAAGCCGAAGAACACCATCGCAACCATGAGGCACAGGGGTGGCAACATCATGTTGTGGGGGTGCTTTGCTGCAGGAGGGACTGGTGCACTTCATAAAAGGTATGGCATCAGGAGGAAGGGAAAATTATGTCGATATATTGAAGCAACATCTCAAGACATCAGTCAGGAAGTTAAAGCTTGGTCGCAAATGAGTCTTCCAAATGGACAATGACAATGCCCCCAGCATACTTCCAAAATGGCTTAAGGACAACAAAGTCAAGGTATTGGAGTGGCCATCACAAAGCCCTGACCTCAATCCCATAGAGCATTTGTGTGCAGAACTGAAAAAGCGTGTGCGAGCAAGGAGGCCTACAAACCTGACTCAGTTACACCAGCTGTGTCAGGAGGAATGGGCCAAAATTCACCCAACTTATTGTGGGAAGCTTGCGGAATGCTACCCGAAATGTTAAAGTTAAACAATTTAAAGGATGTGCTACTAAATACTAATTGAGTGTATTTAAACTTCTGACCCACTGGGAATGTGATGAAAAAAATAAAAAGCTGAAATAAATCATTCTCTCTACTATTATTCTGACATTTCAGTCTCAAAATAAGGTGGTGATCCTAACTGACCTAAGACAGGGAATTTTTACTAGGATTAAATGTCAGAAATTGTGAAAAACTGAGTTTAAATGTATTTGGCTAAGGTGTATGTAAACTTCCGACTTCAACTGTAGATCTTCTTCACAGATTCTGTCAGACCTGGGCCCTGACGGTAAATCTCAGTAAGACAAAAATAATGGTGTTCCAAAAAAGGTCCAGTTGACAGGACTACAAATACAAATTCCATCTGGACACCGTTGCCCTAGAGCACACAAAAAAAACTATACATGCCTAAGCCTACATCAGCACCACAGGTAACTTCCACAAAGCTGTGAACGATCTGAGAGACAAGGCAAGAAGGGCCTTCTATGCCATCAAAAGGAACATAAAATTCAACATTCCAATTAGGATCTGGCTAAAAATACTTGAATCAGTTATAGAACCCATTGCCCTTTATGGTTGTGAGGTCTGGGGTCTGTTAACCAACCAAAAATTCACAAAATGGGACCAAATTGAGACTCAACATGCAGAATTCTACAAATATATCCTCCATATAAAACTTAAAACACGAAATAATGCATGCAGAGCAGAATTAGACCGATACCCTCTAATTATCAAAATCCAGAAAAGAGACGTTAAATTCTATAACCACCTAAAAGGAAGTGATTCCCAAATCTTCCATAACATAGCCATCACCTACAGAGAGATGCACCTTGAGAAGAGTCCCCGAAGCAAGCTGGTCCTGGGGCTCTGTTCACAAACACAAACAGACCCCACAGAGCCCCAGTACAGCAACACAATTAGAACCATCCAAATTATGAGAAAACAAAAAGATAATTACTTGACACATTGGAAATAATTAATGCTGTTTGGCCCTAAACAGAGAGTACACAGTGGCAGAATACTTGACCACTGTGACTGACCCAAAATTAAGGAAAGCTTTGACTTTGTACAAACTCAATGAGCATAGCTTTGCTATTGAGAAAGGCTGCCATAGTTAGACCTGGCTCTCAAGAGAAGACAGGCTATGTGCACACTGCCCACAAAATGAGGTGGAAACTGAGCTGCACTTCCTAACCTCCTGCCAAATGTATGACCATAGAGGCACATATTTCCCTCAGATAACATAGACACACAAAGAATGCGAAAACAAACCCAATTTTGATAAACTCCCATATCTATTGGGTGAAATACCACAGCGTTCCATCACAGCAGCACGATTTGTGACCTGTTGCCACAAGAAAAGTGCAACCAGTGAAGAACAAACACCATTGTAAATACAACCCATATTTTGGTTTATTTATCTTCCCTTTTGTACTTTTAACTATTTGCACATAATATGACATTTGAAATGTCTTTATTCTTTTGGAACTTTTCTGAGTGTAATGTTTATTGTTGATTTGTATTGTTTATTTCACTTTTGTTTATTATCTACTTCACTTGGTTTGGCAATGTTAACATATGTTTCCCATGCCAATAAAGCCCTTATATTGAATTGAGAGAGAGAGAAAGAGAGAGACTTTTTGTGACTTTTTGTCTTTCTTTAATGAAACATTCTCATTTTATTTAAAACCTCACCACCCCCTCTTAAAATAAAACACTAAAATATATCCTGTACTGCATACATGTACCATACTCACCTTTCCCTCTACCACACGATACAAAAACACACCACACATCACAATCACCAAAAAACCTCACCACTTCTACAACCGTATTTCCAAAACATCTTCCCCAGCTATACAGACAGCCCCCCAACACACCATATGTCCTGAAACATCTTCCCCAGCTATACAGACAGCCCCCCCAACACACCATATGTCCTGAAACATCTTCCCCAGGTATTCAGACAGCCCCCCCCCCGGAACACACCATATGTCCTGAAACATCTTCCCCAGCTATACAGACAGCCCCCCCCCAACACACCATATGTCCTGAAACATCTTCCCCCGCTATACAGACAGCCCCCCCAACACACCATATGTCCTGAAACATCTTCCCCCGCTATACAGACAGCCCCCCCAACACACCATATGTCCTGAAACATCTTCCCCCGTTATACAGACAGCCCCCCCCCCCCCCCCCCCAACACACCATATGTCCTGAAACATCTCCACACTTTATCATTTTATAGAACTCAAATTCCACTCTAAGGCGCGCAGAGACCATCCCATTAAATACTAATAAAGGGTATGTTATCCCCCCACCTTTGACCCTGTTCCTCCTTGTTATCCAAATAGCCAACTTTGCCTGAGCAAACAGAAAATTCAACAAAACACATTTGGCCTTTTCCTTATTTGAATACCTGTACCCCATTATAAACATCCCAACAGTAAAAACCACCCCCAACCTCTCACACAGACATTCCAACAGAGACATTAATGGCATTAACCTGGCGCACATATCCGATCTCAAAGGGATGGCTGGGTTGTGGAAGATAGGCTCCTCCCACACCCACAGCCCAGGCTCCACACCCCCTTCTCGTGTGGGCCTTAGCAGCTGCCAGGCCCTCAGCACTGCAGAGTAAAATCAGAGAGACCTGTTGTACTCAGCCCCTCCAGCCTCATGAGGAATAGCTACCGGTCCAACCTTAATCCGCCAGCTCTCCTCAGCAGTGCGCATGCTGGTTCCCTCCAGCCGATATCAGTAGTACAGCAGTCTCTGCACCGCCTTTAGTCGGAAAGCAGCCACCCTGCTCTCCAGTTCCACCAGGCCCTGTCCTCCTTCGTGGACGGTCATGTACAACACTGCCGCCCTCAGCCAGTGATGTCCCGACCAGAGTAAATCCACCAGCTTGCGTTGCAGGTCTGCGAGCAGACAGCGAGTTTTTGACACAGGGAAGATGCCACCAGGTTGTTGATTATCAGCACCCTCCCTCTATATGTCACTTGGGACAGGAGCCACCTCCACCTGGCCAGTCTTGACACCACACCACATCCTTGTCTAATGCCCCGTCTCACTCAGACTGGCCTACTGAGCCCCCCTCCACAACTTGACCATACATGACGCCCCAGCATACAACATCTTCAGTCAGGTCAAAAACCTTTCCCCAAACCCAAAACCAGACATCACATTAATAAACAGATCCTCATGATCCACTCTATGAAAAGCCTTCTCTTGATCTAAAGAAACCAGTCCAAAGTTCACATTAGAACCTCTCGACAAGTCCAACATGTCCCTGATTAAGAACAAGTTGTCTGTGAGCGTTCCTGTACACAATATGTTTGGTCATTATGTACTATCGAGTCCACATGGGACTTCAGTCTGTTATAGAGGACCTTGGCAAATATCTCGTAGTTCGCACAGAGCAATGCCACAGGCCTCCAGTTTTTAAGTTCACACAAGTCCCTTTTCTTAGGCAGGAGAGTCAGAGCCGCCCGGCAGCAGCTCATCAGCAACTCTCCTAACCTGACGCATTCATGCAACACGCCAAAGAAGTCGAGTCCAATTATTCCCCAGAATATTTTATAAAACTCCACTGGGAGTCCATCGACCCCCGGTGCATGACCGGGGGACATCTGGGTTACAGCCTCTGCAGCTCCCTCTGTGCCAGAGAGCTTAGGGAGTTCTGCAAACAAGACCTGAGCACACATAGGATCACACATTTCTGCCCTATACAACTCAGTATAAAACTCCACAGTTTGCTCCCGCATCTCCCCCACCACAGAGGTCAACCGCCCATCAGACAGCCGTAGACAATGCATACCCTTGGATTCACCGCTCTGTCTTTCCAATCCAAAGAAGAAGGAGCTGGGAGCATCCATCGTGCTGTTTGGGGTTTTAGGCTGGGTTTCTGTACAGCACTTTGAGATATCAGCTGATGTAAGAAGGGCTATATAAATACATTTGATTTGATTTGATCTCCTTGAGCAGGGAGAACCTAGCTCTTACAAGTGCTCCCTTTGCTTTAACCTGGAAAAAACTGCCCAGGCCCCTACGTAATTCAGCTAAATTAGCCTGGAGGCCTACACTGCCTTGCCCCACCATCTCTACGTCACTCTCACTAATACTACGTTTGAGTTCCCCCAATACTCTCCCAGCCTCTGAGGATGAGAGAGCTGTATACAGTTGACAGAAAAGCCAAATTTGGACTTTCCCCACATCCCACCATCGACTCAGAGACTCATACTCCTCTCTTTGCTGCCCCCACCTATCCCAAAAAGTCTGTAAACCTGAGCAAAAAGTGGCATCTTGTAAGAGCTTTACATTAAACTTCCAATAGGATGCCTGCCGAGGCCCTGGTGAAATAGACAGCCAAGTCATTGTTATGTGATGATCCAAAAACCCCACCGGGAGAATGGTAGCGCCCAGCAGCCTATTGCTCCGATTCCTGGACACGTAAAAACGATCTAGTCGGGCTGCACTCACCCTAGCCCCAAAAACCTTCACCCTTGTATACTGTCTTGTGTTGGGATGTTTAGTTCTCCAAACATCCACTAGGTCGAACTGATTAATGATGTCCCTTAACACCCCCACTGACACTGAATGAGGCTCTTCCCCATTTCTGTCTTTCATAAAATCCATTGTACAGTTCCAGTCCCCGCCGACCACCAGCATCACCTCAGGCACTACCTGTAAGAGTTCCTGTCTAAGACACCCAAATACAACCCCCCCTCTCTCTCCCTGTGTTAGGTGCATCCACATTTATAAAGACAAAACCCATGTTGTTAATTTCTGCTTTTACAACAAGCAGCCTACCCCTACACACCTCCTTTGAGGAGCACATTTTTACAGACAGACCCAGTACAAAAAGGACTGCCACCCCTGCACTAAAATTTGTCCCATGGCTCAACACACTTGCCCCTTCCCACCAGAGCACCGAATCGACTTCATTCACCACATCACTATGCGTCTCCTGCAGAAACAAGACCTGTACTTTTTTTTGTTTTACATATTCACCCAACACACTCCTCTTTCCCGCATCTCTGGAGCCATTTATATTGAGCGAGCATACCCGAAGAGTCTCCATAAGAAATGGGAGAAAAGCCAGCAAAGAAAGAGACCAATAGCAAAGCTCAAAAAACCCCAGTGCCAGAAAGAAACTATACATCTAAACAGTGTCTGAAGGTAGATCCTTACGCACTGTGGTGACCCACTTCCTCAACCTAAACCGTTTCCTGGGTGAGAGGACACCACGCCCCTCATTTTTCATAGTATGTACTGATCTTACAAACTTTCTCGGATCAGAAAAAAAATCCTCAAAGATTAACTTTTTTCTTCTTGGTCTCACTCAGGAACTTTGCCAGTTCCCTCACTGTGTACTTTGACCCCTCTTCTTGACTGGCTGTCAGCTCCGGAACCATTGAAGAGGAGTCTGGAAAAAAGGCCTCCTCATCATCCTCTTCCTCAGACTCACTTTCCATCTCCCATCCTGACCACCTGCCCTTCCTCTCTGGTCAGGAACTCCCCCCAACGAGGCAAAGGTTCATTGGTGCCTTTGACCACACCAGCCTCTCCCCTCCCACCTCCTTTCTTCTCCCCCTTTTTCGCTTGACACCCTCCTCCTCCCCCCTAGGCAAAATTGTCACCAACGCACCCCTTACAAATATTCCACTAGCAATTAGCCTACCAACCAAATTTGCTCTTTTCATGAACACAACAACAGCTTTGTTCATTCTGGAAGCGGAATGTATAAATTCAGCTCCTACCTGTTCACCAACTGCGAGCAGAACCTCCTCCACCTTAACTCCATTCTCAGGAACACACCTGAATCCATGCCGTAAAGACAGCGTCTCCTCCGCGCTAGGCTGAGAAGCCATCTTCCAAACCCCAGGAAACTAACTCTGTCCTCTTCCACCCTAACTTTGAAAAAGCCTGTGGATACCGTTAAAACAAATAGTGCATTAACCCTCCAACATAGAAAATAAAAATTGAAAGAACAGATCAAGACAGAATATAGAAAAAAAGTTAGGACAGAGCCCTCCACACCAAACTCCAAAAAACTCCCAGCATGCACTGAGAGTGAGAGTGAGAGTGAGAGTGAGAGAGAGAGAGAGAGAGAGAGAGACCCATGTGTGTGTGTGAACAGATGTCAATAGGGAAATCAATACAGGTCAATAAAGAGCTCTTCCTTTGGCGTGTTGAAAATAAAGAGGGACCGTGTCTGTGATAAAGCAATCATAGTCAACTACCCAGAGCCACCAGCGATCAGTAATTGTAAAGAGGAATCTAGTAGAATAAAGTAGAATTTTGTAGAATGCAGATTGTAGTGGAATACAGTTGAATGTAGTAGAATGCATCAGAATGCTGTAAAATGCAGTAGAGAAAGCAGTAGAATGCAGTAGTAGAATACAGCAGTATATAGAATCCAGTAGAATCTACAGAATGCTGTAGATTGCACAGGATCCTATAGAATGCTAAATAAATTCTGAGAATGCAGCAGGATGCAGAAGATAATGCAGTAGAATGCTGTATAGAATGCATCAGGATGCTGTACAGAATGCAGTAGAATACATCAGAGTACTTCATTTAATGCAGTAGAATACATCAGAAAGCATTTGAGAATGCTGTACAGAATACAGTAGAATGCATTTGAGAATGCTGTACAGAATACAGTAGAATGCATTTGAGAATGCTGTACATAATGCAGTAGAATGCATTTGAGAATGCTGTACATAATGCAGTAGAATGCATCAGAAGGCTGTACAGAATGCAGTAGAATGCATCAGAAGGCTGTACAGAATGCAGTAGAATGCATCAGAAGGCTGTACAGAATGCAGTAGAATGCATCAGAAGGCTGTACCGAATGCAGTAGAATGCATCAGAAGGCTGTACAGAATGCAGTAGAAGGCTGTATAGAATGCAGTAGAATGCATCAGAAGGCTGTACAGAATACAGTAGAATGCATTTGAGAATGCAGTAGATTGCATCAGAAGGCTGTATAGAATGCAGTAGAATGCATCAGAAGGCTGTACAGAATGCAGTAGAATGCATCAGAAGGCTGTACAGAATGCAGTAGAATGCATCAGAAGGCTGTACAGAATGCAGTAGAATGCATCAGAAGGCTGTACAGAATGCAGTAGAAGGCTGTATAGAATGCAGTAGAACGCATCAGAAGGCTGTATAGAATGCAGTAGAACGCATCAGAAGGCTGTACAGAATGCAGTAGAATGCATCAGAAGGCTGTACAGAATGCAGTAGAAGGCTGTATAGAATGCAGTAGAATGCATCAGAAGGCTGTACAGAATGCAGTAGAATGCATCAGAAGGCTGTACAGAATGCAGTAGAATGCATCAGAAGGCTGTATAGAATGCAGTAGAACGCATCAGAAGGCTGTATAGAATGCAGTAGAATGCATCAGAAGGCTGTATAGAATGCAGTAGAACGGATCAGAAGGCTGTACAGAATGCAGTAGAATGCATCAGAAGGCTGTATAGAATGCAGTAGAATGCATCAGAAGGCTGTATAGAATGCAGTAGAATGCATCAGAAGGCTGTATAGAATGCAGTAGAATGTATCAGAAGGCTGTACAGAATGCAGTAGAATGCATCAGAAGGCTGTACAGAATGCAGTAGAACGCATCAGAAGGCTGTACAGAATGCAGTAGAATGCATCAGAAGGCTGTACAGAATGCAGTAGAACGCATCAGAAGGCTGTACAGAATGCAGTAGAATGCATCAAAAGGCTGTACAGAATGCAGTAGAATGCATCAAAAGGCTGTACAGAATGCAGTAGAAGGCTGTATAGAATGCCGTAGAATGCATCAGAAGGCTGTATAGAATGCATCAGAAGGCTGTATAGAATGCATCAGAAGGCTGTATAGCAGGGCTGCCTAACCCTCTTCCTGGAGATCTACCGGTAAGTAGAATCAGGTGTATTAAATTAGGGTTGGACTGAAAACCCACAGGACGGTAGATCTCCAGGAAGAGGGTTGGGCAACCCTGCTGTATAGAATGCAGTAGATCGCAGCCTCTTTCTGACCTTGTTCAATTAAAGCTGATCTAATACCATGCTGCTTCTGCATGGACTGCATTCCCTACTTCCCGAAGAGTTCAGCTCCATGGTCTAGGAGGGTGTGTATGTTTGTGTGTGAAAGAGAGACAAAGAGAGAGACAGAGAGAGAAGGACAGAGAGAGTGCACACGTGTAGGATCTTAATTTGAGCCAGTTTGCTACAGCAGGAAAATAATCCTGCAGCAACAGGAAATGTGAATTATTATGTGGATTGTATTTCATGGAAAAAATGTGTAGGGTGGATGGTAGTCTAGCGGTTAAGAACATTGGACCAGTAACTGAAAGGCCGCTGGTTTGAATCCCAGAGCTGACTAGGTAAAAAATCTGTTGATGTGCCCTTGAGCAAGGCATTTAACCCTAGTCGCTCTGGATAAGAGCATCTGTTAAATGCAAATACTGTACATCATGGCAAACCAAGTCTGACAATTTAGAATAGTTTTTACACCTTGACTACACTACAAGTTTGCATTTCGTGCTGCACAGGAACATTCTCATCAACAACAGAGTGATCAAATTAAGATCATCTGTGTGTCTGTGTGTGACGAAATGCACACACGCTGACTGCTCCTTATTTCATCTGTGGCGGCCCTGTCTGAATGCAGAGATAGAATCCCGCTGGACGACAGCACAATGTTTCCACATCGTGCCTGACCGCCATCGACAGACTACCACTCTACCCCACTTTACCCAATGGGGGTTCCACCCCACGTCCTTTACCCCGTCATCCCTCCTCGTTTCCACCTCCTCAGTGTTCTCCTTTAACAATGGTAAAGAGTGTCATAAAAACAGGCCGGCAATCTACCTTGAAATACCAAGAGAGTGGAGAGAGTGAGAGAGTGGAGAGATGAAGACAGTGGAGAGAGGGAGGGAATGGGGTGGAGGAGAGGGGAGGAAGTTGAGAGTTGAAGTTGTTATATTTTTTAAAGAGATTGACCGTAACAGTGTGAGAGCCCATGAGTCCTGGTGTGGTGTATTGGAGTGAGCGAAAGAGAGAGTGTGTGTGTGTGTGCAGAGAAGTTGCTTGAGTTCAAATTTGCCAATAACCACAGATCTAGGATTAGATTAACAGATTTTCCCACCTTCAATCCTAACCTCAACCATTATCTTAATGAAAATACATCTGACCCTGTGTCAGTGGTTAGATGGCAACTTCTACCTACTTGGCATGAGAAGAGAGGACCCAGGTAGGTCCTGTGATACAAATCTATACAAGGAGGAACCAAGGACATGATAAAAACACAAGTCATTCGAACCTGAGAACATACAGGCAAGTACACAATAACCTAAGTGCACGCTGTGAGCCGACAGTGCATTCAGCTGTCAGCCAATGCTAGCTAGACAACTCACTCAGGCCTTCCTTATGGGACGAGCTGTGACAGATGTTTAAAATACGGTCATGACCGTAACTTAACCTCACCATCACGAAAGGCAGACACTGTTCAGTATTCCACACAACAATCCCAGAAAACGATCATGAGAAGGCGTTTGAACGGTAATATATATGTTCTACTTTTAAGCAATAAGGCACCTCGGGGGTTTGTGGTACACAGCCAATATACCACAGCTAAGGGCTGTTCTATGGAGTGCCTGGATACAGTCCTTAGCCCTGGTATATTGGCCATATACCACAAACCCCCAATGTGCCTTATCGCTTTTATAAACTGGTTAGCTGTCACGTTGTTCGTAATAATGGTCGGACCAAGGCGCAGCGTACGTAGAGTTCCACATGCTTTATTAATAGTGAAACTTAACAAAACATAAAACAATAAACAAACAAAATGCAACTACAGCGGTGCAAAGTGCACTAACTCCAAACTATATCCCATAACACACAGGTGGAAAAAATGCCACTTAAGTATGATCCCCAATTAGAGACAACGATAGCCAGCTGCCTCTAATTGGGAATCATACTAAAACACCAACATAGAAAAAACAAACTAGAACCCCACATAGAAAATATAAACTAGACTAAACCCCTAGTCACGCCCTGACCTACTCTACTATAGAAAATAAAGTCTTTCTATGTTCAGGACGTGACATTAGCAACGTAATTAGAGCAGTAAAAATAAATGTTTTGTCATACCCCTTTTATACGGTCTGATATACCACAGCTGTCAGCCAATCAGCATTCAGGGCTCGAACCATCCACTTTATAACTATGGATATATACCCCTCAGTACTTTACACTATAATCACAGACAACTATAATGAAAAGGAGTTTACAGACATAAGAAGAAGAAAAATGCCTACCAGTAATGTAAAAAAAAAAATCCCTTCTCCCATCTCAAATTTCTAGGGAACCTATAAGGGAACGCAGAGAAGCATGAATGGAATTCATAACTCCTCAACAGGCGTATATTAAAATTGCTAAAATGTCCAGGGAGGACTTAACTAAACTCCCAGGAAATTCTTAACCACTTATCATCCATAAAACATGAGTCAGTTTGGGAGACGGTAAAGTGTGGGTGTGTGTGTGTGCACGTTCATGTATATGCGTGTGGCAACTTCCTGCGATTGAGAGATAATGGTGGGAGTATGTAGAAAGACTCCACTTGAGTGACTCCGACACGCTACCCAGCTAGCACATAACGTTCTGAGAACCATATGCTTCTTAAAGCTTGGTGAGAGCGTGGTTTTCCTATGGTTATTTTGTATACAATCTTCCCAAAAATATCTTGGAATGATGTAGTAGTTGCCTGGCTTTGGAACATTCTCAGCACATTTAAGGAACATGGCAAAAAACGTATTATATTGGTATTTCATTACTTTAACAGAACATTTCTTAAAAGTTCAAACATTGTTACATTTCATTAAATTGTTTATAATGTTCTAGGTATGTTTTCCAACTAGTTAACATTGGGAATGTTCTCAAATAACTTTAAGATAAATAACTTTAACTCAAATAAGGTTAAGATCCAGCGTTCTTCTGTTTGAATTTCAGTACTTCAGCATAACGTTTCCTACAGGTTTCCCCGTGGCTCTATATAAAGTAATGTACTCAAATTGTTCCAAAAATGTTAAGAAATCATTCCACAAAAACCACAAGTAAACTTTAGTAACATTCAGAGAACGTTCCAAGAATGTTATTTAAAAACAAACATTCCGTTTTCAGCATCAACAAAACATGATTGTCAATATTGTTAAGTGTGTTCAGCTGTGTTGGCATCCCCCACTAATTGTCTATACCTGATCTTAATGAGCCCGTGTTTCCTTTGAAATGGGGTCTGTTTGAATAGACTAAAATGAAAAGCTATATATGTGTAAAGAAAACATGGCATGCTAGCACTGTCCTCGAGGCGCAGTGAACAAATTCCATAGATAGAGAACGGAAGATTATAGGTTCGAATCTCACTAATGTCGTGTCATAATAAAAAAGAAATGTGTTTGCGTGATTTATGCCGAAGGAAATGCATTTCCATGTGTCCTAAATGTGCTTGGAGTTCTAAAAAGTGAACCCCAAATAAGCTAGCAGTGTTATTAAAAAGTCTTATTGAAACATTCAGTGAACAAAAAATAAAAAGTATGTTTCCCACAACTTCCAAGGAACCAAATGTGAAAGCTGGGTGTATCCTAAGAGGCACTAACAGCTAGCCCGTTTAGACGTGTGATTACCACTCAGACGAGGCTTTTACTTTGCGCTCCAAATGGCACCATATTCCCTACGTAGTGTACTAGTTTTGACCAGGGCTCATCAAACGTAGGGTGGGTGTTGGGTGCCATTTGGGATGCTCAAAGCCTTTGGGAAAAACAACGTCGGTGACTTAGACATGATAGTTTCATTCATGATGCTGATGCTGCATGACTAAATGTATATGGTGATTGATAGTATGATACTTTCTGCGCAGGAGACTAAAAGGTGATGTACTGTATGTGTGTGTGTGTGTGTGTGTGCAAGTGACAGTCTTCACTTCAACATCTTGTGATTTCCATATAATTGACAAATGCAGAATGCAGACAATGCAGCTATGGTTGGGTGACATTTTATTTTCCTACATTTTCTAACACGTGTACCTAATTAATATTCCTGATCAGCTTTAAATAGATGTGGGATATAAACAGTGTAGGGAGTAGCCCAGGGTGACATGGGTGGACAATATTTATACTGTGACATTTCCTCACAGTCACTTCCTGTGAAGAGGCGGACCGTTTCGTCTCTCCTCCCCTACTCCTTCTGCTTTTTGCCACGGTGACGCGGTCACAACATTCCCACAATGCCATCACGTCATTAAACAAACACTTTGGTAGAAGCACTCATTCCTTCCTTCTACCAAAAGTAGATCAGTGCGACGTGCCTCCCAGCCTGAATTGCCCCATTTCTCTCTTTACACCGTGTGCAACTATAACGTCTCTTCCTCTTTTGCTAGTTCTCTGTCTACCTCCCTCTCAAACCACCTTCTCTCTTCTTTTCCTGATATCTTTCTCTCTCTTCCCCTTTCTTTTCAGTATTTTTCCATTTCCTCTCTACCTGGTGTGCTCATTTCTTTGCTCCTCCTCTGTCTCCCTCTGTTCCTTTCCCATCCCTCCCTCCTTCCTTTCTCCATCCCCTTCCCCTTCGTGTTTGTAGAATCTCCCCTCCCATGAGAGAATTCTCTGTTTGTCCTGATTTATATATTTCATTTTCTCCTCTTTCTCTTTTCAACTGGTGCAGTGGAGCCCGAGAATGAGGGAGAAAGAGAGGGAGAGAGAAAGAGAGAGAAAGGAGAGCATCCCCTCAAGCTCAGTCCTTTATTTATACCTTCTCCTGAGTCTTCTTTAAAGACACTCTTACAGCTCCTTTATTCTCCAGCCATAGAGGATATGAGTGCCAGTCACACAGACACACACACGCGCGCACGCACGCACGCACGCACGCACGCACGCACGCACGCACACACACACACACACACACACACACACACACACACACACACACACACACACACACACACACACCCTAAATGTGTTACCTCCAATCTAGTACAGCCTTCCCTGCCCTACCACCAGTATCCCTCCAACTCATCCTGTAATGGCTAAAGTATAAACAGCAAAGCAAAATGCTGCTCAGCGCTGGGCCGCCTGATATAACCCAGATACCCACGGTCTATAAACAATCAGACATGAATGTGTTCTGATGTGTAGTTGTTTGCTAGTTAGTTGTGTTTGGGGGTGTCGCTGGCGGGGTGTGTATTGCATCAAAAGTTACTTCCTCCCATTTTCCTCTCTAAGGGGCATATCGCAATTTACTAGGGGGGGAGGGGTGGTCCAAAATAGGAGAGGAATTGTGTGTGCTTTTTTTATTGGGAACAGGGTTTTTTCCCCCTGGTTTTCCCCCTGGTTTTTGTTCTTTTGCAGGTTTTACTTTATAATGTCTTCCATATATTCACATTTCCTCGTCTGCTTGCGTCTCCCCTTTATCAAGGTGTTTTGCTACTTCCCGCACTACGGTCAGTATAGTCTACCAGTCTGTCTACCAGTCTGTCTAACTGTCTATGATGCCCTCTATCCACCATTCATAGTGACAATAGTGGTAGGTGGAGCGTTTGTCCAGATCTGCAATAGGCTAACTAGCAATCATACCACGCATAGAAACATTCAAAGCAGCATACATTTTTTTTATATAAATTGACAAAAAAACATAGGAACAGTGAAGACATCTATTCAGATTGGATGTTAATTTTGGAACTTAAATTGATTCATAGTCATTTGTTGTATCATTATTATTAATATTATTAGGTTATAAGTAGGTCTGTTGTGAAATAAATAACATGAGCTTATTTCTGTCACTTTTGGTGTGTGGTATGTACTTGCCTTTGTTGGTTATTGCTGCAATATAGCCTGTTCAAAACTTTTGTGAAGGTTTAAACCATTTCGCAAGTGTTTTGTTTCATCCTGTTGAGCCATTTTCTTTAGCCAAATGAAGTTACAACAGTAACGTTGTGTTTTCTGCTCATATTTTCCCTATAAACAATGGCTTGACATTCTTTTGATATTTCCCTAATAAAGTTTAGAAACTTTCGTGAAGGTTTGGTATGGTGTGGCTATTATTGAGCTTTAGCTACTGCAGGCCTATGATATGAAGGCAGTGCGCCCCGGCGCTCCAACTGACTACAACAGTTGAACTTGAGGAAGAGCTGAGGAAGACCATTTCAGGCCTACCAGAGTTACTCTTATAATCTAACAATATAATTCTTATCTTTAAACAAAATATTTGGATAAAAAAAAAAAAATGACCCTCCTTCTGTACGTCTATATCTGTATAGCAGAAGCAGTAGCCATCTGACATAAAGAAATGCATGTCTGTGTTGTACCATGCCACCGACATATCTCTATCTCTATCTCTCTGGGGAAAGCCCTAAGCTTCTCTTCCTTTATATAGGCTATGTATACATTTATTATTTTATATAGTAATATCATACAGCGGCCACCTAAGCCTATAGGCCTATGCATGCAATGCCCTGATACATTTGTTGATCAAATCTTCAACAATTTTTGTTTTAGGAAAGTAGCCTGAAAAAATATAAAAAATATTGTCTATAAAGTTTTGCATATGTTACAAAAATTCAAGTCTGATGCTAGCTGAGCCTGATGAACCATACATTAAATGAGCCCTATATTAAAGACATTTTATGAGCCCAAGCACAAAGAAGCCCAGACTCTTTGCTATGAGCCTCAAAATTGAGCTCAGGTGCATCCTGTTTTCATTGATCATCCTTGAGACATTTCTACAACTTGATTGGAGTCCACCTGTGGTAAATTCAATTGATTGGACATGGTTTGGAAAGGCACACACCTGTCTATATAAGGTCCAACAGTTGACAGTGCATGTCAGAGCAAAAGCCAAGCCATGAGGTCGAAGGAATTGTCCGTAGAGCCCCGAGACAGGATTGTGTCGAGGCACAGATCTGGGGAAGGGTACCAAAACATTTCTGCAGCATTGAAGGTCCCCAAGAACACAGTGGCCTCCATCATTCTTAAATGGAAGAAGTTTGGAACCACCAAGAATCTTCCTAGAGCTGGCTGCCTGGCCAAACTGAGCAATCAGGGGAGAAGGGCCTTGGCCAGGGAGGAGACCAAGAACCTAATGGTCCCTCTGACAGAGCTCCAGAGTTCCTCTGTGGATATGGGAGAACCTTCCAGAAGGATAACCATCTCTGCAGCACTCCACCAATCAGACCTTTATGGTAGAGTGGCCAGATGGAAGCCACCCGTCAGTAAAAGGCACATGATAGCCCGCTTGAATTTTGCCAAAAGGCACCCAAAGGACTCTCAGACCATGAGAAACAAGATTCTCTGATCTGATGAAACCAAGATTGAACTCATTGGCCTGAATGTCAAGCGTCTGGATGACACCTGGCACCATCCCTACGGTGAAGCATGGTGGTGGCAGGAACATGCTATGGGAATGTTTTTCAGTGGCAGGGACTGGGACACTAGTCAGGATTGAGGGAAAGATGAAAGGCACAAAGTACAGAGAGATCCATGATGAAAACCTGCTCCAGAGTACTCAGGCCCTCAGACTGGGGGAAAGATTCACCTTCCAACAGGACAATTACCCAAAGCACACTGCTAAGACAATGCAGGTGTAGCTTCAGGACAAGTCTCTGAATGTCCTTGAGTGGCCCAGCCAGAATTGGACTTGAACCCGATGTAAAATCTCTGGAGAGACCCGAAAGTAGCTGTGCAGCGATGCTCCCCATCCAACCTGACAGCGCTTGAGAGGATCTGCAGAGAATGGGAGAAACTCCCCAAATACAGGTGTGCCAAGCTTGTAGTGTCATACTCAAGAAGACTCAAGGTTATAATCGCTGCCAAAAGTGCTTCAACAAAGTACTGAGTAACGGGTCTGAATACTAATGTAAATGTGATATTTCATTAAAAAAATTATTTGCCAAAATTTCTAGAAACCTGTTTTTGCTTTGTCATTATGGGGTGTAGTTTGAAGAGGGGGAAAAAAGGCTGTAATGTAACAAAATGTGGAAAAAGTCAAGGGGTCTGAATAATTTCCGAATGCACTGCATGAGCTGTACCTCTAGTGCGGGGAAACACTGTCAGAGAAAAAGTCAGAGAAGGAAGTAATAGGCAAACAAGCAGCACAGAATTTAAGAGAGAGATAAACCTTTTTGAATGCAATGTTTACTGTTCATGTTGTTAAATGTGTTTCTTCTTACTTTTGTTTGTTTATTTCACTTACTTTGGTAATGTAAACTTATGTTTCTCATGCCAATAACGTCACTATGAATTGAATTGAGAGAGAGAGCGAGCGAGAGAGAGGGAGAGACACACACACACACACACACACACACACACACACACACACACACACACACACACACACACACACACACACAGAGAGGTAGATTAGAAATAATCACGTAGAATGACATATCCTCCAGACAGATGTCCCCTGAATCATCACATTAACCAGCAGAGACACATTCATCATCATTACCATATTCTTGGTATCTCGCTCTGTCTCTCGCTGCATCTGTTTTACTCCTGCGAACCCCTCCACTGCATGGTGTCTCGTTTAATCACCCCTCCCTCCGTTATGTTATTCCTCTAAAGAGGTTGAGGCATATTTCAATTTCAAAAAGACAATCAAGAGCTGAGATTTCTATTGTCTTGTTGATGACTTAGAAGATGGGTTTCAGTCCTGCGGGACAATTATGAGTGACATCCACATTGGCAAACCAGGGCTCATTAAAACCAACAGGGAGTGATGTGATAGGCGAGATGTTTGTCTGTCCAGACCCCTAGATACTGGGATCCCTACCCTATAAGACTTAACAGTGTGTGCAGGCTTTTGTTCCGGCCTAGCACTAAAACACCTGATTCTACTGATCAACTACACACTGGGACCTTGATTAGTTTGATTAAGTGTGTCAGCACTGGGCTGTAACGAAAGCCTGCACACCCAGGATTAAAGAACACTGCCAAGCAATGTATATAAAAGGCGAATTTGAATGTCTGATATCATTCACAACTACCCAGTTCTCCTTTGGAATTAGGTTGCCCTATTTGTATCCTACTACTGTCCTAATCTGGACACCGTATACCACAATGATTGTTTTGATCACCTTTACTTTAAATAGAAATCAAGAACACTGTCATGTATAACAAGCTGTGTTCTCATAGCCATAGACATTTTAGAGGAACAATATAACAATGTTTTTTTATTTTAATCCTGTGCTTATAACGTAAACATGCACCACCCTCCTCCCTCTTTCCCTTCCTAGCTATATAATGTTATTTTAGACACCACCAACAGCAGTTTGCGAAAAGTCCCCCCCCAAAAAAACCATTTGAAAAAGAGAGAGAACTAAATTATATTTACACGGGCAATATACCCTGAGAGACAAGGAAGTGGAGTTGTTAGAGAAGATGATTTAAGAAGAGTCATTTACTGTGATACATGGGAACGCCAGGAGGCTCCATTCTAACAGTCTCAGCTGGCGCTAATCATGAATGAAAGGAGAGACCAAGACAAAAACGAAAATTGCCAAAGAGGATTAATTGAATGAATTCCTTATTCATTTCCAGTGTTTGCATCAGCGATTCCGATAAATCCATGACTGTGCATCGTTTTACCTCGCTAATTACCAACGGAGTGCAATGAGATCGGTATCGACACTCGTCAACACTGCAACAAGGTTAAAATATCGCACAATAACGGCAATAAGGAGATTGACAGGGAGTGGACAGATAAAACGGCAATCACGTTACTGCACAATAACATAATTGACACGAACAACAGAGTTGATCTCAGCTGTGTAAGACTCTATCTCTCTCTCTGTTCTTTGATGTTGATAGCACTTTGGGTTGTGACATGAATTTCCCCACCACACGCTCTTTATATATTCTGAAAGAGCGAGAGAGAGATAAGAGAAAGAAAGACTGATGGGGGAGAGAGAGACAGACAGAAAGACAGACAGAGAGAGAGAGAGCGAGAGAGAGAGAAAGAGAGCGAGAGACAGACAGGGAGCGAGAGAGAGATGAGAGATGAGAGAGAGACAGACAGGGAGAGAGAGAGAGAGAGACAGAGAGAGACAGAGAGAGAGACAGAGAGAAATAGAGAGTGGGGGGCAGGCAGGCAGGCAGGCAGACAGGCCCCCTGCCCCCTACACTTGCAAGGTCATTAGTCAGACCCAGTGGATAGGAGCGGAGGAGGGGGATACACACAGGGAGAGTAAGAGGAGTGAGAGAGTGAGCGGGCGAGTAGGGACAGTGGAGCATGTCAAACGGAGGCAGAGAACTGACACCAACCTTCTGATACCAGCAATAGAAAGAAAAAGACATGGAGAGAGAGAAAGAGCGATAGATCCGGATTGTGAAGATGAGTATTGGCTGAGTGCACACGGCTACAGACACCGTACTGTGAATAAAGGCAGCGGGCGTTAGAGCAGAACTGAGCGACTGTACGTGTCCATATTAGGAAGTACATCCGACATTAGACATCCGATGTCTGAAGTCACATGTATGTTGTTATATGTAATCAGTACAAATCTGATGTTGCATGTTTATCCTAAAATGTACACGGTCTAATAAAAAGCATGAACCCACACCGAAAATAGTTAGAGGTGCTGACTAACGGAAAAAGGCTGAAGGCAGTGTTTGATACCCAATAAATCATTGGGACTATATATAGTGTGAAACGATATTTAGATTTTTCGCTAATATGTACACGGTACAAATGGGACGATGCATGTATGTCCTAATATGTGCACCATACAAAATGTGACGACGCATGTATGTCCTAATATGTGCACCATACAAAATGTGACGACGCGTGTACAGTTGAAGTCGGAGGTTTACATACACTTAGGTTGAAGTCATTAAAACTACATTTTCAACCACTCCACAAATTTCTTGTTAACAAACTATAGTTTTGGCAAGTCGGTTCGGACATCTACTTTGTGCATGACACACGTAATTTTTCCAAAAATTGTTTACAGACAGATTATTTCACTTAAAATTCACTGTATGACAATTAAAGTGGGTCAGAAGTTTACATACACTAAGTTGACTGTGCCTTTAAACAGCTTGGAAAAATCCCCAAAATTATGTCATGGCTTTAGAAGCTTCTGATAGGCTAAATGACTTAATTTGAGTGAATTGGAGGTGTACCTGTGCATGTATTTCAAGGCCTACCTTCAAACTCAGTGCCTCTTTGCTTGACATCATGGGAAAATTAAAAGAAATCAGCCAAGACCTCAGAAAGAAAATTGAGACCTCCACGAGTCTGGTTCATCCTTGGGAGCAATTTCCAAATGCCGGAAGGTACCACGTTCATCTGTACACACAATAGCACGCAAGTATAAACACCATGGGACCACGCAGCCATCATACCGCTCAGGAAGGAGACGTGTTCGGTCTCCTAGAGATAAACGTACTTTGGTACGATAAATGCAAATCAATCCCAGAACAACAGCAAAGGACCTTGTGAAGATGCTGGAGGAAACAGGTACAAAAGTATCTATATCCACAGTAAAACAAGTCCTATATCGACATAACCTGAAAGGCCGCTCAGCAAGGAAGAAGCCACTGCTCCAAAACCGCCATAAAAAAGCCAGACTACGGTTTGCAACTGCACATGGGGACAAAGATCGTACTTTTTGGAGAAATGTCCTCTGGTCTGATGAAACAAAAATAGAACTGTTTGGCCATAATGACCATTGTTATGTTTGGAGGAAAAAGGGGGAGGCTTGCAAGCCGAAGAACACCATCCCAACCGTGAAGCACGGGGGTGGCAGCATCATGTTCTGCTTTGCTGCAGGACGGACTGGTGCACCTCACAAAATAGATGGCATCATGAGGTAAGAAAATGATGTGGATATATTGAAGCAACATCTCAAGACATCAGTCAGGATGTTAAAGCTTGGTCGCAAATGGGTTTTCAAAATGGACAATGACCCCAAGAATACTTCCAAAATTGTGGCAAAATGGCTTAAGGACAACAAAGTCAAGGTATTGGAGTGGCCATCACAAAGCCCTGACCTCAATCCCATAGAGCATTTGTGGGCAGAACTGAAAAAGCGTGTGCGAGCAAGGAGGCCTACAAACCTGACTCTGTTACACTAGCTCTGTCAGGAGGAATGGGCCAAAATTCACAACAATTTATTGTGGAAGGCTACTCGAAACGTTTGACCCAAGTTAAACAATTTAAAGGCAATGCTACCAAATACTAATTGAGCGTATGTAAACTTCTGACCCACTGGGAATGTGATTAAAAAAATAAAAGCTGAAATAAATCATTCTCTCTACTGTTATTCTGACATTTCACATTCTTAAAATAAAGTGGTGATCCCAACTGACCTGAGACAGGGCATTTTTACTAGGATTAAATGTCAGGAATTGTGAAAAACTGAGTTTAAATGTATTTGGCTAAGGTGTATGGAAACGTCCGACTTCAACTGTATGTCCTAATATGTGCACCATACAAACACCCCTGCCATCCTCAAGCAGTGCTGCCAGTGATAAATCAGAGATGAGGAGGAGGAAGTGGTGTTTGAAGCACACGACCGAGGGAGCCTGTTCCTGTTAAACAGTGACACACAAACATGCCAGCCGGGTACAGGGCGTAATTATGCCTGAACACGTTGGTCCTGCGTTAGGGCAAGCAGCAAGGGAGCGCCGTGCTCCCTGAACACTGCCACAGGGACATAGTGGCGGGGGAGGCGTTAAGGGGGGAAGTCACAGGCAAGTTAAGCAATCGCCATCTGGATGTTCAGACTGTTCCGATTACTGACTGAAGACTTCGCTAAGCACTGCTACAACACTGTGTTACACACGGGGGCATGCAGAATACATACACATACTGTACACAAGCGTGCACGCACACACATACACAAGCGTGCACGCACACACACGCATGCACGCACACAAGCAGACACCACAGGCAGACAGACACCTGCGCCTAAAGACAGACACAGATACACACCCACACACATACAAAACTGAAGAGCTTGCTGAGTTTGAAATAGATTTTTCAGATGATAAGAAAGCAAAACTAATTAGGAGGAAGATTTTAGCAAAGTAGCAAAGTGCACTGAGCACCATTTATCTTCACTCCTCGCTGCTAGGTGGGTTTACTGGGACAGGAGAGTTTCCTGCACTGAACTGATGTATGTGTCTTGTTTTTCTCTGCTATGGGGATGGGTGGGCTATTTACAGATTTGCTGTGTACAGGTACAGTGATCGGTAAGCTGCTCAGACAGCTGATGCTTAAAGTTAGAGAGGGAGATATAAGACTCCAGCTTCAGAGATTTTTGCAATTCGTTCCAGTCATTGGCAGCAGAGAACTGGAAGGAAAGGTGGCCAAAGTAAGTGTTGGCTTTGGGGTTGACCAGTGCAATATACCTGCTGGAGCGTGTGCTACGGGTGGGTGTTGCTACGGTGACCAGTGAACTGAGATAAGGCGGGGCTTTACCTAGCAAAGACTTATAGATGACCTGGAGCCAGTGGGTTTGGCGACGGATATGTAGTAGAGTGTTGGGGGGCTATTTTGTAAATAACATCGCCAAAGTCAAGGATCGGTAGGATAGTCAGTTTTACAAGGGTAAGTTTGGCGGCATGAGTGAAGGATGCTTTGTTGTGAAATAGGAAGCCGATTCTAGATTTAATTTTGGATTGGAGATGCTTAATGTAAGTCTGGAAGGAGAGTTTACAGTCAAACCAGACACCTAGGTATTTGTAGTTGTCCACATATTCTAGCTCAGAACTGTCCAGAGTAATGATGCTAGTCGGGTTGGAGGGCATGCACTTAGTTTTACTAGCATTTAAAAGCAGTTGGAGGCCATGGAAGGAGAGTTGTATGGCATTGAAGCTCGTCTGGAGGTTAGTTAGCATAGTGTCAAAAGAAAGGCCAGAAGTATACAGAATGGTGTCGTCTGCGTAGAGGTGGATCAGAGAATCACCAGCAGAAAGAGCAACATCATTGATATATACAGAGAAAAGAGTCGGCCCGAGAATTGAACCCTGTGGCACCCCCTTAGAGACTGCCAGAGGTCCGGACAACAGGCCCTCTGATTTGACACACTGAACTCTATCTGAGAAGTAGTTGGTGAACCAGGCGAGGCCGTCATTTGAGAAGCCAAGGCTATTGAGTCTGCCGATAAGAATGATTGACAGAGTCGAAAGCCTTGGTCAGGTCGATGAAGACGGCTGCACAGCACTGTCTTTTATTGATGGCGGTCATGATATTGTTTAGGGCCTTGAGCGTGCCTGAGGTGCACCCATGACCAGCTCGGAAAACAGATTGCATAGTGGAGAAGTTACGGTGGGATTTGAAATGGTCGCTGATCTGTTTATTAACTTACTTGGCTTTTGAAGATTTTAGAAAGGCAGGGCAGGATGGATATATGTCTATAACAGTTTGGGTCTAGAGTGTCTCCCCCTTTGAAGAGGGGGATGACCGTGGCAGCTTTCCATACTTTGGGGATCTCAGATGATATGAAAGAGAGGTTGAAAAGGCTAGTAATAGGGGTTGCAACAATTTCGCCGGATAATTTTAGAAAGAGAGGGTCCAGATTGTGTAGCCCAGCTGATTGGTAGGGATCCAGATTTTGCAGTTCTTTCAGAACATCAGCTGTTTGGATTTGGGTGAAGGAGAAGCAGGGGGGGGGGGGGGGTTGGGCAAGTTGCTGCAGGGCGTGCTGAGATGTTGGCCAGGGTAGGGGTAGCCAGGTGGAAAGCATGGCCAGCCGTGGAAAAATGCTTGGCTGAAAAATTATTGGCTGATTCCTCCTGATGACCCAGGTGGACATGACTCCAGCAGGGTCATTAGTAGGGATCAGCCAATGAAGTTGGACATCCCACCCAGTTGACTACATTAAAATGATGGAAGCCCTCAATGGAGATGCCCATGCTAACGCAGGCTTTTGGCCACTAGAGTCCTCTATCACTCTCTATGGAGGCTTCATGAAAGTGGAACCAATAAAGCACCCCTGCTGCACCCATGTCACTGTGATGAGGAGCGACACCAAAGTCGAGATCACACTGATAACCACAGAGTTAAAGGGACTACATTAATACAAAAACCAACAGCAGCTAAAAGGAGGGCAGCCTGTAGTGGGTTTGTGTGGAACACTGCTCAGTTAGAATTCAAAGTCAGCCGCGTGAATGAACACACACTCCATGTTAGGGCTTTTTTTTAGCCAATTGGGAATTGTTTTTCAAGGTTACATTTTAACTTCAGATACATGTGCAGAAGTGGAGGCAGCCTAAGGAAGGACGCCTCATAATAATGGCTGGAACGGAGTGAATGGAATTGCATCAAACACATCCATGTGAGCAGTCCTCCCCTAGGCAGCCTCCACTGCTGCGCATGTCTCTAAAGTTTAACTGTAACCTTGAAAAAACGACTTACAGCCATTACCACGAGCCCGTCCTCCCCAATTAAGGTGCCAACAACCTCTTGTGATGCGCAGTCCCGCAGGCACAAAGTACTTGTAAGGAATGTAGTGGGTGAGAGTAGAACACTAGTAGTGGAATATTTATGGTGTGTTGACTGTTTGGAATTCTGCATGTTTATGAAGATTTTATCCGACACATATGCCACAGCAAACTGTGTGTGAGTTCATGGGAGTGTGCATACTGCACAGTGTGTGTGTGTGTGTGTCTTAAACCGTGTCTCTGTCTGTATACGTACGTGTATTTGTGTGCTCGTGCGTCTGCCTCACACACACAGCATATGCCCACTCCAGCAGTAGTCCCTCTATACTTTTACTACTACCCTACCTTGCTCCTCCAGGTCCAGGCCAGAGTCCAGTCCAATAGACTTCAGTGACTGTGCTGCAGTGCAGTGACTTGGACCCTCTCCTCCTCTCTCTCGCCATAAATCTTCATCATTGCCTGAGATAGTGTGTTTGTGACCTCATTATGGAAGGCAACGACACCGTTTGGGGCCTGGATTTATCTACCTCTACCTCCGCTCAATCCTCTGCACTGCTTACTCTCTTTCTGTTTCTGTGTCTCTGTCGCTCTCTTTCTGTGTATTTGTCAGTGTGGCCCTCTGTGACTCTCTATCTGTGGCTCTCTCTCTCTCTCTGTGGCTCTCACTATCTCTCTGTCATTACACCTCACCAGAGATAATACATGGGATAGGCATTGGAGGAACTCTCCCCTTCCAATCGTTTATTTTGTCTATTCGTTTTCCCCCTTATTTTACAAGGAAGTCGGCACCATTGTATGATGGCGCCGACGGAGATGGCAGCATCGCGACTAGCTCTTAAGCAACTCTGCAGTATTTTGTTTGTTTATGTACTATTTTTTACGTTATTAGCTCAGGAATTGTTTTGTGTCATTACATACAGCCGGGAAGAACTACTGGATATTAGAGCGGCGGTAACTCACCAGAATTTACAGCATTACGACCAGGATATCGATTTCCCTGGAGCGGATCCTTTGTTTGCTATCCCTAGAGCAATTTAACTTATTCCAGAGGCTGACCCAAAACAACGCCGGCGAGGGAGAGGTACTCGAGGTGGTCTTCTGGTCCGATTTCGGAAGCGTGCACACCATCCACCACTCCAGAGTATTTTACTCGCTAATGTCCAATCTCTGGATAATAAAATTGATGAGCTCAAGGCGAGAGTTGCCTTCAGAGAGACACCAGGGATTGTCATATACTCTGCTTCACGGAAACATGGCTCCCTGGACATATACTGTCTGACTCTGTTAAGCCAGTTGGGTTTTCAGTACATTGCGCCGACAGGAACAAACATCTCTCCGGGAAGTAGAAGGGTGGAGGTATATGTTTTATGATTAACGACTTATGGTGTAACTGTGATAACATACAGGAACTCAAGTCCTTCTATTCACCCGACCTAGAATACCTCACAATCAAATGCCGACCGTACTCTTTCCCGAGAGAATTTTCTTCAATAATAGCCACAGCGACAACAGCTCTCAAAGGATATGAAACAACATCTCCACTCCACTGATCCTCAACACTGGGCCCCCACAAGGGTGCGTTCTCAGCCCTCTCCTGTACTCCCTGTTCACCCATGACTGCGTGGCCATGCACGCCTCCAACTCAATCATCAAGTTTGCAGACGACACTATAGTGGTAGGCTTGATTACCAATAACGACGAGACAGCCTACAGGGAGGAAGTGAGGGCCCTTGGAGTGTGGTGTTAGGAAAATAACCTCTCACTCAACATCAACAAAACAAAGGATATGATTGTGGACTTCAGGAAACTGCAGAGGGAGCACCCCCCTATCCACATCGATGGGACAGCAGTGGAGAAGGTGGAAAGCTTTAAGTTCTTCGGCATACACATCAAGGACAAACTGAAATGGTCCACCCACACAGACAGCGTGGTGAAGGCACAACAGTACCTCTTCAACCTCAGGAGGCTGAAGAAATTTGACTTGTCACCAAAAACACACAAACTTTTACAGATGCACAATCGAGAGCATCCTGTCGGGCTGTATCACAACCTGGTACGGCAACTGCACCGCCCTCAACCGCAATGCTCTCCAGAGGGTAGTGCGGTCTGCACAACGCATCACCAGGCGCCAACTACCTGCCCTTCAGGACACCTACAGCACCCGATGTTACAGGAAGGCCAAAAAGATCATCAAGGACAACAACCACCCGAGCCACTGCCTGTTCACCCCGCTATCATCCAGAAGGCGAGGTCAGTACAGATGCATCAAAGCTGGGACTGAGAGACTGAAAAACAGCTTCTATCTCAAGACAGCTTCTATCTCAGGGACATCAGACTGCTAAACAGCCATCACTAGCACATCAGAGGCAGCTTCCTATAGACATAGATTAGGAATCACTGGCAACTTTTAGAAATGGATCACTAGCCACTGTAATAATGTTCCGTATCTAGCATTACTCATCTCATATGTATAAACTGTACTCTATACTATGCCAAAAAAAACTTAGTCCAATGTCACTCTGACATATATGTATTTATAATCATAATCCATTCCTTACTTAGATTTACCTGTATGTTGGGTATATGTTGTGAAACTAATAGATATTACGTGTTAGATATTACTGCACTGTCGGGGGAGACCTCAGCAGGGCACAATGTTGCTCACAGGCTACTTCCAGTCGGCCTACCAAGACACAGGCTATGTTCCAATGTCCATGCTAGTAAACCATCACCGTGCTCGTATGGATATTGGAACAGAGCCACAGAAAGCACTACTGGTAAGGTGGGTCATCTTCACTGTACTAAGAGGGGGAACCTCAAGATGAATCATACTGTCTGTCTGACTGTCTGTCTGTCTGTCTGTCTGTCTGTCTGTCTGTCTGTCTGTCTGTCTGTGTCACGATCGTCATGGGAAGAAGTGGACCAAAGCACAGCGTGGTACGTGTTCATTCTATTTATTTAATTAACGAACACCGACAAACAACAAAACAAAATACGAACGTGACGTTCTGCAGGGCAAAATAACAACAAATGCAAAAATAAGAACCCACAAATGAAAGAGGGAAAAAGGACTGCCTAAGTATGACTCCTAATCAGAGACAACGATAGATAGCTGCCTCTGATTGTGAACCACACTCGGCCAAAAACAAAGAAATAGAAAACATAGAAATAAAGAAACTAGAATGCCCACCCTAGTCACACCCTGGCCTACCCAAAATAGAGAATAAAAGCCTCTCTATGGCCAGGGCGTGACAGTCTGTCTGTCTGTCTGTCTGTCTGTCTGTCTGTCTGTCTGTCTGTCTGTCTGTCTGTCTGTCTATCTCCTGATTTATAAACATTTCAAAATGTAGCAGGAGTGCAACATAACCCTACAACACAGAACAAAGCGGGGTCGTGTTCATTATGGTATATCGCAGGAAAACGGTACGCGACGGAAAACTAATTCAAGCGTTTCTAATTGGACGAGGTCAGATAGAACCTCTCAGTTCTAACGTTTTTCTTCCCATTTCATGCCTACTTAACACAACCCAGGGCTTTTTGCTGCAGGCAGTCTGAATCAATGCTCTCCATAGGACCGTGCTGGGATTTCTACCAACTGTGAGGAGATGTGCGACTGACCAAATATGGACACCTTACAAGTGGACAAGCATCTGAGGCTTTAGTGTGTTGTTGGGTACCTGCTATTTGACAATGTATTCTGGTGCTTTGGCCACACAACTCCCCTTAGGCCAGAACATGAGCGCATCTAGTCTGCATAAGATACTGTGCACACACATGCTGTAGGCCTATGTGTAGATACATGCGCGCACACAAACAGACACACACACCAGCTCTGAAGCTCTTACAAGAAGGCTAGCGAGTGTAGCTAACGCAATCACCCTTTTAATGTAGGGCTGAGCAAACCACCACACGTGGAATAGCTTCATCTATTCCCTCTACCTCCATCCTCCCTCCAGCCGGAGAAGGGAGAAAAGACACAGCGGGCCTGAGCTGTGTTCCTGTCGTACCCACTAGCCTCTTTGACTTGTCTCCTTTCTTTCATGCCCACTGCTGTAAGCACTGGTTAGGTTACAGGAATATGATGGATATACAGTATATATCCAGGACAAAAGGAAAGGACACCAGGTAAAGAGTATTGAGCTACAGCCATACAGTTTTATAAACCTACACAGGTCGTAGCAGACTGCAGGACTAAAACAGAGGAGTTACGTACATCATTCATTAAGGCCACTATCCCTATCTCACGGTACTGCACCTGTGGTCCTGTGTGGCTCAGTTGGTAGAGCAAATTAAAAGGTATGCACGCACTACTGTCACTTTGGATAAAGGGTGTCTGCTAAATGGCATATATTATATATAGCCTCTCTCTCTGTTCAGAACTATTGTCACCACAGTGAGCCCGCCATATATCCAGGGCAGTCCAAGGTCCAGTCCATGATGGATACTATAGGCCTGTCCATGGTGGATCCACAGTCATAGTACCGCACACCGTGTTGACTCTAGGAGACTCTAGGATACGGACAGCGCAGGGACATCACCGAGGGGGAGGAGGAGTGTCAGGGAGTTGTCACTCCACATCAGGCCTCTCCTCCTCTCCTCTCTCCCTGGAGCGTTCTCTCTCTCTCTCTGTATCCCTTCCGTGCGCTCTCTCTCCCCCTCCCCCTCTCTCTATCCGTCCCTCTTTACCTCTCTCTCCCCCTCCCTCTCTCGCCCTCTCTACCCCCCTCTCTCCCCCGTCCTCCCTCCCCTGTCCTTCCTCCCCACTCTTTCTCTCTCTGTCTCTATTAGTTCTCTCTTAGTTCAATGCCACGCTCACCCAAACAGAACACCAGCCATGTCCTATAGGAGCGTCACTTTACACCCAAACACACACCGTAACCCCGTTCCCTGTAGTCTCTGTACACCCTCAGTGCATGACAAAGCCTCCAGCCCTCTGGTCTAACGCGAAAGAAGCAGAGAATGTGAAGAGAAATTGTTTTTTTGCTTGCAGAGTTCAATGCAGCAAAGCCAACGGTTTAAGTCAAGCGAAGACCCACAGTGGTCTAAACATAGAATTAAATACAATGGTGGAAAAAGTACCCAATTGTCATACTTGAGTAATAGTAAAGATACCTTAAAAGAAAATGACTCAAGTAGAAGTGAAAGTCACCCAGTAAAATATTACTTGAGTAAAAGTAAAAAAGTATTTCAAAAAATATATACTTAAGTATTAAAAGTAAATGTAATCGCTAAAATATCCTTAAGTATCAAAAGTAAAAGTATAAATAATTTCAAATTCATTATATTAAGCAACCCAGACGGCATTATTTTCTTGTTTTTTTAATTTACGGACAGTCAGACATAATTTACAAACAAAGCATTTGTGTTTAGTGAGTTTGCCAGATCAGAGGCAGTAGGGATAACCAGGGATGTTCTCTTGATAAGTGCGTGAATTAGACAATTTTCGTGTCCTGCCTGGCATTCAAAATGTAACGAGTAATTTGGGTGTCAGGGAAAATGTACGGAGTAAAAGTACCTTATTTTCTTTAGGAATGTAGTGGAGTAAAAGAAAAAGTAAAGTAAAGTACAGATACCCCCACTGATGGTATTTTTTACTTAAGTACTGTACACCACTGATGAATCAGAACAATATATATCTATATGGGTCTAAACCCATGTGTGTGTATGAGTGTATGTGTGTGTGTGTGTGTGTGTGTGTGTGTAAGTACTTTACACCTACACTACCGGTCAAAAGTTTTAGAGCACCTACTCATTCAAGGGTTTTTCTTCATTTTTACTATTTTCTACACTGTAGAATAATAGTGAAGACATCAAAACTATGAAATAACACATATGGAATCATGGAGTAAACCAAAAAAGTCTTAAACAAATCAAAATAAATGTTATATTTGAGATTCTTCAAATAGCCACTCTTTGCCTTGATGACAGCTTTGCACACTCTTGGCATTCTCTCAACCAGCTTCACCTGGAATGCTTTATCACATATGCTGAGCACTTGTTGGCTGCTTTCCTGCTGCTTTTTCCATATGTGTTATTTCATAGTTTTGATGTCTTCACTATTATTCTAAAACTTTTGGACGGTAGTGTACATCTAAGAATGTACAACATTTTTAACCGAAATTAGCAAAATATCTATCAAATTAAATTTAAAAAATTTGGTTGATGCTATTTGAAGCTATAAAATTGCTTCTATTTTTTACCCAAAATAGCTGGTTGATGTGAATATGGAACGTTTTGCTTGGCTCCTTTTAGGTTTTGCACCCTTATTCCGTATTTAGTACAGCCATTTTTGTAAAAAGCTGTGCACTATATAAGGAAAAGGTTGCTATTTGGGACTCAGCCTTAATGCTATTCATTACATAAAAAACAGACTGACTGCTTAGTATGCATTAGATACCGGTTCTAAATGTTAAATAAAAGTTATTTGAGCTCATGATTCAGTTGACACATTCTGCTGATTTATTTATTATATTTCGCTAACAAACTGAGATTAATAGTTCCTTATTTGCATAAATGGTTCATATGAAACCCATTACGACAGTTGGTTTGCATATCTGAAAAATATGGGCCTTGGTACAGTATTGTAGAGTGTAAGTCAATCAGGGGAACGTTAGATCAGGCCTAGGTGCTGGTCCAGGGCATTAGTGTGTGTTCGTGCACTAACGTTCTGGTTGAGTACAAGACTCCATGAACAAAATGATTGAAAAATGTGTTTAATGACTGGATTCAATATACTTGTGTTACTCACCAAAGTAAAAATGCTGCTTTCTTTACTGCCAGATTATCTGTGGACCACGCGCATGCAGCTTATCCAGGGCGTCCTCTTGCACTCTCTATGCGCTAGCATGTCCTCGTCTTTACTGTAGGCCTTGCTCTCATTAGCCCTCTGTAACATTTAGTGGGCATCATGCCTCCAGATAGAGGATGGGTTGACTTTCAGGTCCTGTCCTTGGAAGTGTCACTCTATGCAGGTCCTCATTAGCCCCCAATTCACACACAACTCTCTCTCTCTCTCTCTCTCTCTCTCTCTCTCTCTCTCTCTCTCTCTCTCTCTCTCTCTCTCTCTCTCTCTCTCTCTCTCTCTCTCTCTCTCTCTCTCTCTCTCTCTCTCTCTAAAAGAGAAGCTACAAAACTTTGAACATTCTTTACCAGGAAGAAAGGGGGGAAGGAAGCATCATCTGGTGTGTATGCCTCATTAATCCACCCTTGGCTCCTCTTGCAGAGGAAAAGAAAAGAGAGAGGAGAAGAAATGGAGAAATGGAGAGAGAGAGGAGGGGTGAGGTGAGGGAAAGAGGAGTAGAGAGAAACAGGAAATCAGGAGGGGGATAGAGGATGGAATATGAGGTGGCATGCGACTGCAGAATACCTCTGTCTGTGTGTCTATCCGTCTGCCCCTCCTTCCGCCTGACTGCCTGCCTGTCTGTCTACCTCCTTGCCTGTCTGCATCTGGTACTCAGCTCAGCTTGCCTGTCCTGTGGTCGGTCGATCAGTATGTAGGCAGAAAGACGGATTGGTGTCCCCACCGCCAGACGGTTGAGCTAATGTGCACTAATGTGATTAGCATAAGGTTGTAAGTAACAGGAACATTTCCCAGGACATAGACATAGCTGATATGGGCAGAAAGCTTAAAATATTGTTAATCTAACTGCACTGTCCAATGTACAGTAGCTATTACAGTGAAATAATACCATGCTATTGTTTGAGGAGAGTGCACAGTTATGAACTTGAAAATGTATTAATAAACCAATTAGGTACATTTGGGCAGACTTGATACAACATTTTGAACAGAAATGCAATGGTTCATTGGATAAGCCTAAAACCTTGCACATACAGTGCCAAAATCTAAATTGCACCTTAACTGGATTAATAAATTGTGGCTTTTCTCTTGCATTTCAAAAATAATAAAAAATTCAATAAAATGCTTTTTTCTTTGTATTATCTTTTCCCAGATCTAATGTGTTATATTCTCCTACATTCATTTCATATTTCCACAAACTTCAAAGCGTTTACTTTCAAATGGTATCAAGAATATGCATATCCTTGCTTCAGGTCCTGAGCTACAGGCAGTTAGATTTGGGTATGTCATTTTAGGCGAAAATGTCCAAAATTGGTCTGATCCTTAAGAGGTTTTAAACACCATGGCACAACATCACACCCCAGATGTTCCAAACAGCTATCTCCAACCTGGAACATTCGCACCCAACCCCATCTCTGAGCTACTGTAAAAGAGGAGTCTCTCTCTCTCAAAATTCAATTCAAAGGGCTTTATTGGCATGGAAAACATATGTTTACATTGCCAAAACAAGTGAAATGGATAATAAACAAAACTGAAATAAACAATCAAAAATGAAGAGCAAACATTACACTAAGGAATAGAGTCAAAGAAATAGAGACATTTCAAATGTCATATTATGGCTATGTACAGTGATATAACGATGCACAAATAGTATAAAAGGGGAAATCTTACTCCTCTCTTATTCCGCTAGTCTTCTGTTCCCTCCTTTCCCACCCTATTCGTTGTTTCTCCCTCCTTTCCCTCTCTCTTTCGCTCTCCCTCTCTCCCTCTTCTTCCCTCCCTACCTTGTAGCGGTATTTATTAGAGAGGGGTATGAGCGCGGTCACACCGATGATTGAGTTAAATACTTTATAAACTACACACGCTGAAAACAAACAAAACTTCTGCAGCATAGCACACATAATCAAACTGTCGCGCCATCCAAGAGCTCCTCCCCAGAGAGCTGAAAGAGCTGTCTTTATTTCCTCCTTCCTTACTGCTGATGCGCTCTTAAAGTGGCAGGTCACGGTGAAGGCTCCGTGCAGGATTTCGCCACACTCCTCCCCCCATGAAAAAACAAAGCCTGTAGAAACAGAGAGGATGCAGGCTTTGACAGGTTCATGTTCCTGCTACACAAAACCAGGGAAGTCCTCATCATCAGAGTCCTCCACGAAGAGGTCCTGCAGGTGTTGCTTTTGTCTGCGATCCAGCTCTTCTGCCGTAGGGTAGCAGGGCTTTAGGTCAACAACATGCACCATCCTGACATCTTCCCCAGTGTCCTCCAAACAGACCAAGTAGTTCACTGGTTCTAACTGCTGCACTACACAGTATGGGCCTTTCCATCTCGAAGCTAGCTTGGCAGTAAACTTCTTAGACGCCTTTGACAGATGATGTGAACGTACCCAGACACGAGACTTGGGTGGGAAACACACGTCTCGTCTGTTTGTCATAGTTTCTCAGCTGTCGTTGTTTGGCTTTGGTTTTGCTGGCCTCCACTCTGGCTAGCAAGGTGTGGTGGTGTTGTACGGCATCAAACGCTGGGCAGTCAGGTGAAACATTGGAACTTTGCAAGACTCTGTCCATCGGACCTTTTAGTGGTCTTCCTAGGTGGAGTTTGGCGGGAGTGACCCCAGAAGTCTCCTGCACGGCAGAGTTCAGTGCAAAGCGAAATTCAGGAAGATGCTGATCCCACCTTGTGTGCTGATCCCACACGAATGAAGCAATCATCCCATTCAGGGTTCGGTTTACCCTCTCGGTCAGGTTGGTCTGAGGATGGTAGGCTGTGGTCAGCTTGGCAATTACATCCCAGTGGTACAGAGCTCTTTGTATATTCCTGATATGAACTGCGGACCTCAGTCAGAGAGGATTTGGTCTGGAATTCCGAATCTGGTAAAGACCTCCCGTCGCAGAATTAGAGCAATGGCTGATGCAGTGGCTTTGTGGAGGGGAAACAACTCCACCCAGTGTGTGTAGTAGTCCACTACCACCAATAAAAATTCATTCCGGGTTCCCCGGCTGGGAGGAAAAGATCCCATGAGGTCAATTCCCAACATTTCATTTGGATGGTTTACCACGGTCTGCTGCATTTTCCCAGCAGGTCTGCCAATGCCTGGTTTGTATTTCTGGCAGACTTCACACTGCTGTACAAACTTCCAGGTATCAACCCACGTGCCTGGCCAGTAAACCACCTCTTGTAGTCTTCAATACGTCTTAAAAACTCCAAGATGGCCACTCATGGGATTAGCATGATAAACTTGGATTATCTGGTCACTCAATGTAGAGGGAATGAAGACGCGATAATGGGTGCTGTGTATTCCATCTCCTCTTGGAGTTTTTTGATACACTTTATCCTGAATTATGCTATACTTATCATTGAAGCGACTCTTCGAGTCTTCTTCAGACAGACTCTTGTGGATCGCCATGATGGCAGCATCCTTCTGCTGTGCTCTCCATACACTCTCATCATCCAGAGGAAAGGAATCATCCAGACACTTAGCGGTAGTGTAAGTGCTGCACAAGGGAGGACAAACATTGGCAGTCTCTGTAATCCGAGAAAGGGCATCTGGTACAACGTTCAGTTTTCCTTTGCGATACTCAATGATGAAGTCAAACTTCTGCAGTCTGATAGACCAGCGAATAAGACGGCTGTTGGTCTTGCCTGATGCCAGAACCCACTGCAGAGCAGCATGGTCTGTGACAACGGGAAAGATCTTCGCCTCCAAGTAGTAGCTCCATTTCTCCAAAGCCCAGACCACAGCGAGGCACTCCCTTTCCGTCATTGAATAATTCCTCTTGGCTGAATTAAGGGTGCGACTTGCATAGGCAAGAACTTCTTCTGTTCCAAGTCCTGTTTGTTGAGCTAAGACTGCTCCAAATCCTGTTTGACTTGCATCCGTGTACACAATGAAATGAGCATTCAGGTTAGGATGTCCAAGCACTGGAGGAGTAATGAGATTGTTTTTGAGTGCTTCCAATGCACTTTGGCATGCAGAGGTCCATTGGAATTACACCCTTCTTCTTAAGGTGGTTGAGGGGTTCGGCGACCTTTGAAAAGTCAGGCACAAACCTGTGGTACCATCCAGCCATACCCAGAAAACGCTCAACAGCCTTGAGGGATGTGGGAATTGGGAATTCCTCCACGGCTGCAAATTTGGCTGGATCTGCATGGATACCTTCAGCATTAACCACATGACCAAGGACCTTGAGTTCTGGCAAACAGAAACGACACTTCTACAAGTTCAAGGTCAAACCTGCAGCCTTTAGTCTGTCGAAGACGAACTGTATGTCTTTCAGATGATCCGCGACAGAGGAGGAGTAGATTATGATGTCATCCAGATACACAAGACAATTTCTACCCCTCAGATCTCCCAGGACAGTCTCCATCAACCTTTGGAAGATTGCTGGAGCATTCTTCAAACCAAATTGCATGACTTTGAAGGAGTACAAACCAACAGGGGTGACAAAGGCAGTCTTGTCCTGACTAGCGGGATCCATTGCCACCTGCCAATAGCCACTGTTTAGATCCAGATTACTAAAGATGGATGCTCCTGCCAGAGATTCCAGTATGTCATTTATGTTTGGTAGAGGGTAGGCATCGCTTTTTGTTATGGCATTCGGCTTCCTGTAGTCCACACAGAATCGATATCCACCATCTTTCTTAGGAATCAGGACAACAGGAGTAGCCCATCTGGAAAAAAGAAGGTTCCACAATTCCATTCTCCAACATGCTTTTGAGCTGTTCATTGAGAATTGCCAGTTTGGCGGGGGCCAGCCTGTAGGGACGCTGCTTAATGGGGACATCATGCCGGGTATAGATTTTGTGTTTGAAGACGGTTGTACGGCCGAGTGTAAGAGTACAGACCTCACTGTTCATCTCCAACATCTGGGAGAGCTGCCACCTCTCATCATCTGTGTCACGTTCTGACCATAGTTCTTGTGTGTTTTGCTTGTTTTAGTGTTGGTCAGGACGTGAGCTGGGTGGGCATTCTATGTTGTGTGTCTAGTTTGTCTGTTTCTATGTTTGGCCTAATATGGTTCTCAATCAGAGGCAGATGTTTTGTGTTGTCTCTGATTGGGAATCATATATAGGTGGCTTGTTTTGTGTTGGGGTTTGTGGGTGGTTGTTTCCTGTCTCTGTGTTTTCTCTGCACCAGCTAGGACTGTATCGGTTTGCCACATTTTGTTATTTTGTATTTGTAAGTGTTCACTGTTTATTCGTTTAATTAAACATGTTGAACACGAGCTACGCTGCGTCTTGGTCCGATCCCTGCTACACCTCCTCTTCAGACGAAGAGGAGGAAGGCTGCCGTTACAATCTGACAGCCTGTTCCACTGCTTTTTTGATGTAGAAATCAGCATCAGGTTTGCTTTTGCTCTCGGATAGAAGGGGGTATACGGCGGTAATCAGGGTGATAGTTGGGTTCTCTGACTTCACTGGTGGAACATGTTTTTGTCTTTGTCTCTTTATATTTTCTCTGTCTCTGACTTGACCTTGTCCAGACTGCATAATGTAGCAGGCTCCAGCCGGAAATCAGTGCATTACCAGGTTGAAATGGATGAGGCTGGGAATAGTCAGAGTGCAGCCGATAGGAGGGTTCGGATATCGAGATGTTCAGTCCACTAAAGAACAGAAAGTCTAGGCCAAGGACTACAGCAAATGCAAGGCTTGAATCTGCAAGAATAGCCACAGGAAGTTTAATAGTCTCATCATGCAGTTGTATTATTATACCAATCCAGCCCAAGGGGGTGATAGGTTCTCCATTGGCCAAGTACAATGGTCCCTCCTCCCATGTTCGTAGCTCCTCATCATGTTCTGCCACAGGGCCTCTTGCATCAGTGTGTAAGTTGCTCCTGTGTCGATTATGGCCTCCCCTCTCCATGTCCTAACAGTCAGAGGAACCAATAGTTGTTGCGGAATAGGAATAAGACCGCTAGTTGTGCTGTCTAAAGGCTTCATGGTGGGCATTAAGGCTGACCCAATTGTATGCAAGCCACCACGCCTGTCTAGATTCGGTCTTCTGTCCTTTCTGACCTTTTCCTGACTCCTGATGCTTGCCATAGAGGGGGCAAGAACCTGGAGGTTGTTGGACTTTACACCTTCAGCACATCACTGGACTTTTGTCTTGGATCTTGGGCACAAATAGCGGAGACGGTTTAGCCCCAGGAGAGTTATGGGTATACTGGGATGAGGGAACAGGGTTTTTAGATTGGAGGTGGTGCTTCTAGTCCTTCTCAAACTGAGTCCCCAGACGCACCAGATCATCCACATTCTGCACACGTTCTCGAAGTTGACTAGCAAGGCGGGGAACCATGTTCTTAAGAAGGAGTTTGACCATCTCCTGCTCAGTAATGTCAGCCTTCCATCTCCTACATAGAACTCGATAGGAGAAGGCAAAGTCCCGTATTGGCTCTGCTTCACCCTAGACTCTGTTACGAACACGTTCCGCCAGTTCATCCCCATAGTCCTCCCAGGTTGACAGATGTTCACGGACTATCTCCCACCAGTCTCTTGCTGTACCATGGAGAACACTGTGGAGGGTGGCAAGAACCTCCAAGTCTGTAAGGGGCCGGATAGAAAGAAAATCATTACACTTAGATAAGAAAAACAGTGGATCAACATCATCTTCTGGGCTGCCAAAAGCGGGGAAAAGTAGTTTGCTAGGGAGGGAGCGCTCTAGAGGAGGCATGACAGTGGCAGCGGGAGTTCTGTTTAACAGTATCTTCAGAGGGGTTTTTGTAGTGCTACCTGTTCCTATTCCCTTACTGGCCAAGCCAGTGGCAGAGGTAAATCCTGAGGGAGGTGCAGAAGATTTGTCCAGAAGGGAAAGCACTGCATTACCTCCTGGTGCAGCTCTTCTATTTGAAGGTCTGTGGCCTTCTGTGCTTTTTCCATCTCATTAACAGTGTCCTTTTGAGTCTGTTCAATCAAAAATCGTAGTTCCCCTGTAAGAGAGTTCTTCATGTCCTCCATAACTTCCTTCAGATAAGAACACACTCCCTTCACAACAGAGGCTGACTCTTCTGCTCTCTGTTTTTGTTCCTCCTCAAGATAGATTCTGACTTGCTGATGGTTAGGTTCCATTTGTGTTTTGAACCGGTGCAGTTTTCCTTGAATATCCTGCTTCAGAGAATCATGTAAATATTTCTGTCTCTGAACAATTTGTTTTTGGTTTTCCTCCATTTGACAGGGAAGGTAAGCCAACCTCCGCTGCACATCGGTCTGATGAGCCTCCACACATTCACTGAGTTTGCGAATGGCATTCTCTTGCATTGTCAAACTATGATTGGTGTGTGTCCGTTGATGTTCCATTTGTCCAGTGATCACAGAGACACCTCTCCCAGTCTCTCTGGACAGGGTAACAGGAAGGGTTTGAGGGGAGGATAATGGTGGAGATGTTATAGGCGAGCCGGAAACCTAGGGATTAGAGTCAATGCTATCCAACTCCATTAGTCCATCGAGTCCTTCCACAATGAAAGAATCTCGGACATGATTACCATTAGGTGTGTCCACATTGACACGGTATGGGGTTCCAACAAAAGACATGATTCAACTTTGTGTGGATGGTGTCATGGGTGTTTCTCTTCAAGTCCCTGTTCGGGCGCCAATTCTGTAGCGGTATTGTCTAGGCCAAGGACTACAGCAAATGCAAGGCTTGAATCATTACACAACATTAAAACTTGAAACTCTCTCCATCTCTCCATCCCTTCACTCACTCTCTCTACTATATCTTTTACACAGTATGTCATCCAACCCAGTCCCCTCGGGAACTTCCAAAATGCCAAGGATTCCTGACCATTTGATTCTGTTATTTCTCATTGGGAGAATTACTGTGCTACATCACAAGGAGGCACCCGGCGAATTGGCCGATTCAGCGAAATTACACCGAGCGCACGTTCCAAAGACACAGAGAGCGAGGGAAGGAGAGATGGAGAGAGGGAGGGCAGGAAGAGGGAGAGAGATAATTATGCAAAAATATCCTACGTGTACAACGTTAAACACAGAATAATGCATGCAGAGCAGAATTAGGCCGATACCCTCTAATTATCAAAATCCAGAAAAGAGACGTTAAATTCTACAACCACCTAAAAGGAAGCAATTCCCAAACCTTCCATAACAAAGCCATCAGCTACAGAGAGATGAACCTTGAGAAGAGTCCCCTAAGCTAGCTGGTCCAGGGGCTCTGTTCACAAACACAAACAGACCCCACAGAGCCCTAGGACAGCAACACAATTAGATCCAACCGAATAATGAGAAAACAAAAAGATAATTACTTGACACATTGGAAATAATTAACAAAAAAATAGAATGCTATTTGGCCCTAAACAAAGAGTATACAGTGGTAGAATACCTGACTACTGTGACTGACCCCGACTTAAGGAAAGCTTTGACTGTGTACAGACTCAGTGAGCATAGCCTTGCTGTTGAGTTAGGCCGCCGTAGACAGACCTGGCTCTCAAGAGAAGACAGGCTATGTGCACACTGCCCACTAAATGAGGTGGAAACTGAACTTCGCTTCGTAACCTCCTGCCAAATGTATGACCAGAGAGAGACATATTTCCCTCAGATTACACAGATCCACAAAGAATTTGAAAACAAACCCAATTTTGATAAACTCCCATAACTATTGGGTGAAATACCACAGTGTGCCATCACAGCCACAATATTTGTGACCTGTTGCCACAAGAAAAGTGCAACCAGTGAAGAACAAACACCATTGTAAATACTCGTATTTATGTTTAGATCATTTCCCTATTGTACTATTTGCACATCGTTACAACACTGTATATAGACATAATATACATATTGTAAATGTCTTTATTCTTTTGGAACTTCTGTGAGTGTAATGTTTACTGTTAATTTTTATTGTTTATTTCACTTTTGTTTATTATCTACTTCACTTGCTTTGGCAATGTTAACATATGTTCCCCATGCAAATAAATCCCTTAAATTGAAATTGAGAGGGAGAGAGAGAAGGAGTGAGTGGGATGGAGAGAGAGAGGAAGAGTGAGGGAGGTTGGGAGAGGCAAAAATCCACCATCTGGATTGAAGGGAAATCCATCATCCCGAGAAAGAGGGAAGGAAGAAGGGGGGAGGAAATAATAAGGTTTTATGCTCTTTGAGGGGAATTCATACCTGAGTTATGCACGTGTAAATTGACTTCTCTATATGCATATTCTGACCTTAAATGTAAGCATGGGGAAAGCAAGTACCAGCCAGAACTTGTATCTCTCGATCCCACTTGACAACAGCCTTGTCGATGTGGATGGTAGCGTGCTCTCTAGTCTTTCTGCTATAGTCCACGATCAGCTCATTGGTCTTACTGGCATTGTGGGAGAGGTTGTTGTCCTAAAACCACACTGCTAAGTCTCTGACCTCCTCCCTCTAGGCTGACTTAGCTGTGTCGGTGATCTACCACCGTCGTGTCATCAGCAAACCTGATGATGGTAGGTGAACAGGAAGTACAGGAGGGGACTAACCATACACCCCTGGGGGGCCCACGTGTTGGGGGTCAGCATGGCGGAGGTGTTGTTGCCTACTCTCACTACCTGGGGTTCAGTCCCAGGGTCTCCAGCTTGGTGATGAGCTTGGAGAGGACTATGGTGTTCAATGCTGAGCTGTAGTCTATGAACAGCATTCTCAGTTACTTTCTCTCTTGTCCAGGTGGGAGAGGGCAGTGTGAAGTGCAATTGAGATTGTGTCATCTGCAGATCTGTTGGGGCGGTATGCGAATTGGAGTGGGTCTAGGGTGTCTGGGATGATGGTGTTGATGTGTGTCATGACCAGCCTTTCAAAGCACTTCATAACTGTGAGATGTGAGTGCAACAGGGCAATAGTCATTTAGGCGGGTTACCTTGGAGCTCTTGGGAACAGGGACAATGGTGGTGAGCTTGTTGGGAATACAGACTGGGACAAGGAGAGATTGAAAATGTCTATGAAGACACTTGCCAGCTGGTCTGCACATGCTTTGAGAACTTGCCCTGGTATTCCATCTGGCACGGCGGTCTTGTGATTGTTATCTGTTTAAACATTTTGCTCAAATCAGCCATGGAGAGCGAGATCAGTCATCGGGAAAAACAGGGGGTTTCACGCAAGGCACAGTGTTATTTTCCTCGAAATCGAGCATAAAAGGCATTTAGCTTGTTTGGGAGTTCTGCAACTCATGGCTGGGTTTCCCTTCATAATCCGTTATCGTCTGCAAGCCCTGCCACACATGAAGCGTCGGAGACAGTATAATAGGATTTGTGTTGGTAGAAGTGAGGTAGGACGGTTTATCCCCGCGTTAAAGTCTCTGCACATCAGAAATGCTGCCTCATCGTGAGCGGTTTCTTGTTTGTTTATGGCCCCATACAGTTCGTTGAGTGACAGAGTGGTGTTGGCTTGGGGCGGGATGTAGACAGCCGTGATAATTAGAACTCTTGGTAGATAAAAGGGTCTGCAGCTTACCATGAGGTATTTTATATCAGGTGAACAAAAGTTTGAGATTTCCTTCACACTTGAATCAGCACGCCAGTTGTTATTTTTCAAAAAACCCACTCCACCTCCTTTTGGCTTCGCCGAAGCCACTGAACAATCCTGCCGCTGCATGAGTACTACGAGAGTACTACGTGCATAGCGTCATCCAGCCACATTTCAGTAAGACATAATATCGCAGCTCTCTGATAGGAGACTCTTGAACGAAGCTCATCCATCTTATTCTTGAGTGACCCTTTTTCCCCCCTCAATTTCACTCTTTGCCTCAATTTCACCAGGACACCTCATCTCCCACGTCTACGCCTGCAGGGTTTTGGTAGCCCATGGAACAAAGGAATAGGCCCTTGGCATATGTACAGTGGCTTGCAAAAGTATTCATCCCCTTGGCATGAAATAGATTTTGGGGGGGGGTTGTATCATTTGATTTACACAACATGCCTACCACTTTAAAGATGCAAAATATATTTTATTGTGAAACAAACACGAAATAAGGCAAAAAAAACTGAAACTTGAGCGTGCATAACTATTCACCCACTCAAAGTCAATACTTTGTAGATCTACCTTTTGCAGCAATTACAGCTGCAAGTATCTTGGGGTATGTCTCTATAAGCTTGGCACATTTAGCCACTGGGATTTTTGCCCATTCTTCAAGGCAAAACTGCTCCAGCTCCTTCAAGTTGGATGGGTTCTGCTGGTGTACAGCAATCTTTAAGTCATACCACAGATTCTCAGTTGGATTGAGGTCTGGGCTTTGTCTAGGCCATTCCAAGACATTAAAATGTTTCCCCTTAAACCACTCGAGTGTTGCTTTAGCAGTATGCTTAGGGTCATTGTCCTGCTGGAAGGTAAACCCCCGTCCCAGTCTCAAATCTCTGGAGGACTGAAACAGGTCTCCCTCAAGAATTTCCCTGTATTTAGCACCATCCATCATTCCTTCAATTCTGACCAGTTTCCCAGTCCCTGCTGATGAAAAACATCCCCACAGTATGGGGAATGGTGTTCTCGGGGTGATGCGAGGTGTTGGGTTTGCACCAGACATAGCGTTTTCCTTGATGGCCAAAAAGCTACATTTTAGTCTCATCTGACCAGAGTACCTTCTTCCATATGTTTGGGGAGTCTCCCACATTCCTTTTGGCGAACACCAAACGTGTTTGCCTATTTTTTTCTTTAAGGAATGGCTTTTTTCTGGCCATTCTTCTGTAAAGCCCAGCTCGGTGGAGTGCACGGCTTAAAGTGGTCCTATGGACAGATACTCCAATCTCTGCTGTGGAGCTTTGCAGCTCCTTCAGGGTTATATTTGGTATTTTTGTTGCCTCTCTGTTTAATGCCCTCCTTGCCTGGTCTGTGAGTTTTGGTGGGCGGCCCTCTCTTGGTTAGTTTGTTGTGGTGCCATATTCTTTCCATTTTTTAATAATGGATTTAACGGTGCTCTGTGGGATGTTCAAAGTTTCAGATATTATTTTATAACCCAACCCTGATCTGTACTTCTCCAATACTTTGTCCCTGACCTGTTTGGAGAGCTCCTTGGTTTTCATGGTGCCGCTTGCTTGGTGGTGCCCCTTGCTTAGTGGTGTTGCAGACTCTGGGGCCTTTCAGAACAGCTGTATATATTTACTGAGATGATGTGACAGATCATGTGATACTTAGATTGCACACAGGTGGACTTTATTTAACTAATTATGTGACTTCTGAAGGTAATTGGTTGCACCAGATATTATTTAGGGGCTTCAGAGCAAAGGGGGTGAATACATATGCACGCACCACTTTTCTGTATTTAAAAAAAATCAAAAATATTTTGAAACAAGTTATTTTTTTCATTTCACTTCACCAATTTGGACTATTTTGCGTATGTCCAATACATGAAATCCAAATAAAAATAAATTTAAATGACAGGTTGTAATGAAACAGAATAGGAAAATGTCAAGGGGAATGAATACTTTTGCAAGGCACTGTATATGTACTGATGTATGGAGAACTGTCAGTAGAACCTTTAGGTTCCATTGTTCTTATTTAACATGTGTGTAGTTCAGACATTGAGCTGTCTTGTCTATTGATGTTCTGTATTATGTAATGTTTTATGTTTTGCGTGGACTCCAGGAAGAGTAGCTGCTGCTTTAGCAACAGATAATGGGGATCAGAATAAAATACTACTAAAATACAAAAATTCTACTATATTCTTATGGAGATCAAAGGAAGTTTCATAGAGGGGAACAGAAGGCACGTCCATGTTCAGAGACTCTTAAACTTTCAGGAATGGGGTTATAATTTACATTTACATTTAAGTCATTTAGCAGACGCTCTTATCCAGAGCGACTTACAAATTGGTGCATTCACCTTATGACATCCACCTTATGACATAATAGCTTATAGTCAAAATGATTCAAACACTAGAGCCAAATTCATGGGAAGAAAATAAATTCAACATGTCACATTGGCATCACAAACCGCCAGAAGCTTTTGTTTACCATAGAGAGTGTTTGAATCTGTTCTCCTCTACCTTTCCTGCCTGGTAAAGTACCAGGATGTTGTCTCTGGTTTTGAATCTGAATTTAGAGAACTGAATTTGAAAACTGAATCTGAATGTACCTGAGAAGTTGAATATATTAAACGTTGATAAACTTGTGTAAACTTCCTACACAGACAATGAATGCAATATATACCATATTGAGTCTGAATATATACACTGAGTGTACAAGACATTAAGGACACCTGCTCTTTTCATGACATAGACTGACCAGTTGAAGGCTATGATCCCTTATTGATGTCACTTGTTAAATCCAATTCAATCAGTGTAGATGTGTAACAGTCCTGACCTGTTTTATGTTGTTTTTTATGTGTTTATGGTCAGGGCATGTGTTTTGGGTGGGCAGTCTATGTTATCTGTTTCTATGTTGGTTATGGGTTGCCTGGTATGGCTCTTAATTAGAGGCAGGTGGTTTGCGTTTTCCTCTAATTAAGAGTCATATTTAGGTAGGGCGTTCTCACTGTTTGTTTGTGGGTGATTGTCTCCTGTGATGTCTTCGTCGTTGTCGATGTATTTTCACATTCGGGACTGTTTGGCTGTTCGTGTGTTTTGATGTAACGTTCCTGTCCGTGAGTTTACGTTTAGTGATGTGAGTTTATGTTCAGGTTTCGTTCGACGTCGTTTTGTTATTTTGTAAGTTTGTTAAAGTGTTTGTTTTCGTGTTGCCATCATCATTAGTTTATCGTTATTAATAAATAAAAGATGGCTTATTTCCCTGAAACCGCATTTTGGTCTGAAGATCCTTCTCTCCTCACCTCATCCGAGGATGAGGAAAGCGACAGCCTTAACAGAATCACCCACCACGCTAAGACCAAGCGGTATGGGAATGCTCTACGGAGCAACAAGGACTCCTGGACATGGGAAGACGTCTTGAACGGCAAGGGTTGCTACACATGGGAGGAGATCCTGGCTGGAAAGGATCGCCTCCCATGGGAACAGCTGGAGGCAGCGAGGAGAGCAGAGGCAACCGGAGAGAGGAACCGAAGGTATGAGGGTACGCGGCTAGCACGGAAGCCCGAGAGGCTCACCCAAAAATTTCTTGGGGGGGGGGCTAAAGGGGAGTGTGGCGAAGCCGGGTTGGATACCTGAGCCAACTCCCCGGGCTTGCCGTGGAGTGAGAGGGCGTCGTACTGGTCAGACACCGTGTTATGCGGTAAAGCGCACGGTGTCCCCAGTACGCGTGCTTAACCCAGTGCGGGCTATTCCACCTTGCCGCACTGGGAGGGCTAGGTTGGGCATCGAGCCGGATGCCATGAAGCCGGCCCAACGTATCTGGCCTCCAGTACGTCTCCTCGGGCCGGCGTACATGGCACCAGCCTTACAGGTGGTGTCCCCGGTTCGCCTGCATAGCCCAGTGCGGGCTATTCCACCTCGCCGCACTGGCAGGGCTACTGGGTTCATTCAACCTGGTGGGGTTGGGGAGGCTCGGTGCTCAAGAGCACGTGTCCTCCTTCACGGTCCGGTATATCCGGCGCCACCTTCCCACCCCAGCTCAGTACCACCAGTGCCTACACCACGCACCAGGCTTCCAGTGCATCTCCAGAGCCCTGTTCCTCTCCCACGTACTCTCCCTATGGTGCGTGTCTCCAGCCCGGTACCTCCAGTTCCGGTACCACGCACCAGGCCTGGAGTGCGCCACGAGAGTCCAGTGTGCCCTGTTCCTGTTCCCCGCACTCGCCCTGAGGTGCGTGCCCTCAGCCCGGTACCTCCAGTTCCGGTACCACGCACCAGGCCTATAGTGCGTCTCAGCCGGCCAGAGTCTGCCGTCTGCCCAGCGGTGCCTGAACGGCCCGTCTGCCCAGCTCCATCTGAGCCATCCGTCTCCCCAGCGCCATCTGAGCCATCCGTCTTCCCAGCGCCATCTGAGCCATCCGTCTCCCCAGCGCCGTCTGAGCCATCCGTCTGCCATGAGCCTGCAAAGCCGCCCGTCTGTCATGAGCCTGCAAAGCCGCCCGTCTGCCATGAGCCTACAGAGCCGTCCGCCAGACAGGAGCCGCTAGAGCCGCCCGCCAGACAGGAGCCGCTAGAGCCGCCCGCCAGACAGGATCTGCCAGAGCCGCCAACCAGACAGGATCTGCCAGAGCCGCCAACCAGACAGGATCTGCCAGAGCCGCCAACCAGACAGGATCTGCCAGAGCCGCCAGCGAGCCATGACCAGCCAGAGCCGTCCTGCCATGACCAGCCAGAGCCGTCCTGCCATGACCAGCCAGAGCCATCCAGCCAGGACCTGCCAGAGCCGTCCAGCCAGGACCTGCCAGAGCCGTCCAGCCAGGACCTGCCAGAGCCGTCCAGCCAGGACCTGCCAGAGCCGTCCAGCCAGGACCTGCCAGAGCCGTCCTGATATGACCTGCCAGAGCCGTCCAGCCAGGACCTGCCAGAGCCGTCCAGCCAGGACCTGCCAGAGCCATCCAGCCAGGACCTGCCAGAGCCGTCCAGCCAGGACCTGCCAGAGTCCCTCAGCCAGGACCTGCCAGAGTCCTTCAGCCGGGATCTGCCCCTTGTCCCGGTGTTGCCCCTTGTCCCGGTGTTGCCCCTTGTCCCGGTGCTGCCCCTTGTCCCGGTGCTGCCCCTTGTCCCGGTGCTGCCCCTTGTCCCGGTGCTGCCCCTTGTCCCGGTGCTGCCCCTTGTCCCGGTGCTGCCCCTTATTCCGGTGCCGGTCCTTATCCTGGTGCTGCCCCTTGTTCCGGTGCTGCCCCTTGTCCCGGTGCTACCCCTTGTCCCGGTGCTGCCCCTTGTCCCGGTGCTGGCTGTTTATTTAGGGGAAGGTAGTTTTAGGGTGGTCAGTGGAAGGGGTAGACAGAAGAGGGGAGTGACTATGGTGGTGTGGGGACAGCGTCCTGAGCCGGAGCCACCACCGTGGTCAACTGCCCACCCAGACCCTCCCCTGGACTTTGTGCTGGTGCGCCCGGCGTTCGCACCTTGAGGGGGGGGTTCTGTAACAGTCCTGACCTGTTTTATGTTGTTTTTTATGTGTTTATGGTCAGGGCATGTGTTTTGGGTGGGCAGTCTATGTTATCTGTTTCTATGTTGGTTATGGGTTGCCTGGTATGGCTCTTAATTAGAGGCAGGTGGTTTGCGTTTTCCTCTAATTAAGAGTCATATTTAGGTAGGGCGTTCTCACTGTTTGTTTGTGGGTGATTGTCTCCTGTGATGTCTTCGTCGTTGTCGATGTATTTTCACATTCGGGACTGTTTGGCTGTTCGTGTGTTTTGATGTAACGTTCCTGTCTGTGAGTTTACGTTTAGTGATGTGAGTTTATGTTCAGGTTTCGTTCGACGTCGTTTTGTTATTTTGTAAGTTTGTTAAAGTGTTTGTTTTCGTGTTGCCATCATCATTAGTTTATCGTTGTTAATAAATAAAAGATGGCTTATTTCCCTGAAACCGCATTTTGGTCTGAAGATCCTTCTCTCCTCACCTCATCCGAGGATGAGGAAAGCGACAGCCTTAACAAGATGAAAGGGAGGTGACAGGTTGAAGGAGTTTTAAGCCTTGAGACAATTGAGACATGGATTGTGTATGTGTGCCATTCAGAGGTTGAATGGGCAAGACAAAACATTTACCTTTGAACGGGGTATGGATGTACTGTAGGTGCCAAGCGCATCAGTTTGTGTCAAGAACCGCAACGATGTTGGGTTTGTCACACTCAACAGTTTCCTGTGTGTCAAGAAAGGGCCACCACCCAAAGGACATCCAGCCAACTTGACACAACTGTGGGTAGCAATGGAGTCAACATGTGCCAGCAGCCCTGTGGAACACTTTTAACACCTTGAGTCCATGCCACGATGAATTGAGGCTTTTCTGAGGGGAAAAATTGTGGGGTGCAACTTAATATTAGGAAGGTATCCTTAATGTTTTATACACTCAGTGTAAATATTGAATTTGAATATTCAATTAAATTGAAACTGAATGCTATATTCATTTGATTGTCCGCTTCAAATCATGAAATACAAGTTATTTTTATGAATTCAATGATTACATTTGTTCATTACAAATAAATAATATTACATTCAAATGCAATATGATAATACAAATTCAGAATAATGGAATTCAAATACAATTTTTGTTGGCACTGACATGACTCCATACTTTATTTGATTGATCCCTAATATTCTCTCGATATATTCTTGTGAGTGTGTTGACAAAATTCGAATTAAAGGTACACCGTTTTTAAAGGAATGGATTAAGATAAATGTACTGAAAAACCTATTCAACGAAAACTCCACAACAAAATCTGTTGGCCAGCAAGTGGGAGGGTTTTCTGCGGTTAAATTAAATGGTATTCAGTGTGAGCAAGGGAGCCACACCTGCAAAGTGCGTTACCTGCATAAGCTAAGTCTGAATACTAACTACTGAGAAGTGCATAGAAAAGTCATGCGTAGGAAAGGCGTACATTTATTAAGTCTGAATTGGCCTCTTACTGAGCCACCATGAGATGTCTGGAAATGTCAAGGGCATCTCACGGCGAATCAGGTTCTCAAGCCTCTCTCCATATCCACTTCAACCTGTCTGAGGAAATAACGATGTGTATGTGTGTATGTGTGTGTAGTGTGTGATTTCTTATGACAGAGATACATTGAACAAGTAGGCCTCTGTCTCTGGCTAGTTGACTTACAGTATCTACAGTGTAGCATACAAAGTATGTACGAGTGTCAGTTCAAAGCAACAGCAACATGCAACAGAATTGAACATCTTCAATTCTACCACATACAATTTATAACATCATCATCATGACCATAAGCACCATCACATGCATGACCATAGCCATCATCATGACCATAACTATCACCATCATCATCCTGACCATAACCCTCATCCCACCATAATTTCTCTGCAACAGTAGCTAAGATGGGGAGAAAACTGTCCATAATAAAGCACTGCTCTACCTTCTTAACAGCACTAACAAGGCAGGTCCTACAGGCCCTAGTTGTTTTGCACCTGGACTACTGTTCAGTCGTGTGGTCAAGTGCCACAAAAAGGGCCTTAGGAAAATTGCAATGAACAGGGCAGCACGGCTGGCCCTTGGATGTAAATAGAGAGCTAATATTAATAATATGCATGTCAATCTCTCATTGCTCAAAGTGGAGGAGAGATTGACTTCATCACTACTTATATTTATGGGAGGTATTGACATGTTGAATGCACCGTATTGACATGTTGAATGCACCCATGCATACCCCACAAGACATGCCACAAGAGGTCTCGTTCCCCAAGTCCAGAACAGACTATGGGAGGTGCACAGTACTACAGCGACATGACTACATGGAACTCTATTCCACAGCAAGTAACTGATGCAAGCAGTAACATTAGATTTTTTTTTTTTAATTATAAAAATACACCTTATGGAACAGCGGGGACTGTGAAGCAACACAAACACAGGCACAGACACATGCATACACACACACGAAAATATACGCACTATACACACACGTACACATGGATTTTGTACTATAGATATGTGGTAGTGGTGGGCACACAGTGTGTTGTGAATTCTGTGAATGTATTGTAATGTTTTTGAATTGTATAAACTGCCTTAATTTTCCTGGACCCCAGGAAGAGTCAATAATAAATATAAATACAAATATCAGAACAGGGTATACTCACCTCGAACTGGACAAAGATTTTTTTTTAGCGAGATCGATGCGAAGGATTTACTGATGATACCAGACCAGGCCCAAATCCCCATCATTCGCATTAAAAAGATACGCCGACACAGGGGACGCAGGTCCGAGTGCCTTGTGAGAATTCGTCCACGATTGGGTAACCTGCCTCCACCATCCGTCCGATTGGCCATTGTGAAATCATTGCAGAATAAACTGTATGAGCCCCGTTCAAGACCATCCTACCAATGGGACATTAAAAACTGTAGTATCTTATGTTTCACCAAGTTATGGCTGAACGACGACATGGATAACATACAGCTGGCTGGGTTTCCGTGCATCGGCACGATAGAACAGCTGCCCCCGGTAAGACAAGGGGTGGCGGTCTATGTCTATTTGTCAATAACAGCTGGTGCGCACAATCAAATATTAAGGAAGTCTCAAGGTTTTGCTCACCTGAGATAAAGTATCTCATGATAAGCTGTAGACCACACTATTTACCAAGAGAGTTCATCTATATTTTTTGTAGCTGCCTATTTACCACCACAAGCTGGCAATAACACCGGACTCAAGGAGCTGTATAAGGCAATAATCAAACAAGAAAATGCTAATCCAAAGGCAGCGCTCCTGGTGGCCGGGGACTTTAACGCAGGGAAACTTAAATCCATTTTAACTAATTTCTATCAGCATGTTACATGTGCAGCCAAAGGGAGAAAAACTCCAGACCACCTTTACCCCACACACAGAGACGCGTACAAAGCTCTCCCCCACCCTCCATTTGGCAAATCTGACCATAATTAAATACACCTGATTCCTGCTTCCAAGCAAATACTAAAGCAGGAAGTACCAGTGACTCGCTCAATACGGAAGTGGTCAGATGACGCGGATGCTAAGCCACAGGACTGTTTTGCTAGCGCAGACTGGAATATGTTCTGGGATTCATCCGATGGCATTGAGAAGTATACCATATTAGTCACTAGCTTCATAAATAAATGCATCAATGATGTCGTCCCGACCATATGTACATATCCTAACCAGAAGCCATGGATTACAGGCAATATTCGCACTGAACTAAAGGGTAGAGCTCCTGCTTTCAAGGAGCGGGACTCTAACCCAGACGCATATTAGAAATCCCGATATGCCCTCCGACAAACCATCAAACAATACAGGACTAAGATTGAATCCTACTACACCGGCTCCGACGCTCGTCGGATGTGGCAGGGCTTGCAAACTATTACGGACTACAAAGGGAAGCCCAGTCGATAGCTGCCCAGTAACACGAGCCTACCAGACGAGCTAAGTGACTTGTGCGCTTCAAGGCAAGCAACACTGAAGCATGCATGAGAGCACCAGCTGTTCCGGACGACTGTGTGATCACGCCTTCCGTAGCCGATGTGAGTAAGACCTTTAAACAGGTCAACATTCACAAGGCCGCAGGGCCAGACGTATTACCAGGACTCTGATCATGCGCTGACAGGTTGAATATGTCTTCACTGACATTTTCAACATGTCCCTGACCGAGTCTGTAATACCTACATATTTCAAGCAGACCACCATAATCCCTGTGCCCAAGAACAATAAGGTAACCTGCATAAATGACCACCGACCCGTAGCACTGTAACCATGAAGTGCTTTGAAAGGTTGGTTATGGCTCACATCCAGGTCGCAGTTGTAAATGAGAACGTGTTCTCAACTGGCCCACCTGGTTAAATAAAGGTGGAATTATTATTATTATTTTTTTTAAACATCAATGCCATCATCCCAGAAACCCTAGACCCACTCCAATTTACATACCGCCCCAACAGATCCACAGATGACATCATCTCTATTGCACTCCATACTGCCCTTTCCCACCTGGACAAAAGGAACACCTATGTGAGAATGCTGTTCATTGACTACAGCTCGGTGTTCAACACCATAATGCCCCACAAGCTCATCACTAAGCTAAGGGCCCTGGGACTAAACACCTCCCTCTGGAACTTGATCCTGGACTTCCTGATGGGCCACTTCCAGGTGGTAAGGGTAGGCAACAACACATCTGCCACGCTGATCCTCAACACATGGGCCCCTCAGGGGTGCGTGCTTAGTCCCCTCCTATACTCCCTGTTCACCCATTTACATTTACATTTACATTACATTTAAGTCATTTAGCAGACGCTCTAATCCAGAGCGACTAACAAATTGGTGCATTCACCTTATGACATCCAGTGGAACAGCCACTTTACAATAGTGCATCTAAATCTTTTAAGGGGGGGGGGGGGGGCAGAAGGATTGCTTTATCCTATCCTAGGTATTCCTTAAAGAGGTAGGGTTTCAGGTGTCTCCGGAAGGTGGTGATTGACTCCGCTGTCCTGGCGTCGTGAGGGAGTTTGTTCCACCATTGGGGTGCCAGAGCAGCGAACAGTTTTGACTGGGCTGAGCGGGAACTGTACTTCCTCAGTGGTAGGGAGGCGAGCAGGCCAGAGGTGGATGAACGCAGTGCCCTTGTTTGGGTGTAGGGCCTGATCAGAGCCTGAAGGTACTGAGGTGCCGTTCCCCTCACAGCTCCGTAGGCAAGCATCATGGTCTTGTAGCGGATGCGAGCTTCAACTGGAAGCCAGTGGAGAGAGCGGAGGAGCGGGGTGACGTGAGAGAACTTGGGAAGGTTGAACACCAGACGGGCTGCGGCGTTCTGGATGAGTTGTAGGGGTTTAATGGCACAGGCAGGGAGCCCAGCCAACAGCGAGTTGCAGTAATCCAGACGGGAGATGACAAGTGCCTGGATTAGGACCTGCGCCGCTTCCTGTGTGAGGCAGGGTCGTACTCTACGGATGTTGTAGAGCATGAACCTACAGGAACGGGCCACCGCCTTGATGTTAGTTGAGAACGACAGGGTGTTGTCCAGGATCACGCCAAGGTTCTTAGCGCTCTGGGAGGAGGACACAATGGAGTTGTCAACCGTGATGGCGAGATCATGGAACGGGCAGTCCTTCCCCGGGAGGAAGAGCAGCTCCGTCTTGCCGAGGTTCAGCTTGAGGTGGTGATCCGTCATCCACACTGATATGTCTGCCAGACATGCAGAGATGCGATTTGCCACCTGGTCATCAGAGGGGGGAAAGGAGAAGATTAATTGTGTGTCGTCTGCATAGCAATGATAGGAGAGACCATGTGAGGTTATGACAGAGCCAAGTGACTTGGTGTATAGCGAGAATAGGAGAGGGCCTAGAACAGAGCCCTGGGGGACACCAGTGGTGAGAGCACGTGGTGAGGAGACAGATTCTCGCCACGCCACCTGGTAGGAGCGACCTGTCAGGTAGGACGCAATCCAAGCGTGGGCCGCGCCGGAGATGCCCAACTCGGAGAGGGTGGAGAGGAGGATCTGATGGTTCACAGTATCGAAGGCAGCCGATAGGTCTAGAAGGATGAGAGCAGAGGAGAGAGAGTTAGCTTTAGCAGTGCGGAGCGCCTCCGTGATACAGAGAAGAGCAGTCTCAGTTGAATGACTAGTCTTGAAACCTGACTGATTTGGATCAAGAAGGTCATTCTGAGAGAGATAGCAGGAGAGCTGGCCAAGGACGGCACGTTCAAGAGTTTTGGAGAGAAAAGAAAGAAGGGATACTGGTCTGTAGTTGTTGACATCGGAGGGATTGACTCGTGGGCAAGCACGACTCCAACACCATCATTAATTTTGACGACGACACAACGGGGGTAGGCCTGATCACCGACAACAATGAGACAGCCTATAGGGAGGAGGTCAGAGACATGGCAGTGGTGCCAGGACAACAACCTCTCTCTCAACGTGATCAAGACAAAATAGATGATCGTGGACTACAGGAAAAGGATTGCCGAGCACACCCCCATTCTCATCGATTGGGCTGTAGTGGAACAGATTGAGAGCTTCAAGTTCCTTGGTGTCCACATCACCAACAAACTATTATGCTGTATTCCCCCTAAGGAGACTGAAAAGACTTGGCATGGGTCCTCAGAAACTCAAAAAGTTCTGCAGCTGCACCATCGAGAGCATCCTAACTGGTTGCATCATCGCCTGGTATAGCAACTGCTCGGCCTCTGACAGCAAGATGCTACAGGGGGTAGTGCGTACAGCCCAGTACACCACTGGGGCCAAGCTTCCTGCCATCCAGGACCTCTATACCAGGCGGTGTCAGAGGAAGGCCCTAAAAATTGCCAAAGACTAGTCACCCTAGTCATAGACTATTCTCACAGGTCCAAAAGGCTTCTTAACCTGTTGGGGATGGGGGCGCTGTTTAGACTATTTATGCTAATTTGGCTAATTTTTTAAACGGCTTCCCACAAAATCCTTGATCGTACAATATGCATATTATTATTATTATTGGATAGAAAACAGTCTATAGTTTCTATAGGAGTTGAAATTTTGTCTCTAAGTGGAACAGAGCCCATTCTACAGCAATTTCCCTGACATGGAGTCAGATTTGAGAAATGTTGGCCACTCTTCTGAAGTCATTTAAAAGGGCACTGTCGTTGCTATGACTATACGGACACTTCTTACGTCTTCCCCTGGATGCCTTTACGTGATGACGATTCCAACGGGGTCGATTGCGCGTTCACAGGCCCTACAAATGAAAAAACCCTGAAGCTAGTCATTCTTTGGGAGCTGCGTCATGAGCCTAGAGGACACCGGCGCGCACCTGTTCCAAGCGTTAGTTTAGCCTGTTATATTTCTCCGGTCATCTTTTCACTCGTTTTAGGAGTTAAAAACATCATAAGGTAGTTAATTTAAGGCGTTTTATAGCAATTTATATCCGTTTAGTGCGATTTTGGGACATTTATTTTTGCAACGATGTGAAAAGTTGGGCACGCTTTTCAGTTCATCCCGAACGCAGTTGACATTTCCACATGGCAAGAGGACAGCTTTCCACCAAAAGACGATTTCTCCCAAGAAAGGATCCTTTGCCCAAGATACTGATGGAAGAACAGCTCAAGGTAGGACATTTTTATTATGATAAATCGTGTTTCTGTCGAAACATTTTAGTGGCTTAGGACGCCATGTTTTTTGACGTAGCTTCGCTTGGCGCAAACTGTATTGAAAAGTAAGGATAAATTAAAAAATGTAATAACGCAATTGTATTAAGAATTAAATTGTCTATCAATCCCTGTCCACCCTATATTTTTTAGTCACGTTTATGAGTATTTATGTATAAGAGTAGATCACTGTCTAAGTGGCGCAAGTACATTTTCTGACCAGCTGAGCTACATTTCACATTGTCTAACCATGATTTTGGTGGCTAAATATAAACATTTTCGATCAAACTCTATATGGATTGTGTAATATGATGTTACAGGAGTGTCATCTGAAGAATTCTGAGAAGGTTAGTGAAAAAATTAATATATTTTTGGCGATGTTGACGTTATCGCCCACTTTGGCTAGAATCAATGCTGGGCTGCTATGTGCTATGTGCTATGCTAATATAACGATTTATTGTGTTTTCGCTGTAAGACACTTAGAAAATCTGAAATATTGTCTGTATTCACAGGATCTGTGTCTTTCGATTCGTGTATGCTGTGTATTTTTACGAAATGTTTGATGATTAGTAGTTAGGTAAACACGTTGCTCATTGTAATTATTCTAGTCCATTTGTGATGGTGGGTGCAATTGTAAACTATGCCATCTACCTGAAATATGCACTTTTTTCTAACAAAACCTATCCCATACCATAAATATGTTATCAGACTGTCATCTAATGAGTTTTTTTGTTGGTTAGGGGCTATAAATATCTTAGTTTAGCCGAATTGGTGATGGCTACTGGTGTTGGTGGACAAATAAAAGATGGTGGATTATGCTAATGTGTTTTTAGGTAATAGATGTACATCTTTACATATTGTGTCTTCCCTGTAAAACATTTTAAAAATCGGAAATGTTGACTGGATTCACAAGATCTGTGTCTTTCATTAGCTGTATTGGACTTTAATGTGTGAAAGTTAAATATTTTAAAAAAATATTTTTTTTGAATTTCGCGGCACTGGTTTTTCAGTGGGGGGGGGGGGGGGGGGTGCCGCTAGCGCCACGCTGATCCTAGACAGGTTAAGGTCTTCTACCCCCAAGCAATAAGACTGCTGAACAGCTAAACAAATGGCTACCCAGACTATTTGCATTGACCCCCCCCCTTTTTTTATGCTGCTGCTACTTGCTGCTTATTATCTATCCATAGTCACTTTAACAACATATTACCTCAACTAGCCTGTATCCCCGCACATTGACTCGGTACCGGTACCCCCTGTATATAGCCTCGTTAATTTTATTGTTGCTCTTGAATTTTTTTACTATCATTAATTTAGTCAATATTTTCCTTAAAACTGCATTGTTGTTTAAGCGCTTGTAAGTAAGTATTTCACGGTAAGGTCTACCTACACCTGTTGTTTTCGGCGCATGTGACAAATACAATTTGATTTGATTTCCACCCCTACTTAGCCATCTTTCTGCAATTGAATTCCCTCAGAAAGGGGAAGCCTGGTTCGTGAGGAGGCTAGTGAGTATGTGATACATTGTTATTTTATTATAGTGTCTGACTTTCGGCTGTCACAGATTCACCTCTCCCGACTTCACTCCTCGACTTTCGTCTACAGTTGGTTGCTTTAGCCTTACCACTTCAAGCGCTCAATATCTGTGTGTGCGGTTCATGACAAAGTAATCTAGCTGAGTCTACTTTTAAATTATAAAGTCAATCTCAATGTGAACCACCAGATTTGGAAGCTTGAAAACCCCATACAATTTTCTTTTTAAATCACCCTCCCAAAAACTAAAACTGAACATAATTCATGATGATTTTTATTTCATTTGAGTTCATTTTGGAGTCAAATGTGATAGTTTCAGTATAGTTTTAGTTTTTAAAACAGCTTTGTTAATTATTTTATTTTATTTTACTAAATTGTTATTTCATGATAGTTTTCATTTTAAGTATCAGTTTTTGTTTAATATAATAACCTTGTCTCACATGGTGCTACCTCGTCACGAAAGTGATTCCAAATCCCCTCTGCTACAGTTGCAGAGATACATTTTACTATTCCATAAACATCATATGGCCAAACTAGTACAAGCTCAATCCTCAATAAGTTTGTCAAGTCACACACACACACAAACACACACAGACGCACACGCCCTGCAAACACTGAAAGGCTTCTGATTGGAAAGTGACTGGCCATTTGGAGCCGCACTATGGCAGCTGATCCAGAGTGGGATTGGATGCATGGTCAGTGTGTGTGTGTGTGTGTGTGTAGGGGGAGGCTTTACCTCTGACAAGCACGAAATCAATGTGAACGGCTGAGGTCATTGTCCACTCTCACCTCCTGAGGCTCCTCATCACATGTCAGCTGCTGACACACACACATACAGTCTCTCTTCCTGGTCCCAGTGTGGTGTACGGTGTAACGGCCGAAGGAGGTGAGAGGCTGGTGGCCAGTAAAGATAGACTCTAATAATAGTCTGTCATCGTTACAGGCGAGGCAGAGAAGCTAAGGGTCAGGAGGTCAACTTAGATGGATGGAGGGAGGTTACGCTTGTTCTTTCTCTCTCTCCCGCTGTCACTAGCTGTCTCTTTCATTATGGCCAGAGCTCAGGAAAAGATGGAGATTAATTGCTGAAGTGGAATGTCATCACATTTCAAGGTAATAGCATGTACTGTATAGAGACTGTACTGTAGTGGACTGTATCATATGTCTATTTATTGGTGAATTTACCAGTCAGGGTTCAACAGTGTCCAATGATTCACTGGCAAGGGTGAAACAGACTGGATCAAACAAAACAGACTTATGAATTATTCATGTACGGAAGCAGACTAAACTAGTAACGTTGTATGTCCTATTATGGTTTGGTGTGTGGCTCATTTGGAAAGAGCATGGTGTTAGTAATGCAAAGGTTGTGAGTTGAATTCCCGAAGGGATCACATTTACACACAAACTCCAAATGTTTCCACTTACTGTACTGTAAGTCGCTTTGGATAGATGGGTCAAAGCATCTACAAAGTGGCATTATGGTGGATAGTGATATGGATACCGTAATGTATAATGATATCTGATTATACCATAGCATATTTATTCACACATAAGTGCATTTAGTCAGATGTTTCATTGTATAAGAACACAGATGTATAAAGACACAGACTGTGGTATTACTACAGTATTATTACAGCATTCAAACACTAATAACCACTATTAAAAAAGAGAGAGAGAGAGAGAATAGAGGTCGTTCTCTCACAACCTCTACTCTCCCCACAACGCTCACACACCTCCCAAAGGGGCACTTGCATAACCAGTCAACACACCAGGGAGGGGAGGGGCGTGGAGGGGGGCGGATGAGGGAACAAATTACAGCAGACTCATTAACCTCACCCCTGAGAGAGAGCGAGGGGTAGGACTGGGTGGTAAACCGTAAAAACGATACACCAGTATTCATTTACAGACCGTTTTGGATTTTAACCTTACCTGTAACAATATCTTCATGTTTCATATGTTAAATTAACAAATGAAAGTGTCATTCAGAGGGCTGCATGTTGGATTTTGACATAAACAAACGCATAAGAGAAACGGACAATGAGTGAAAAATACATGGAGGATGAGGACAGTCATAAACCCCTTTTCCATAATGTTATTGAGCAAATTAAGAAGGAATGTCAATGGAACTTGTAGGGACATAAGAAGCAAAATTCGATTTCCATTAAAATGGTTATTGCGAGTTAATGCGACGTACTAAAGTAATTTGCATATGTCAGAAGACAAAATGTATTTTGCGCATATTGATCTTGATCTTGCCAGATCATTTCCATCAATGGATGTCGATTTAACTCGTTTGACTGCTATCGATTGTAAATAAATCCATTTTGCACATGTGCATAACTGTAGATAAATCCTATAGCAGAGTTTAAGTGGTTAAAGTTGGACAGAAGATCTCAAAATCTCTGCACAATAAACACTGGGACGAACTTCAAAGAACAAATGTTATTTTCTGGAAGTGACTTATTCTTTTGCCCGATGTTAAGACTACAAACTGATATAAATGGATAATGCAAATAGCTAGACCTATTTGCGTGATTGACATGCCATTTCAACAGGCCTAGGCTATTGAATTACATCTGGTTTTGTCATTGTAATTCAACTTCGCCATTGTTTGCCCCAGTCCACCTGGCCATGCTGCTGCTCCAGTTTCAACTGTTCTGCCTGCGGCTATGGAACCCTGACCTGTTCACCGGACGTGCTACCTGTCCCAGACCTGCTGTTTTCAACTCTCTAGAGACAGCAGGAGCGGTAGAGATACTCTTAATGATCGGCTATGAAAAGCCAACTGACATTTACTCCTGAGGTGCTGACTTGTTGCACCCTCGACAACTACTGTGATTATTATTATTTGACCATGCTGGTCATTTATGAACATTTGAACATCTTGGCCATGTTCTGTTATTATCTCCACCCGGCACAGCCAGAAGAGGACTGGCCACCCCTCATAGCCTGGTTCCTCTCTAGGTTTCTTCCTAGCTTTTGGCCTTTCTAGGGAGTTTTTCCTAGCCACCGTGCTTCTACACCTGCATTGCTTGCTGTTTGGGGTTTTAGGCTGGGTTTCTGTACAGCACTTTGAGACATCAGCTGATGTAACAAGGGCTATATAAATAAAATTGATTTGATTTGCTTCGCTAGATGCAGGTAGCCTATAGCCCCTGATAGGCCTGTTGCCCAATAGCCTATAGGCTAATATTGGAATATGCTACTGAGGATGGGGTCATCATTTCAATCACTGAACCAAATATTAATATTATAGATATGAACTGAATATGCTTGTCAACAACAGCCTGTGTTTATTTATTTTTTACCTGTAGCCTTACAGTTACCGTCAATTTAATGCATTCTAACAACTGATCGCCAATTGCGATAGAGCTGTGACCATGATCACAATCGCTAACTTCCAATTGAACTAACTAATCATGAGCATTAATAATTGCATAATAACACAAGGCTACAACGGAAATAAACTGAAGTTATAGGCTATTTATTAAAGTTCTATTTAGGCAACCCAAGTGGAACAAATTGATTTGCAATGACTCCAGTGATCTCTTAATTTCAACATTTATTGTATCAAATGGTAGGCTACAGTAGCCTACAATGGCATAGAAATTAATACTTGATGGCCAAGATAACCAAAAGTCTAATTTTCCACATTTAATGTCAGTTGCATTGTGGACTTTTCCCCATAACAGAGGCATCCCTCTGTAAATGAGAACTTGTTCTGAACTAGCCTACCTGTGTAACGGTTGGCCTCCTCCTCTTCGTCCGAAGAGGAGGAGTAGGGATTGGACCAAAGCGCAGCGTTGTTATACGACATGATATTTATTAAACAAGACGAAACTAAACACACTTGAGAATTTACAAAATAATAAACGAAGTCAACAGACCTGAACAAACGAACTTACATATACACGAAGAACGCATGAACAGGTACAGACGACACAAACGAACGAACAAACGAAACAGTCCCGTGTGGTGCACAGACACAGACACGGAAGACAACCACCCACAAACAAACAGTGTGAACAGCCTACCTTTATATGGTTCTCAATCAGAGGAAACGTCAAACACCTGTCCCTGATTGAGAACCATATAAGGCTAATTACCACTGACCTAAACATAGAAACACAAAACATAGAATGCCCACCCCAACTCACGCCCTGACCAACTAAACACATACAAAAACAAGAGAAAACAGGTCAGGAACGTGACAACCTGGTTAAATAAAGGTGAAACAATATTTTTTTTAAATCCCACCGGGCACAGATGCCAGTTCAATGTCTATTTGTCAACTAATATGAAATCAACAACAAAAAATGCACCCTGTCATTGGATTTAGGTTAAAAGTCGGGTGAAAAAAAGACAAAATTCCCTGACTTCTTTCAAATCCAATCAATTTTCCACGCGGATGACGTGGAAACAATGTCAATTCAACCAGTTTTTATCCAGTGGTGGATTTCCACTCGCGCAGAGCTCAAGATCCAACAACTGAGCATGCGTAAAACTAAACTCACACTACACAGTTCTTCATATGCAAAGTCGACAATAGAATGGAGAGTTAAAACCAACTCTCACCGGGTTTTCCGGTGTGTTTGTTGCCTGGTTTTTCTTGATGGCCAGCAGTTCTAGCAAGTTTATCTTTTTTTAATGGAAAATAGGTTATAGTGCTGCTCAGACAACTTCCGAGGAAAGAGAAGAATATGTTCCTAAGAAATGTGCTACGTCGATAGCGTAGACATGGTTTGGTTTTAGGGAAACTGACACAGAACAGCAACCTTATTTAAGTTGTGCAAGGGGTCTTACACCGCAAAAGTTGGAAACTCTTCAAAAGAGTAAACTCTTCAGCCAGCTAAAAACCTGCCATTCCTGCATCCCCCGGTGCCAGGCCTAAAGGATTCAAGCTTGAACCAAAGTACATTGGCTGCATTTTTTCCCCAGGGAATGTCCTTGGTATGACATTACAGAATCAATAACTAACGTTACACATCAACAAGGACATGGTCCCCATTCAGACGGTGGATACGAAGGGATTTAAAAGCATGTGCAAAACATGTAAACATCCAAATACCTTATTACAGCGTTATACTGCCAGCAAACCGGGACCTGTACTGAACATCCTCTTATGGTCCTGAGGTTAACTTCATGTTTTAATATTCCTAGAACGTTCTCAGAACGTCAGTGGGGATGACATCTTGCTGAAACCCTTCAAGGGGCCTAATGGGAATGTTTAATGTCCCTAGGCCTTCCCCTGTTTACTGGGGTGGAACAAATAGAGTACATTTACCTCACTACATCTCAATTTCAAAATAGTCTCTGTATTTGCCTTTCTCTGTAAGGAACATTTAATAGATCATTCATATAGGCCTGTTTTCATAAAGTGTCTAAGAGCAGAAGTGCTGATCTAGGATCTTTTCCCCCCTGTTCATACAATCTTATTCATTATGACGTAAAAGGCTAAACTGATCCGAGATCAGCACTCCTACTCTGGTCCGTGAAGCATGCCTAATACCTGGATGATGCTAGCAGAGGACAGAGGAGGGTTGGCTTGACTAGGATTGGGGGAGGGAAGTGGGTAGGCTGGGGATGGGGGCAGGGTGTGGGTGTGTTAATGGAAAACACCGCCACTTTTAACATATGGGTTGTTATTATGAAGTATTTAGTGTCCTACATGTTTTAATGTAATTTTATGATTTTATGTCTATTGACTGTTTAATGATCAGCATAACAAGAAATTGCTTCTCTGTGACATTTTCAAGTAGAATCCCTGAGATGACTAATAAAATAAATGATGGACAGTCCTTTCCATCTATATAACCCGTCTGTAGTTTTCTAATCATATTGGAACTCCCTGATATATGTTGCTCTGGTTGTTTTCGTATAATAACATTATAAAAATGTTAAATAGGCACTCAAACCTATATAATGATACGTATAGTCAGCTTACTTCAATATTTTTCTGTTGTTCAAGGCTCAAACTCCCATGATTCCATTCTGCAAAAAAAAAACTACCACCATCATTGATGAAGTTTCAGTGCCTACAGTGTTGTTGGATGGTTGCTTGGACAGTCGTTAAGGCTGTATTTGGCTGTTATGTTTGAAATCATATTGTTTTAGATGCAGCAGGGTTAGCTAGTTAACGTTGCTAATGTTATTTCCAAAGATACAAGCTTCAATTATAAGAGACTAGGATTCTGTAGTGATTTTCCTGTACATTTCATAATACATGTTGTGTTCTAACAGGCCTACATGTTATTTGGACTGTTGTTTAAGACAGTCGCTAAGATTAAACTAGGCTGTTATTGTTGCAAACGCTATTATTTGGGATATAGCAGTTGGGCTAACTAGCGTGCTAGCTAAACATTAGATGCACTAACTTATGGTTATCATTCATTAGCATCTAAATTTGAATTGTGTTTTTATGTAATGCAATTGATTGGTGACAATGACTAACATATCTTCAGCATGATATTCATGCAAGCATTACAATATGATTACAACCCCAAAGGTAATGTGAAATGCACTCATAACTTACGAAATAAGCTTATCTGGGCTTGCTAGCAAGCTAAGCCAACTGCAGACTGGGTGAAGCATTGTATCCAGGGAGGTGAAATGCACCATGGTAACTGTAGTGTCCTCTAGACGAGGGCAATACAGAAGCTTCAAAAATGACAAAAACGAGGAATCCTGCAATATGACTAACAAAAACTTTAAAACATCAAAATGTGTATCAAATCATACAGTAGTGCATATATAATAACAGCATGTTAACTGGTTATAAAGTGGTGGAATTGTCCTTGAATGAAAAGTCAATCCATCCCAGTAAAGTCCTTGTGTTTTGACTGGTCTCCAACCTCCTTCTCTCCCTCCCCCTCTCCCTCTGTCCCTGCCCTCACCCACTGTGCTTAGGGACTGAAGTGATTCATCATAAAACAGGGAGCCCTGCTATCAGTCCAGTCTAACACACACACACACACACACACACACACACACACACACACACACACACACACACACACACACACACACACACACACACACACACACACACTAGATCAGGCTGAAGGACAGGTAGAGCAGAAGCAGGGTCACGACAAGAAGGTAACGTCCCACTGGGGGTGAACAGGGCCTGGCTGGGAATCAGGTTAAAAGGCTTTACACCATGCACAGGGGTGATTATGAGAAAGATGGGTAGTCTTCAGTTGGGCACACCGATGAAAAATATTTTGCAATTGAAAACAGAAATCTGTGATCTTATTGAATAAGGTCGAGTAGCACCTCTTAATTTCGACAAACTGAACTAGTGTACCACTACTGGGTGAACAAGGCCTGTCTGGGATTCATTCGAGGTGAATGAAGATGATGGCCCCCTCCATCATCTCTCCATCCCCTCCTCTCCCCTAACACCACCCATTAACCTGCCTCCCAGAGCTCCACACATGCATGCACATACACAGGCACAAAAACACGCAAGCACAAACACACACAAACCAGGGTTCCATAGCCTATTCATTGATAGAAATACCAGTGTATGTAATACATTTAGATTGTCATGCTTATCAATCTATTGGTTAATTTGCATAATTTAGTGGAATTAAATTGGCACCTGTGTATATTCGTTATGTATCTTGTTTATCACACGTTTATAAGATACAGATATAGAGCCTTTGAGCGGAAAATATGCCAGACAGCGCTTTTAGAAGCCCAATCATTGCGCAACAATTCGAAATGCAATCGTGTGTTGAAAATAGTTTTTGGGCCATAAAGAGCTCATGGAAGAGCGCTTCCCATTCGCCATTCAAATGCAGAGGCAACATACCACTTTGTAACGTTTAACTACATATTATGAGGCATGTTTTACCTTGCTTCAAAGTAGCCTCGGCAAAATCCGACCATATCCGCGGAGGTAATTATTATAAAAGGCTTCCATTTGCCATTGAAACCAGTAGCCCATTTCTCTCATGTTCTATTGGTTTTCAACTTTCTTTTTGTCTGGTAGCCAAATGCACATTAGCGCATAGCATACTGTCTTGTGCGCATTGCTGAACTAATAATGTTAAGACATAAGTTTACCAACATTTTAAGCTAATCTTAAGACATGAGTGTATCAACATTTTAAGCTAATCGCGCGTCCATACAGCACGTGGCCATTGTTGTAAAGAGAAGACAATGAAAGGACTCTAATATGTCTTTTAGTTATCAACATTCTCAACTTAATTGAGTGAACAACAATAGGCCCAGTCTATCTTATTGGCACCAGCAGAGAGCATCCATCATATCCCCGGTGAGTGCGCGCTGTGCATATTCACTAGCTATCATTATTGGGTCAGTGCCTCTTAAACGTTTTGTTTTTGGACAATCATTTTCTCCTTCAGTTTAGATGGACATCATATCCTATTTGTGTCTCCCCTTGTCGCAGGCCCATTCTATGGTCAACGTCGTTTTATTTGATCTGTTTGTCAGTGTCAGCAGAGTAGGCTACCCTGTAATTTGTTGTATTCAAAAATACTATACTAATGTCTCCAGTCATATAAAGTGTAGTAGAATTGCATGAAATGTGTTTTCCTCGCGCAAAGAAAGAAGAAATGTATCTGATATAGCCTATAGCCCAGGCCTCTACGCGCTCAGCCATGCATTGAACAGTCTTTTTTTGCGAACAGTGATTTAGTTATATTATTAGCCTAAATTATAACTATCCAACTTACTCAACACATTACGAATAGTAGGCTATCTTACATAAGTCTGCAAATGCGATGCATGAAATGCTTTATTATAAAGGTGCGTTTTTATGGTGAGAAGTTGCTTCCTCAAACTTGAAACTCACGCACCGCATATGCATAGGCTAGTGATTTTGCTGTTCGTTACTCATCTTGTTGGCTGAGGAAAAGTAAATGTGGACAGTTGTTCTAACATCTTCAAAGTGATCAGCAAGGACAAACATCATTGCATCCTCGACTTGCATGTTCTGTTAAGATTAATTAGTATTATCTAAATGTGATTTCTGTCATTCAGAGTACCGTGGGTGGACGCCCTAATCAGGTTACGCAATCAATGCATATTGATCTGTTATATTTCTAAAGTGGCATGTAAATTCAAATGCCTCCAGTCAAATGTCCAGCGATAAATTGTCATAACAGAAACCCTGACGCAAACACATCATGGCCAACCAATGACCTCCATTTTCCCTGGGTACATTAGAAATCCTCAAAGACACCAGGCCTGACACCCGCCATCTCTCTCGAAAAACACAGGAAAGGGCACCATTAAGTAGACTCATGGAGGGAAGATGTCATATTATCCGATAGACAACATACAGAAGCAAACTTGTAGTGTATTCACCCCATTCCATAGGTTTACACAGTAATTATGACAACTTCCGGAGGACATCCTACAACCTATCAGAGATCTTGCAGCATGAACTGACATGTTGTCCACCCAATCATAGGATCAGATAATTAATCTAGAACTGAAAGTATAAACTACAGCTAGCTAGCACTGCAGTGCATAAAATGTGGTGAGTGGTCTCAATGAGAAAGACAATAGTTGAACAGTTTTGAACAAATGAATTTCTTCAAAAATGAAGGAGAAGCAAGAGAGATGTCATTTTTCCCCCATTCAGTTTCACTTACTTAGCTAGCAAATGCAGCTGGCTAGTTTAGCATACTCAAACACCCAGCGCTAAAAAAGAGGGATGCTATGTCAGCTTGCTGGCAATGACTATCCAACACAACACTGGAACTCTTCTAAGTCAAGGAAAGCTTTTGGTTTTACTAATTTATTGCCACCAGGCACTCTGGTGTAACTCGTAAACTGCTTACTGAAGATACACTAACGTTACTGCATGATTGTAGCCGGTTTACTAATATGTTAGTTCTATTAGCTATGTTGACTATGACGTTACTTTAGCTAATATGGTGACAACGATGTAGGCTGTGTGTAGCGGTTATGATATGGTTTTGAAAGTTTTTTTTGCCTGGTCACATACAGCTGATGTGTTGTGCATTGACGTCCACATACGAAGGGAAAAGGTGAGATGGGGAGAGCGCATAGATGCGAGAAGGAATAAAACGTGGCTGCTATGAAAGTGAACTGTGTTTACGCGTGATCAGTGGTGTATTCAGTCCGCCGATTCTGTTAACAAAATGCTTCTTAAACAGAAGCAAACGGAACGAAACTATAAAAATGTGTCACTGTCTGTCCACGTGTCACTGTCTGTCACCTGAATTTTCTCTCGGCCTGTGTGTACCTACGTTGTAAACTTTGATTCTAAGGCTAAGTTGTAGCATCCTCATGATGGGTATAGGTAAAATTAGACTATCATGTAGTAGCCTAAACCTATCAATGTTACATTGAACTGGTTGAATGGAATATTGATGACGGTTATCCAATATGCTATAATAGAAATAAGGCCATGTTTGTGAAAATAAAATCTTCCTACCTCATCTTAAACGGTCCCGACCGCCACTGGTACAGACATGCAGTGATACATCAAATCAAATTGTATTTGTCACATGCGCCGAATACAACAGGTGTAGTAGACCTTACAGTGAAATGCTTACTTACAAGCCCTTAATCAACAATGCAGTTTTAAGGAAAAGTAGTGTTAAAGTATTTACTAAAATAAACTGATGTAAAAAATGTAAATATAAAAATAACAAATAGTTAGGGAGCAACAATAAAATAACAGTAGCGAGGCTATATACAGGGACTATACATGCACTGTACCATAGATGCACTATGTTCATACCATACATGCACTACTGTTCATACACACACATGAAAACGGAGACATTGAGAGATACATGGACATGCATGCGCTCATAGTGTCACACCCTGATCTGTTTTACTTGTCTTGTGCTTGTCTCCACCCCCCTCCAGGTGTCACCCATTTACCCCATTATCCCCTGTGCATTTATAACTGTGTTTTCTGTCTGTTGCCAGTTTGTCTTGTCTCGTCAAGCCTACCAGCGTTTTTACCGTACTCCTGTTTCACTCTAGTTGTCCCGGTTTTAACCATTCTGCCTGCCCTGACCCTGCCTACTGTTCTGTACCTTGTGACATTGCCCTGGATTACTGATCTCTGCCTGGCCTTACCCTGAGCCTGCCTGCCGTTGTGTACCTTTCGGATTCTGCTTTGGATTACTGACCTCTGCCTGGCCTTTTATTTTTATTTTATTTTTTATTTCACCTTTATTTAACCAGGTAGGCTAGTTGAGAACAAGTTCTCATTTGCAACTGCGACCTGGCCAAGATAAAGCATAGCAGTGTGAACAGACAACAACACAGAGTTACACATGGAGTAAACAATAAACAAGTCAATAACATGGTAGAAAAAAAAGAGAATCTATATACAATGTGTGCAAAAGGCATGAGGTAGGCAATAAATCGAGTAATTACAATTTAGCAGATTAACACTGGAGTGATAAATCATCAGATGATCATGTGCAAGAAGAGATACTGGTGTGCAAAAGAGCAGAAAAGTAAATAAATAAAAGCAGTATGGGGGGTGAGGTAGGTAAATTGGGTGGGTAGTTTACAGATGGACTATGTACAGCTGCAGCGATCGGTTAGCTGCTCGGATAGCAGATTTTTAAAGTTGTTGAGGGAGATAAAAGTCTCCAACTTCAGAGATTTTTGCAATTCGTTCCAGTCGCAGGCAGCAGAGAACTGGAAGGAAAGGCGTCCAAATGAGGTTTTGGCTTTAGGGATGATCAGTGAGATACACCTGCTGGAGCGCGTGCTACGGGTGGGTGTAGCCAGTGAACTGAGATAAGGCGGCACTTTACCTAGCATAGCCTTGTAGATGACCTGGAGCCAGTGGGTCTGACGACGAACATGTAGCGAGGGCCAGCCGACTAGGGCATACAGGTCGCAGTGGTGGGTCGTATAAGGTGCTTTAGTAACAAAACGGATGGCACTGTGATAAACTGCATCCAGTTTGCTGAGTAGAGTATTGGAAGCTATTTTGTAGATGACATCGCCGAAGTCGAGGATCGGTAGAATAGTCAGTTTTACTAGGGTAAGTTTGGCGGCGTGAGTGAAGGAGGCTTTGTTGCGGAATAGAAAGCCGACTCTAGATTTGATTTTGGATTGGAGATGTTTGATATGAGTCTGGAAGGAGAGTTTGCAGTCTAGCCAGACACCTAGGTACTTATAGATGTCCACATATTCTAGGTCGGAACCGTCCAGGGTGGTGATGCTAGTCGGGCGTGCGGGTGCAGGCAGCGAACGGTTGAAAAGCATGCATTTGGTTTTACTAGCGTTTAAGAGCAGTTGGAGGCCACGGAAGGAGTGTTGTATGGCATTGAAGCTCGTTTGGAGGTTAGCTAGCACAGTGTCCAAGGAAGGGCCGGAAGTATACAGAATGGTGTCGTCTGCGTAGAGGTGGATCAGGGAATCGCCCGCAGCAAGAGCAACATCATTGATGTATACAGAGAAAAGAGTCGGCCCGAGAATTGAACCCCGTGGTACCCCCATAGAGACTGCCAGAGGACCGGACAACATGCCCTCCGATTTGACACACTGAACTCTGTCTGCAAAGTAGTTGGTGAACCAGGCAAGGCAGTCATTAGAAAAACCGAGGCTACTGAGTCTGCCGATAAGAATATGGTGATTGACAGAGTCGAAAGCCTTGGCCAGGTCGATGAAGACGGCTGCACAGTAATGTCTTTTATCGATGGCGGTTATGACATCGTTTAGTACCTTGAGCGTGGCTGAGGTGCACCCGTGACCGGCTCGGAAACCGGATTGCATAGCGGAGAAGGTACGGTGGGATTTGAGATGGTCAGTGATCTGTTTGTTGACTTGGCTTTCGAAGACCTTAGATAGGCAGGGCAGGATGGATATAGGTCTGTAACAGTTTGGGTCCAGGGTGTCTCCTCCTTTGAAGAGGGGGATGACCGCGGCAGCTTTCCAATCCTTGGAAAGCTGGTAATAGGGGGTGCGACAAGGGCGGCAGACAGTTTCAGAAATAGGGGGTCCAGATTGTCAAGCCCAGCTGATTTGTATGGGTCCCGGTTTTCCAGCTCTTTCAGAACATCTGCTATCTGGATATGGGTAAAGGAGAAGGTGGGGAGGCTTGGGCGAGTAGCAGCGGGAGGGGCCTTACCCTGAGCCTGCCTGCCGTTCTGTACCTTTCGGATTCTGCTTTGGATTACTGACCTCTGCCTGGCCTTACCCTGAGCCTGCCTGCCGTTCTGTACCTTTCGGATTCTGCTTTGGATTACTGACCTCTGCCTGGCCTTACCCTGAGCCTGCCTGCCGTTCTGTACCTTTCGGATTCTGCTTTGGATTACTGACCTCTGCCTGGCCTTGACCATTTGTTTGCCAGCCCCCTGTTTTTGTAATAAACTTTTGTTACTTCGTACTGTCTGCATCTGGGTGTTATCCTGTTAGGGCTGTAGGGGGCGTTTTGGAAAAAATGGAAAATATGTGCAAATTTTCAAACGGCCTCCTAATATATTTTTGCTCTTACAATATGCATATTGTTAATACTGTTGGATAGAAAAGAGTCTATAGTTTCTAAAACCGTTTTAATTTTTTCTCTGAGTGGAACACAAGTCCTTTGGCAGCACTTTCCCCGACCAGGAAGTAAAATGCAAGATGTTTATGCTCGCTTCAACGCTCTGCCTATATATGGTCATGCCACCTATGACCCGGAACACACCTCGTACGCCTTCCTCTGGGTGTCAAGAGGACGTCAGAAGAGAAATCTTGCGTTTATCTTGTTCTGACGTGAAATAAGACCTATTTCTTTAGCGTGACCGTCAATTTCAGGAAGTCAGAAGCGCGCGACTTGGGAGAGATATCATGTTTTGTTTGGTGCCGTTTCTGATGTGAACTATCTCCAGCTCGGATTTGATTTGATAAATGAGACCATGTCATCGTAATGTATGTTTTTTCAATATAGTTTAATCAGATTATTTGAATTTTTTCGGGAGTTTTGCCGTGTTCTGTAATGTTTCCTTTGTTTACTTTGGAGAGATCCATGCCACTCGACTAGTACCCAGGCTAAAGGAAGATGGAAAGTTGCCATTCTGAATGGATTGAACGACTATTCTGGACTAAGGACAACTTGATCAACATTCTGATGAAAGATCAGCCAAAGTAAGACCAAATTTATAATGTTATTTCATATATCTGTCGTGCATGTCAACTGGTCGCGCGCGCCCAAGTGTGTCTGTCTGGCGTGGCTATGCTAATTTAGCGCTACATTTAGCTTTCGATGTAAAACATTTCATAAATCGGAAATATTGTCTGGAATCCTGTTTTTCAATTGCTGCACAGTATGTATTTCTCCGAAATGTTTTATGAGGAGTAATTAGGTATTTGATGTTGGTGTCTGTAAATGTTATGGCTGCTTTCGGTGCAATTTTTGAGTGTAGCTGAAATGTAATTTATGATTTATACCATAAATATGCAGATTTTTCAAAAAAAACATATGCTATACAATAAATATGTTATCAGACTGTCATCTTAGGAAGTTGTTTCTTGGTTAGTGGCTATATATATCTTCATTTGGTCGAATTTGTGATAGCTGCTGATGGAGTAAAAAACTGATGGAGTTAGAAAAAGTGGTGTCTTTTGCTAAGGTGGTTAGCTAATAGATTTACATATTTTGTCTTCCCTGTAAAACATTTTAAAAATCGGACATGTTGGCTGGATTCACAAGATCTGTGTCTTTCATTAGCTGTATTGGACTTTAATGTGTGAAAGTTAAATATTTAAAAAATATATTTTTTGGGAATTTCGCGGCTCTGCCTTTTCAGTGGGGGTGGGGGGGGAGTGCCGCTAGCGGCACCCTCATCCTAGACAGGTTATCCTGAGGTCTGATACATAGACACCTATAGAAACCTGAGTAGACCCTAATATAATATAGAAACATATAGATACCTGACTCCCTAATTTAGGGCTCGATTCATTCTGTATCGCCAAAGTTAAGCGCTTTAGTACGCTTGAAAGGTAAAGGTAATTTACGATTGAGCCAACATACTGTACACAGATTTTACCCTGAATACCATCTCTGTGAATGTGGAAACATTGCCTTCAAATTTCAATCGCGCTATGGTGCTGAACTTCGGCGATAGGAATTGAATCGGGCCCTTACACACACACAGTGTGGTTAAGGTTAGGGTTAAGGTTAGGATTAGGTTTAAAATTGTATTTTATTACTTTGTGGCTGTGCCAGCTAGTAACCACTCTGCAGAGCTGCCACCAGGGCAGGATTCATGACAAATTCCAACCTGCAGTATAATATGTAATAAATAATCTTAATATTCTAGAAGAATGTGTAAAATGATAGGCATTTTAAGGAAACATTTTATTTGCAGTATTTAAACTTAACATGAACAAGAATTACATTTACTCTTTACCCGTGGCCAATCTGATTTGCCTAGTTAAATTAAGGTAAAAAAAAAATATATATATATATATATATATATTATTTATATATATAAGATCTATCTGAAAACCACACCCCTAATAAACCACACCTCCTGAAAATAACCTGGTGATTATGTTAAAAAAGACCCCGTTTCTAGGTTAAATGAACACATATTTGGGTAATCCCAACAACCCAACATGTTGTGTTATTCATGCAACTCACCTGGCACAGATATAAATTCAACGTTAATTTCACATTGGTTCAACAAAAAACGTTGATTAAACCAGTGTGTGCACATTGGTACCCAACTGGTTAGGTCAAAACAACCCAGCATGTGTTCTGTCCAATATTTAGCCAGTGCTGGGTTACCAAATAACCCAAATGGGGTTGTTTTTAACCTGGTATGTTTTTGTGTAAACACACACACACAAACACGCACACACATACTGGTTGTGGAGGAGACTGAGTCAGATTGCCACGCACAATATCAGTGAGTCATCAGAGATGAACATGTCACTATGTCAATAAGGGGAGAGGCACCAGGCAGCAGCGCAATGTGCGAGAGGTGGTCTTAAAACCCCTTCAATCTCTAACCCTCATCCTTCTTCCTCACAAAACCATCCTCTTGTTCAATAAACCACGGTCAATGTTGGTGTTTTGGAGAGAAAAAATCTCTTAATGGATCCAAAATTGCCCATTTCACACTATCGGGCCATCTCGATCAGTATTATACTTTGCGGTATTGATTCCGATATGTTCTGTTCCCATTGTCGTTTTGATATGATAGGTCTACCTAGGGCTGTTGCGGTGACCATATTACCGCCACCCATGCAGTCATGAGTGTCACGTTCCTGACCTATTTCTGTTAGTTTGTTATATGTGTTAGTTGGTCAGGACGTGAGTTTGGGTGGGCATTCTATGTTTTCTGTTTCTATGTTGGTTTATGGGTTGCCTGGTATGGCTCTTAATTAGAGGCAGGTGTTTGGCGTTTCTCTAATTAAGAGTCATATTTAGGTAGGTGTTTTCACAGTGTTCATTGTGGGTGATTGTCTCCTGTGTTTGTGTATGTCGTTACGCCACACGGGACTGGTTTCGGTTTGTTTGTTCAGTGTTTTTTATGTGTAGGCTTTTTTCCCTGTTCGTGCGTTCTCGTGTGTTATGTGAGTCCCTCGTTCAGATCTGTCTACACCGTTTATTTGTTTTGTTAGTTTATTAGTCAAGTTCGTGTTTTCGTGTTTTTTCTTTAATAAATCATGTCTACAAACTCTGCTGCATTTTGGTTCGATCCCTGCTCCTCCTCTTCTGATGAAGAGGAGGAGGAAAGCCGTTACAATGAGTCATATAATTCCATGTGACTATATTAGAGTTTATGCATAACTTTACAGTATGAGCCCAAGCCCGAAAAAAATTACCTGAATTAAAATGATGATTGTGCCGTTATACAATACATAGCTACAGCAAATTAGGCATGGCAGAAAAACAGAAACCAAGATGTCTTTGGAACGTAATTGGTCTAGCCTCTGCTCCACAATTAAACCAATTATAGTAATCACCTTTGAGTGTGGACTGTATTATTATGCATACTGGATGGACTGGTTACCTCATGCTACACTCCAAATTTCTATCCATGAGCCTGGGAAGGAACGTATAGCCCCAGGGAAAGCTGTTGCATGATTCATTGATTGTGCATGGCGGCTTACAGTTCGCCTACAATTAATGAATTTGAATTTGATTTTTAATAGTCTAGTAATTGGGATTTTTTTTGTATTTTCATAATTAATTGGGGGACACCCTTAAGCTATACAGAATATTTCACCCCATGCGTTTCCATCTCCTCCTCGCTCTCCTTTACTCATTTATTGAGTGCGCAAACTGTCAACAGTTTAGTGAAATATGTTTAGTTGCGAAAACATGCTACTATCCATGTTCCCAAACAGATTTCACTTGGATTCGCAAATTAAACACTGGGTAGCTGCAGGAACAAGGTTGGCGAGCCCACGGCACACCGAGTGTGGGTGGAATATCACCTGTCGGGAAGCGAGAGCATGCTCCTCAAATAGTGGTTGATAGTGGTTGAAGCGTGGAGTGAAATAAGTGGTTGTTATATTTATTTCTCAGCTCCGATATGAAACCGAAGTATACCTGCATTGCTTGCTGTTTGGGGTTTTAGGTTGGGTTTCTGTACAGCACTTTGTGACATCAGCTGATGTAAGAAGGGCTTTATAAATACATTTGATTGAAGTGGCCTACAAAACGGAACGGCGGGAAAGCGCGCGGCCTCCGTTCTCTATTGGAGTACAAACAGATTAAAACGTGTTTTTCCCCCTGCCCCTGTTCCTGCCTATTTGATAATGGGCCATTATAAATCGAAACTAATTTTACATATTAGTAAAGACAAGATTAAATTGAGAATAGTCTGACGGGTGGAAATATGGTCACTCGATGAGAGAAGTGTTGTGCAGCCTGAGGCAAGGATCAGAGCGCAAGCTTATTTTGCTACTTTCTCAAATCATCAATAACCTATAGTCGCACCATACAGCCCATATATATTTTGATTTCTAATACATTGTAAGGTTTGTATCATACACAACTAAAGTTAACCAAATAACTCACAATCTAGCATATGGGATCTGTTTCAAAGGATCACTTTTAAGTTCCACATAGCCACTTCATATGCGCACTCACTCTGTAAAGGGAAAAATATCCTTTCTATTTTATTCAGCTAAGTTAAATTATATTCTTCTTCTATAAAATCATATAAAATAAAATAATGGAACGGGACTTACTGTGCATTCGGAAAGTATTCAAGCTCTGTCAGGTTGGATGGGGAGCATCACTGCACAGCTATTTTCAGGTCTCTCCAGAGAAGTTCGATCTGGGTCAAGTCCGGGCTCTGGCTGGACCACTCAAGGACATTCAGAGACTTGCCCCGAAGTCACTCCTGCATTGTTTTGGCTGTGTGTTCAGGGTCGTTGTCCTTTCGGAAGGTGAACCCTCACCCCAGTCTGAGTTTCTGAGCGCTCTGGAGCAGGTTTTCATCAAGGATCTCTTTACTTTGCTCTGTACATTTTTTCCCTCGATCCTGAGTAGTCTCCCCAGTCCCTTACATTAATTTATAAGACTTTTTTAAATGTAGATCTTCCAAAGGCGTACATCAGAGGCTTGTATGCCTGAAGGTCTGGAGATGCTAAACATGTTTATGTTAATTAACGGTCAATTACTGTCTTTTGCATGACAATAACCGGCTTACAAAATTTCATGAACGATAAGCAATGATAATACTAGCATATGATAGCATCCATTCTCATCGTCACAGCAATGAGCCTTGTCAGCTTTGTAGACAGTCACAGACAGGATTCGTTGAGGTCATCTTGAGGTGATCTTCCCCACAAATAAGTCCCTCTCTGTGTTTCTTTGGAAACATATGCCCTTGAACCAACGCCAAGGTCATAGGAGGGAGTTAAAAGATTCAAAGAAAGGGGGGGGGAAAGAGTGAAAGAGTGAAAGAGAGAGTGAAAGAGAGAGAGAGAGAGGAGAGAGAGAGAGAGAGAGGAGAGAGAGAGAGAGAGGAGAGAGAGAGAGAGGAGAGAGAGAGAGAGAGAGAGAGAGAGAGAGAGAGAGAGAGAGAGAGAGAGAGAGAGAGAGAGAGAGAGAGAGAGAGAGAGAGAGAGGAGAGAGAGAGAGAGAGAGGAGAGAGAGGAGAGAGAGAGAGAGAGAGAGAGAGAGAGAGAGAGAGAGGAGAGAGAGAGGAGAGAGAGGAGAGAGAGAGAGAGAGAGAGAGAGAGAGAGAGAGAGAGAGAGAGAGAGAGAGAGAGAGAGATCAGGAGGTCTGGTCTCGTTCAATGTCAGTGTCTCTCCTGCCCCTCAGCTATTGGAGCCACATTGATTTGCTCATGTAATTCTGCTCTGATTTGGCTCGGCCAATCAATGGTTGCCCACTGACTTCCTGCGTGCCAGGCAGCCATTAGCCTGTGAGGAAAGGGAATCGGAATTCTCTTATCTTTCGGGTTGGAGTTTTTCACACTTAACTTCAGGAGAAAAATGGTTTGGCTCCACCTCAAGCCATATGTCAGTGGGCAAAAACGGCATGGGACCTCATAATAATGTTATTTTCTGATTGTAAACTCGTTTTCTGGTTATAGAAACATGAGATTACAACCAGATTACAATTAGTAAAAACATATTTTTTTTCTGGTTGCTAAAAATACATTGTTTTATCAGTAGATAAAATTCCATTAGAATAATGTTCTTGCATTGCATCTAGTTTTGAAACCATCTTACTGGAAAAGTCTGAACCTGTTTCTGTTCCAGGTGACAATACCATGGATATCAGAGGTATACATGTCAAAAACACACTAACAATGGCTGGTCAATCATTCTTACTGATGTTGATTAAATGGAGCAGTAACACCTTCAGGAGATTATATTAAGTATATTCAGTTTACAAAACATATAGCATACTCATAGTGTATGAAGGCATTTCAAGAGCTTCCATGACTTGGTATTGTTATTTTACGTCCCAAATGGCACCCTGTTCCCTACATAGTGCACTACTTTTGACCAGAGCCCTTTGTGGCCTGGTCAAAAGTAGTGCACTATGTCGGGAATAGTGTCGTTTGGCACGTAACCTTACGGTACTCCACTGCAGGGCAATGTGAGAATGAACACTGGTTGGTTGGAAAGTAATGATGTTGAACCACAGAGAGAGAGCCATGGTCCAGTCAACGCACTACTGCTATTCTCCAGCTAGCCAGCATGTTCTGAAGGTCACAGCACCCCTCTCTGTGTCTCCAAGCATCACTCACATACACACAAAAAATATACACGCAAAAAAAACTACACACTCACAAGCACACAAGCGTGAAGACACACGCACACACACACACACACACACACACACACACACACACACACACACACACACACACACACACACACACACACACACACACACACACACACACACACACACACACACACACACACACACACACACACACACACACAGCCATACGTCTCAAACACAACTCTTCATTCTCTGCTTAATTTAGCCATCGATTTTTGAATATTGCACCGAAATCCTCGTAGGCAAGAGGGATCATCAGAAGCCAAATCATCCGTCCTGGGTACCCGCCTCGGGTCAAACACAGCTGAGAGAAACACTGCTCCCCAGAGAACCAGAGAGCAACAAACCACTAACACACCAAATATGAAACATGGGTATTGAGGGGAAAGCAATAGAAATGATGAGATAGTGCATGCTGCTGCACAGTAGCAAGAGACAATGGAACATACTGTATAGCTTATAGTAGATGAACACCAATTATGAGACATGGATCGGCTGTTCCTGCTACACACAGAGCAATAGCGAATGGATGAAACATAGCCTTTAGTTAGGAGGTAAACATCAAATGCTGGTATGAGACATGGGGGATTGACGGAAGAGAGAAATGGACTCTGCAGTGTACAGCAATAGAGAATGGATGGAACAGAATAGATGAACGCCCAATGTACACCATGGGTATTGGGGATAGAATTAAATCAACTAGGCACAATTATACAATGGTGAATGGTAGATTAGGGAATTGATCATATTGTATGGAAATGAAATACAAAGTCTGCATCCCAAATAGCACCCTATTCCCTACATCTGGGTTTCCTAAACTTGGTCCTGTCCCCCCCGGATGTACATTTTGTTTTCTGCCCGAGCACTAAACAGCTGATTCGAAAAACGAACTCGTTGTCAAGCTTTGATTATTTGAATCAGCTGTGTAGTGCTAAGGCAAAAACCAAAACGTGCACACAGAGGGGACCCCAGGACCGAGTTTGGTAAACCCTGCCCTACGAAGTGCACTACTTTTGACCAGAGCCCTATGAGCACTGGTAACAAAAAGTAGTGCACTATTAGAATAAGGTTCCATTTGGGATGCAGCCAAAGACTAGAGCACAGAATGTAAACCATGGGGGGTGAACCAGTGAATTGAAACGCCCCACTCGATGTGACATGCCATAGTATGCAATTCCATGCAACAACCCTCAACTTGATGCAAGTGCAGTACATGACACAATTCGATGTGACACCAACACTGGCTGTGATGCATCCATTTTCAATTTAAGACCAAATGGAATGGATTAATTGTTTACCAACCGTCAACCAATGCTCAATGTGACATCACTCTACTGTGTGACGCTAAATGTACTATACTACTACTATACTATACTATACTATACTATACTATACTATACTATAGCATATATATACTATATACTATATACAAACCCCAAACAGGAGAGGAGAGACAGACTGAGCATGGGCAGACATTGACCTTAAAGGTTTAATATGCAGGAAGTGCTCCGCCATTTCCTGGTTGCTAAAATTCTATTAGTTCGCCCTAATTTCAGTTTGTGACAAAACAAGCACTCAGAGTGTAGAGAACAATTGTACAATTTAAACCAAGGTGAAATGTATTTTCAGCTGTTTGAAGCTGGTGTTCAAAACTGAAAGTAAAAGATGCAAAAACTAAACTAAGAACGGGAGGCATAGAAATAGCGCACATAGAACAGATCTACCGCTTCTTATACTTAATTTCAATGAGAATAATAGACCTGTAACTCACATTTCTGTGCATTTGGTCCGGTTGCCCAAAAAGTTACATATTGTAGCTTTAACTAAGGGAGACAACCCTGCTGAGGGTGATGGGAATGAATAAAAGCCTGACTGTGGAGAGAATTGTGTGTGTGTGTGTGTGTGTGTGTGTGTGTGTGTGTGTGTGTGTGTGTGTGTGTGTGTGTGTGTGTGTGTGTGTGTGTGTGTGTGTGTGTGTGTGTGTGTGTGTGTGTGTGTGTGTGTGTGTGTGTGTGTGTGTGTGTGTGTGTGTGTGTGTGTGTGTGTGTGTGTGTGTGTGTACTAAAGCAGAGTAGATGAAGTCATGTCCAGTGCCAGACTGCCACAGTAACCCGGGGCAAGACAGGATAACCCTCTGTCATCAATAACACTGCTAGCTTACTTTAGGTTAACTTTTTTTAACTCCAAAAACAAATAGGACACATGGAAAGTGATTTCCTTAGGCATTAATCATGCAAACACATGTATTTTTTATTGTGACACGGCATCAGTGAGATTTGGAACCTATAATCTTCTGTTCTCTATCCATGGAAGGAGGGGTGAGCAGCAATAGTCCCTCTAAACTGCACGCATGCGCAGACGCGCAACAACACCAGGACGCGCTGAAGAAATCCCATGCCGCTCAGAGACGCAAGAGATTGAATTTCACTGAGTTCGCCCTATTAGTTTGCATTATATAGATCAACGTTTTGTCTGTGACGGACTCAACATCATATCAGCCCATTTTCAATGCAACAAACCGAAACAAATCTAACTTTGCAAGATTGAGTCTATGATTTTGTTGTACGCAGAGCCAGAGCGCAAGTGAATAGATTTATATTGGCGTGGGTAGCCCACGAGCGGTCTTTCAATCACCCGCGAGTGAATGCACTTTTCAGATTAGCTCAGATCAGTGCACATTTGTTCATATTCTTTGCTAGTAAGCGAGTTATTAGCCCATTTATAGATAAGTATGGGTCAGCAATGGGGAGTTACTGCTTCCAACAAGAGCACAAAATGTGTAGGCTACATTTCAAGCTGTCTTTGAAAAGACAGTCAGGTAAAACACGTATGTCTTAATTAAAGGGGCAGTGTTGTATTTTGAGACAGGTTGGAATATGCAAATAAGCCTATAGGCAGAGGGGTAGCCTACATTGTCTAATTCTCTGTATGATAATAATAATACATTGTATTTTGTATTATTATACAACACAAGACAATGCAATGTACATTCACCTATTTGGCCCACAGTGTTACAGACCAAGTAAAAAATCATGAATTAATGTCATGCCCTTCATAATGTAAAAACGTTTTTAAAAGTCTCATGCAATAGGCCTGCATTGAACACCACATAGTAGCCCGGGGCAAGACAGGATAACCCGCTGTCATCAATGCCTCCTACTGTAGGCAACATCAAAGAAATCAAAACCTATTTCCATGTGAAAATATTATGGGATTTGCTCCATTGGTCTTGTTGGTAGGCCTACATTTTGCTCAAATTGCCACAAAAGCCTATTGGCTACTCTCAAACTGTAAGGGTACAGTCTCAATGTTCACCGTAAATGCATGCCAAAAGTTGCACAAAATTCTCAAACTTACAAGTTTATGCTCACAAGACATACAATTTGATCAGTCCCCCCCCCCCCAAAAAAAGTATAGGAAACATTGGTGAGTATAGGAAACACCAGTGTTTTATTACGCATACAAAGGTGTTCCTTTTAGTCTGTTCAAACAAACCTAATTTCAAATGAAACAAGCACTCATGATCTGGTGTGGCCAATTAGTGGTGTGGCCAATCAGGTGTGGCCAACACACCTGAACTCACTTAACAAGATAGAGGAGAGAGAGAGCCTTTTGTTGACGCTGAAGCTGGAATGTATGTTTTTAACATTACTAAAGATTTCGTGTGGTTTTATGTGAGGTTTTAAATGGAAACTTTTCCACGTTCCACGTTCCCTGAAAAATGTAATAACATCTTTAAATAGAACCATGAGAAAACTTGTAGGAAATATGAAGTACTAAAATTACCACAGAATAACAATATATTTTTTTACATTCTCTTAACTATTTGAGAACATTCCCAATGTCAAACCAGTTGGAGAACATTCCTATAACATTACCAAAAGTTAAATTAAATGTAACCATGTTTGAACTTTTCGGGAAGCGTTCTGTTTAAGTAAAGAAATTCCAAGAAAAAACCTTGTTTTTGTCAAGTTCCATAAAATGTGCTGAGAATATTCCAAAGCCAAGCAACTATCCTACATCATTCCTAGAAAGTTGTGGGATGGTTGTATGCAAAATAACCATAGGAGAACCACGCTCTCACCAAGCTCTAAGACACATATGATTGTCAGACTGTTATGTGCTAGCTGGGATGTGTGTGGGTTTGTATGGGTTTATACATGCTCGAATGTATTCAAGGAGGATGCTCCAAAAGGAGAGACTGCCTTCATGGAAAGGTATCACAGTCTGTGCCCCCCCCCCCCCCCCCCCCCCCCGCAATGTTCATGGGGGGACAAGTTCTTTTTCATCAATACATCCTTTTTATACAGTGCATTTGGAAAGTATTCAGACCTCTTGACTTTTTCCACATTTTGTTACGTTACAGCCTTATTCTAACATTTATTAAATTGTTTGTTTTTTCTCATCAATCTACACACAATACCCCATAACGACAAAGCAAAAACAGATTTTTAGAAATGTTTGCAAATGCATAAAATGTTTCAAACTGAAATATCACATTTACATAAGTATTCATATCCTTTACTCAGTACTTTGTTGAAGCACCTTTGGCAGTGATTACAGCCCCCAGTCTTCTTGGGTATGACGCAACAAGCTTGGCACATCTGTATTTGGGCAGTTTCTCCCATTCTTCTCTGCAGATCCTCTCAAGCTCTGTCAGGTTGGATGGGGAGCGTCGCTGCACAGCTATTTTCAGGTCTCTCCAGAGATGTTAGATCGGGTTCAAGTCCGGGCTCTGGCTGGGCCACTCAAGGACATTCTGAGACTTGTCCCGAAGCCACTCTTGCATTGTCTTGGCTGTGTGCTCAGGGTCGTTGTCCTGTTGGAAGGTGAACCTTTGCCCCAGTCTGAGGTCTCTGGAGCAGGTTTTGATCAAGGATCTCACTGTACTTTGCTATGTTCATCTTTCCCTCAATCCTGAGTAGTCTCCCAGTTCCTGCCACTGAAAAACATCCCAACA